>NC_037592.1:34248860-34558360 GCF_003073045.1 Pomacea canaliculata | reverse complement strand
AGCGTGCCACCTGTTAAAATTTACGTGAAGGTTAAAAGAAAATAAAGACCAAACAATCCAAACTAAGGTAAGGCTACCAAGTCTATGTCAGACAAGAATCAACGTTGTTCAAAATGCACGATCTGTTTTTGTTTTTTATGGCATTGAACAAGGAGTAGAGAAGATAAAAGAGCGTTCTTGTTGATTATTTTATTCTGCAAAAAAAATAAAAATAAAATTTTTTTTTTAAAAGTCGCAAAGAGCGGTCGTTATAGCGATGCAGGCCTTTTCCAGACCACGAAAAGAAAAAGAAACGAAGTGGCAGATGAGCAAGTGTAAGAGATGAACGACAGCTGCGTTCGAGTGACTGCGTCTCTAAGTGTAAAAGAAATCCACAATCCATTGGGCATGGGGCGGCCAGAGTTATTACAGCTTGAATACCGCTGGCTTCCCAAGACAAAACTAGACATTTTACAAGAACAAAAACATAAACTAGACATCCCTTCGTCAACGAAGAAAAAAGAACTGCAAATGTGGTCGGTTTTGAAGACACCGGGACATAAAAAAATCTGCAAATATGTCTGGTGTATAAAATACATGAGTCTTGAAACACCGGGTTGTACATTTTCAAGAATGTCCGCGCATTATGGATATGTAATGACCGATAAAAAATGTCTCCTGGCAGAATACATACGCATAATATTGAATGATCAGATGGGACACAACCAACTTTTTGACGTCTGCAAGCAGGTTGATGAAGAAAAAAAAAAAAAAAAGAAAAAAAGAAAGGGGGCAATAATGCTTGTGTACAGGCAGCAACAATATATGTGCAGCTTACAAAAAGTGCCGATGGTATATTAGCACTGTCGGGGTTCATAAGAAAAAGTGCTGGACGCTTGGTCGGTAAGATCTCTCTCTCACACACACACACAGCCTGTTACATCTTCAACCCAAATACAATTTTCTTCTAAATCTACGCTGTCCTGTTTCTGAGATGGAGAGCGTTACTTAAATATGCTAGCAATTACTACATTACACGAACCCTCTACAATTTAAACCTGTTATAATCCCGATTCAGATTCTCGACAGCGAGACTGGCAGTTCTCAATCTGACTGGCATTATGGTCACCCAAACAAAAGCTTTGATCTTACAAACATTTTCTGTTCGAAACTGATTTTGTCATTCAAATTTGGATTATTATTCTTGAGATAACTGGATAACCTTTCTTTTCTGTGCATCGTTAACAGCAGTTTTGCCTTGCTTGGAGACCCGATCCATAGCGTGGTTGGTTCAGCAATGAATTTTACTGAAGCTATGGCAAGAGATCACAGTAAAGCGACAGCTGCGAGACATGAGTGTCAGTGATGTCTGCACAACACTCGCAAGGCTTAGCTGACAAGTTCCTCCTCAGTCACAATCGACCGTAAGAGCTTCACACTTTGGCCAAAGAACCGCACCAATGTGTACATGTGTCTGAGACGCAGGGGGGAGGGGCCGCAACATGGCAAATGCAGCTCTGGACGTTTTTCTTTCCTTTTTTGTAAGAATGATGGGCAGGACTCGATAGTATGTAATATGTTCCCCTAACACTATGTGTTTACACCCGTCACACTCAAAGGCGATCTGTCTTCGCTTGGTAGTATCAAGCATTCAAAAAGCAAAGGATTTGATGGGATTCGGGCACCTCCGCCCGCCAGTTTAACTGCTGACAGTGTAAATAATTAATCTAACCATTTGACAATAATGTCTTGTCTCTCCCAATACTAGACAGGAATGCTCATACGATAAGCCGCATGTACACACCCACCTCATTCTATCCCGCCCATCTCCTAACAACAAACACCTCGTGACAATGACATCTACAGCTTAAGCAGTCTAACGTCACCTGACCGTAGGAGGCAACAACTTCACCACAGCGTCACCTATGTAACAGTGTGGGCGTTAATGCTACTGCCATTCAAAGGCCTCCAAGGGTGACACTTCCGCCATGTCCTCGCCAGTGATCTACTCTTATGTGACTGCTGGGCTTCGTGGTCGCAAGGCCAATGTGACTTATCGTCAAAGGTCAAGGGGTAAAGAACGAGAAGGCTTGGACTTTCCAGGAAGTGCATTCAGCAGCAACTTTCTAAACACTGCTACAGCTTTAAGTGATTTAACATTGAGGGAGACAATGGCAAGCAGCTCAACACTGTAGCAGCCAGGTTCCAACTTATCACCATGACTTGCAACTAAAATGAAAATTCCATCATGCATGTGTAGAAAAATTAAAAAAAAAAGTCTAGGTAGTCAAGATTCACTGAATCCAAACTATGCAATAAAAGCTCGCTCTTTATGGGGCATTTGGGATATAAATATTGGTTATTGTACCTCTTTTCTCACCCTTTGAAGCTCATGTGCTTATTTTAGAAAGCCAATTTTGAAATAGTGAGCCTAAAAAAGCTGATCAGCTGTGCTTGCTCCCCTTTATGTCAACCTGATTTTCCTCCTGGTTAGTGCAGTACATTAGGTGGGGGAGAATTGCACCATAAAATTCTCTCTTTCCCTCCTATGATGATTCTCTACCAGAAGCTTACTGCATGAAGAAAAAACACATCTCCTAAACAGCTCAAACATCTGCTGAAGAAAAAATAATCCTCTCCCAAACAGCAAAATCATCTGCACATTGAAAGAGATATAATGATGCTACATGGAATTAATTTTTTCAATACAAGATACAGAGGTGTTCACATTTCTAGCATTCTGAATGGCTGGTATTGGGTTAGGGATGCACTTAATCCCTTCCCACAAATCACAACTACAGCTGGAAAACATTATTTTGACAGCTGTAGACCCTAACTCATTAGACTCTTGCATATGTCCAGCCTTGCTATTTATCTCAAGTTTCCTGTGTGTCTGGGTTGACGTGAACTAGCTTTGTCAATTTGTTGATCTACTACTGTTGGTCTGAATTTTTTTCAATACAAGGTCTGAGTTTATACTAAGGCATGAGGACCTCCTCAGGCTGCACTTTGTAATAAATCTGCCCATTTTTCTATTCACTTCGATCTACAGAGCTTCAGCTTCTAGACAAACACTTCAACCAAAAAGGGTCAGAAAGAGCACAGCACACCAGCAAACTCTGCCAGATGTGACCAATGTTTTACAATCAAACCATACTTTGGAGACAAATCTTGACCTCCTGTCGAAAAATGAAGACAGAATAACTAGCATATTAAACTAAGCAAAATCATGGAAGGCTTCTTTGTGAAGTGAAATAGAAGAACAGGAGTCAATAAATCTAATGGGATAAAGCAAAATGTGTACAATCTGCCTCTTATCAAAACTGATATTTGGGTCAGATATTAATAAATTCAGAATACAAGAATGTAGCAGGTTTAAGTGATAGAAATCTTCACCCTTTTGGAACATTTTAAAAAAATCAACATACCCCCTTAAATATAAAACATCAAACTTTAAAAGCCCATGATAGAATTCTGGTGAAAATGGAGGGAAAAGCCAGCACTACACCAAGTATCAGATATCACTTGTGCAAATCTACAACACTGAAAAGCTTTGCCAGACCTAAAGAGTAGCTACCCCTTGCAATTTAAGCAATAACAATCAGAAAACTTCTCAAATAAATGACAAGCCATAGGTCTGTAGCAACAAGTGTTTTGATAATGTTTAAAAAGTGCTGAAGGGCCTCATTTCTATTGAACATTTGAGCCACACAACAAAAAAGACCATCTTGCCAGCTGCTTTGCAACAAAAAAAGCAGACAAAGCCACAAAAAAATGCAGATTGTTACCAACAAGTGTGATGATTTTGTTTTCTAATGAAAGCATAGATACAGGTAATATTTTGATATTAAAACATAATGTATAAAACACTTGCACAGATGGAATAACCGGGCTGTAGTGTAACGTTAAAAACCAACTGTTTCAAAAAACTGCTGAATCAACAGAACAATCCCAACAGCACATAATACCAAATAAATGACCACTGTTGACATAATGTACAACTTTGCATAAGTACTCGAGGGAAAAAAAAAAAAAGAGAGAGATGGGAGACTTTCTCTGTGCTACATTTAACAGCACAAAAGTCACAGCTGCTTTGCAGCCTGCCTGTTGGCAGAAATCCAGCAACACTCTCCAAAAAGAGTACTAGATTGGTTGTCTATTTACACCATTTCAGAAATTATGTTACATATTTATATATAAGTTTTTGAAACCATTTTTTACATATCAACACAATAGTTGAATGCCATTTTGTCTTGATTTGGAAGCAGGAGAGGTACAGCAAAATCAGGTTATTTGAATATGCTCAAGAAGACTGCAACATTTTATTCCAGCGGTAAAAATGACCTCATAGACACAAACACACACACATAAGCATACATCACATGAATGCACTCTCACACTCTTGTTCATTTTTATAAAGTTCTGATTGGGTGTAACCTTCATGGTCTTCTTTTAAGTGCAAAGAGCAAACTTTTTATCAGACTACTAATATTAGAGTACTCAAGAACCTCACACATACAGAGATTTTTGAAAACAGATTTTAGTGACTAAAGTCCTTCCCTCTAAAGCTGTTGTATTGCATTCGGAGAGTCTAGCAAAAACACCCAATAAAAAGCACCAATGTGTGCACATGTATTCTGACAGAATGGACAAGCTGTAAGGGTTTGTTATAACTATCCAGCAGATTATTTTATCTCAACGAATTGTACCCGATTAAGACACCCTGTGTGGATCACACTCATTATGAATATTATATCTTGACCATAAACATAATTCTGTTAAAATTTCTCCAGGTTATATGAACATAGAGAAATGTTAGTAAATATCATGCACATGTGTGCGCATGGATACAAGAACAAGGGGTACATTTGACTACAGAGACAATATACACAATTCCCCACATGCATGTTAGTCTAGTCTGCAATTAACTGTGGGTGGACAGAATAATAATAAGCACCAAAGTTATATGTTATTTCCAGTAACAAAACATAGGGTCAGGTGCTGATGTTGCACTTTGCTCAGACAAAAAGCCCTGCAGCACATAAATCCACCAAGTAAGGAGCAAAGAAATGCCATAAAAAAAATCTTCATACAGCAACAGCATCTAGACAATAACCTGCAAATAACAGCTTCGTCCAAACAAGAAGCAGCACAATGCATTGTCTCCTCTTGCTGTTGTATTATTCTGTTTTTAATGGGTTAGAATTTAAAAGGTCAATTAATTCACTAGCTGATGGAATGTCACAGAATTGTCTCTTACTTGATCTTTTATGTCAATGTAAAAACTTCACTAAGCTAAATTTTTTAGCATTAATAAACACAATGCCTATATCAACACAGTTAAATAATACAAAAAACCTCTATCAATACTATTCAAAATATGTTTGAACAGTACACATTTACAAAAGCATTCAAAATGTATAATTCCTTAATCAACGGTCTGTTCAATTAAAAAAAACCCACATAGTTTATCCACATTGTCATTCAGATTATCAGAGACAAAACAATACTGAAGGTATGCAGTGTTTACACTGTCTTTGCTAAGATGAATGGCTGACTTTTTCACTTTGTCTGCTTTGTCATCATTATAAACACCCTAATTCTACTGTGTAAACTTTACTAAGATTTATATTTTTTCAAACATGCTGCACTAAAACCAGACATGAAAGAAATTTCACCATTAATGACAGTTACTTGAGAGAAAAATAGAATTTGAAAATATGCATTCTAACTAGATAACACTTGGGAATATTTTACAGAGTTTGTGTGTAAGTGAGAGAGGGTTTAACTTCTTTTACAAATATTTTTTAAAACAGCCTTAATTCTTGGTTGATTAAAAAAATTCCCAAATCAGACTCTATTCTTAATCAAAAATGAAATGAAGACTTAAGTGTTCTAAAAGTAAGTTACTGAAATACAGGTTGACAAATTATCGACCATGAAGATAAAAGTATTAAAATTTTGTAAAGAGCAAGCTTGCCTCCTTGCGTGCACACATACCAGAAATATTGCCAACCAGATTTGGTGTAGAGTGGTGGTATTATTAATCCACCCACAGATTTTTTAAATCCAGATTGCTAAGTTTCAGTTCCCTGAAGTAAAAAGGCTTTGATAACGTAGGCTTGGCACCGGCAAAATAGGTGACTAGCAGAATATCAAATTAACATACTACACCACAACTACATAATGCTGATCCCTGTTATGCCAATGGGAAAAGAAGAAAAATCCTAAGTCAACTTTAGCCAACAGCTGAAATCAGTGTGTTTAGGGAGAAGCGTGCATCCAGTTTTTATGTCCCTTGTAACCTTCTTTTAGTACAGCTACTATAACTGAAAATACTAAAATCAATGCCAAAGAAACTGAATAAAACATTCATCATTATCTCACAATATACTTTGGACTTCCAACTTCTGAACTGTGGATTTAAGAAAAAAAACTTTCTTGTTGTCAATATAACTGAATAGATGCATCAAAAACCTCCAGGATTGTTTGGGATGTTGCTGGCGAGACATTAAAGTGCTTTATTGACACAATCACAGAAAAGTTATGCTTAACAAAACAATTTTAATCAAGCGATAATATTTGGCTTAGGATGTTTTTATGTTAGGCTACCTGTGCCACCCTAATGAAGTACTCCTAACATTACTTCAACTGAAGGTAAAAGTATTGTTGAACAATCTTTATATTTCCACTAAAGGTCTTACTCTAATAATCACTAAATTTTTTCAGAAGTATTACTGGGCTTCAAAGGGCATTTAAGTATACACACTTTCTGGTCTGCTATCTACAAAAATATATTCATCTTGCCAAAAAGTATTTAACAGTAAATATAAGGTGACCAGACGTTTCGGGGGCGAAAGCGGGACACGTGCCGATGATGGTGTCGTCACCGTCAAAGAACGCCGAAAAAAGTGATTTTTAAAGACAACCGGGACATTTGATGGACTTGCCAGAAAGCCAGAAAGCGGGACATTGGGCGTCCCGCCCGATATTCAGGCGGGACACGAGGTCAAAAGCGGGACGTCTGGTCACCTTAGTAAATACCACACCCACATCTATATAGAGAAGTCCTAAAAAAATAATAATTGGATGTTAGTGAAAAAAAATGAGACTCAAGATATATCAGTTATTAGTCCCTTCCTCAGTATATATAAATGCCTTTCTCATGTTTAAGGCTTCTATATAATTTGCACTGCAATTGTAAATATAATTTCCATCTATATTATTTATATTTTTTCTGACAGAAGGTAAAATATGGTCATATTCACCCATAAGATTTTTTAGTTATTTAGTGTTTTTCTGAATATTCTTCTCCTCAGCATGCTGGATATGTCTGATGGATATGTCAAGGACTTGTTTTGTTGTCTATTTATGTCCTGAGACAACTATAGCTAGAAGTATCCAATAGCAGCATATTCACCTCAATAAATGTTCCTACTTTTCCACAAATGCATAAATTTTTAAAACTTCATTGCTATCGTCACATGTTCCATGACATCTTTCAGTCTAGATTTCTAAATTGAAAAAAGTCTTTCAGAAGTTTGTTGAAACAATCTGATGTCCTTATTCCCATATATCTGCACTCACAAACTTGCTGCCTGTTACAGCATTCTAATGCCGGTGCAAGCACCAATTTTCACAAAAGAACTGTTTTGCCAGTATTTACAGAAAGCATGCTGCCATGCCTCAGCTGGAAGGACTTGTAAACAGGCACAGAGCAATGGCACAGATGAGGGCAGGCAAAGTATGCTCTATCATTGTGCTAAAACATTCTAGGGAAAAAATATACAAAAGATAAAATAAATTGCTCCTTCTGAAAGCCACAGTTTGTCCACATGTATCACAGCATCAGCTCCACGACATTCAAACGTGAACGTCAGTGGCACAAGAAGGCTCCAGAGAACTGTCAGAACCTGCAATGCCACAACCCTCTTTGGCTATGCTCAGGTTTCACTCCCTTTACCCATTCAGTGCAGTGTTACTGCAAAATTATAATCACCCCTGACATTAGTTTTTAAATATTTCTAGATAATTCTAAATTGCTTCAATGGTCTGGAGAAAAAAATAGACTTGTGTAAAAGTCCACACGATCTGGAAAATCTTTGTTCCCCTACTTTGCACAGAAACATCAAAATGATTGTAGAAAAATACATTTTGTACTTCTAAAGTAAAATCAAAATGATTCTCACTAAAAACTGCTAAACATTTCCTTAAATTAACGAAAGAGAAGAAACATTATTTAAATATGAAAGTCATGAAATTTCTTGCACAAAATATTGTGATAAATGTTGGTGGGTATAATGATCTTCAATGATATCATAGACAACCATGATTTGTGAGCTATAGGTTCACTGGGATACACATGAAGTTTTAAACTTCACTGGGGGGAAAAAATCCAGCAGCACCTGATAATGAGACATTGCTAACAAAACAACCAAAAATAACAATAAAAACTAAGACAATGCACAAATCCTACATCTTTATGGTTTATCTTCTCCTACAACACTCTTCCTGAAGCATTCATAGGAGCTCAGAGACTTCCTCTTAAGTGACAACAACTGCTAAGAAAAAGAAACATTTAGCCGACATTAAAAAAAAAATAAATAAAAGCAACTCATAACTAAATGAAGTGTGCAACCAGGGGAAAAAAACTATTTTATACCAAACACTAGCATTCTTTTCAAGACTTGTTTGAGAAAAAGAAAAACAAAAAAAAGTAGTACAGTCGGACCTCAATAGGTCGACCTTCCTAAGTCGAAAACCTCCCTATTTCGAATTAATTTTCAGTTCCCGGCCAAATACCTGAGCCTATTACGCCATTTTCCCTAACTCGAAAACTCCGTAAGTCGAATTTCAGGCCCCTTTGAGTTCGACTTATCGAGGTCCGACTGTATGACTATGGCCAAAGCTATGACTCACAACAGTTTGACAGCACAAGTTTCAAGCGCCAATGTGCCTACACATACAAAAGAGCTCTAATCTGTTTAGTATCCTTTTTTTTAGCATTTTAAGCATCCACCTCTTTCATTCTTTAAACACACACTGCAACATATCAGGGGCAATAAGGAAGAGTATTAATTCAAAAATCATTAATAAATAAGACAAGTATACACAGTATTTATCTTGTAAAGTTTCACCGGGTTTTGAAAATGTCTAAGATATTAGACAAGTACATTCAGCATCTATGTTGTCTTATGTGTTTGACTTAATTACTAAACATTACTCAATTACTCCAATGGTTATGTTGTTTGAGCTGAAACTTGCAAACTATGACATTATATTTTGCTCTCTTTCTCTCATTCTGTCTCGTCATGCACCTTTCTTGGCACTCCTGGATACAATATTGTAAGTACCACTGCCAAACACTTTAAAAAATAACTTTGTAAATGACAGTACCTTCTCGTGCAGACAGATGTCCAGCACAGTCACTCTTTCCACATATTAAAAATCAAACTTAACCATTGGAAATCATTTCTTGCCTCTTCCATCATATTCTAATTATTTTCCAACAATATGAAGACATGATGGTCCTCCCAAACCTATGTTCCTGAGCCTAATGCACAGTGAAAGAATATCCCCATGTAGCCATACTTCCCTCAAAACAAACAAATGAATAACTTGCTTCACCTCTCCTTCCTTTAAAACAAAAGCATACTTGTTTACGGTCATAAAAATATGCATATGTGCACTTATGCACTACATCTGGATCTGATTATGCATTCTGCAATTAAAAGAAAAACATAAATACATGTATACCACTGTACATCTGTTCCCTGGAATTATCAACAGCATTTGTGGTAAAGCAACTATATTTCTGACATCTTCCTCCAGATAAAGATCCTTTTGTGCGAGTTTTCAACCCAAGACAACAAAGCCATCTGCAGACATGAGAGATGTCAGCTCCATCTTTTGCCCAAAAGTCCCACTGCTCATTACTTATTGTCCTTTTTAGCCATCTGCAACTAAGCTGCAATCTATTATTTGAGGATCATGCTTGAAGGCTAGTCTACATCATGAAGTAAAGGCTAACAATTCTAAAAAACATCCTGCCAGCTGTTAAGGAATAAGGTCAAATGTCTCTGCATAGAGGTCATGCTGGAAGTTCATCTGTCCTTTGAGAGACTCCAGCATGCGGCGGTGTTCCACACCCAGTTCACGCAGACTAGAGATGCTCATAAGCAGACGTGGGAAAAGGCCCACTTCATCTGGATGCCCATTGCTGATTTCAGCCTGCAGTGCCTGGATCAACAATTCCTGAAGTCGACTAACCTTGTCACGGTTACGCAGGCCAGGACGATCTAAAAAAAAAAAAAGAAATAATAAGAATGTGAAAAGCATCTACAAATCATGTAATTGAAACCTAGAGAATGACATTACAAATTTCTCTTTTCATGTATCATTCATCGTCTTTAAAAAAAGTGGTATGATTGACATACAGTCAAAAGTATTGCCAAATACTCACCAATGCTTTCATCAACAATGCTATGCAAAAATCTTGCACCATGCTTTGATGTACATTTTATTGAAAAAGTGATAAAACAAAGTTTTTTCCTTACACCTCCTAGTCTCACAAAGTGTATCATCAAGTGATTTAGAAAGAACAGCATAGTGAGGAGCCCAGTGAATCAACTCAAAGTTAGCTACCAAGAATCACTATACAAATTACAATTGTGAGATGCTGAGATGTTGTACTTTCCATCATCTGCTCATATGTTCATGTTGGCTACCTTTAGATAATCTATGAGAAATGAAACAACTAACCTGGTGATATGAGGACAAGGGCAGAGAAGAGTGCTTTTTCAGAATCATGCAGCTGGAAGGCATTGAAGCGGATTGAGAGGTTAAAAAGCAGCTCCACAAAATGCTCGCCCAGGGGAACCCAACTTTCATGTCCTCTCGTGGAACGATGGCACCATTACCCAAAAGGAATATTGTGTTTGTCTCCGCATCAATAAAGGGAGCACACACCACACAAGCAACCTGAGTGAAAAAAACAAAAGACAACACAAAGCAATTTGTTAGTGAGGCAAGCAAAGCTACTTATTTTCTGCCTACATTTGCACAAGCCATACATAAAACTTAACTAGTACTTCTTTTTGGCTTTCCCCTTATGTATGAAAAATTATCAGCCATTCAGTCAGAACTAGAGGTTTATACAATGCACTTCTGGTCCTATCACTGGCTAGGGAATTACTTCCCTTTATCATTTAGATGAGCTCATTACTGCTACTTGCAGAAATAAACACTTGAACAGATTTCCCTTCCACCTCCATCTTTGTCCCCTAAAAAATATTGAATAATGATCAAGTGCTAAGGCAGTAGACAAGAAATGAAAAAAAAAACCATCCACCAAATCTGTACTTTTCCAGACTTTATCAGGGCTTCTGCTTACGCAAAAAATTCAAATTTGGGCGAGGAACAGGGACCCCTTAAAAATCTGAAGAAGGGGTCCCTGGGACCCCAGAGAATTTAGCCTTAGCAGAAGCCCTGCTTTATTATACTTGGTCCACGCCTTACCTCAAAGCAGCCTCCTTTAATCAAGGAAATTTGGTCATCTTGATCTAGTGCTGGAAAGCCAGGCAATTTTTTTGCAAAGATGACAACATCTTGGATTGTCTTGTTCAGCCTCATCTGAAATCCCTGCCAGCACATCTCCCCAGAAGTCATGGTTTCCTGTAAATCACAAAACAGTAGGCCATCAAGCCCTTTGCTGTCCTCAGAAGAAACACAAAGTCACCAAAATGTTGCAGAGTACACAAAAATGTAACCAAATCAAAAGTGTAGACTACTGATTACTAATTTCTTGCCATTTTTGGCACTAGTCCTCAGTACCTCTCCAAGTTCACTCCCATCTATAGGTGTGCATGACTTTTTTATGACATCTTCTGACACCAAGCTTTTTCGAGTCCCACTAAAACAAAGATGTATGGACAGAGGTCTTTCTCCTACCAAACCCCAACTTGGAATGGATTACCTGTCAACCTTCATCACTCTGATTTTCTTACCAAATTTAAGTCTAAACTTAACCCTCTAAGCACAATGAGCCACAAATGTGGACCAGATCATATGACAGAAGAAAAGCTCTCCTGTTGGTTGACCTGCTTAAAACAAACCAATCAGAAAGTTTGTTTCTATTCACAGGTCTTTTTCCTGCAGTTTGCGAGCCATTTTTAATCTGTTCTGAGCGATTTTTCAATGCAATGCTTTTCTTGAAAAAAAAAAAGAGTGATGCTTCGAGCTGTTTTATGGAGGTGACAACGGCAAAGAGTCTGTTGTTGACAGCGAATCTGGCAACAAAAGATATTTGTGCCAGTCTGTTTGCTGCTAATTGATGGAGATAGCTTTTTTGCCAATGTTGTCAATGAAGACATGTAGCCCACATGGATATGTTGTTTTTTCTTAGAATAGTAAACTGTGAATTTTCTTGGATTATTGCTGTCACCAGAGTGAAAGTAGGCAATTTTCCTTACTTTTCATTGCAAAGTTCAAGCTTTCTCCTTTCCAAAAATGTATAGGTTTCTTGGTTTAATGTTTACCTAAGAGCAGCAATAATAAAAACAAACATCACCTACTGTTGTCATCACTGTCTTCAATTATAAATCATTGTTTTAGCACGTGCTTAAACTCGTATGCAGTACTAAGAGGGTTAAGATGCATCTTTTCAGGACAACTTCACTGTGACCCTCTCCTGACCATGACCGTGCAAAGTGCATGTCTGTAATTTACTTTGTGTATGAGTCAATATATGTTATAGAAGTGAGCATGTCAGTTATATGTGAACTTGGGTGCGTGGTTGTTGATTTAGTCTATACAGGGGGGCCTCGACTTTAGACGTTGTTCCATTCCTACGTCGTGTCGTAAACCGATTTTCACTGTAAGTCGGAACATATGTACATACTGTACGTAAATAGCATACTGTAAGCACTTTTCCTATCCTAACACCTATCTTTACACATTAATTATCAAAAAACACATAAAATACGTTTAATAATGAAATGAAACACGAAGTTCGATGTTTGCGATGCAAAACCACTTAAGTCGAAACAAGGCTTTATACAATAAATGGGAGATGTGTCATAACCAGGAAAAAAAACATCGTAACTCGGGACTGACGTAACCCGAGGACTTCCTGTATATGATTTATGTAAAGCACTATAAGCAAATCTTTGGAAAGGCGCTATATAAATCCTCATTTTGCTATATTAATTCCCATAAAAGCAAGGCAAGTGTTTAAGACTTCCGTAAAAAGCCTCTAAAGATAGTCTGACAGCATTCTGCTGACGGCCTTTGTCTATGGACCAGACAAAACTAAGTATTAATGAACATTTTTTAAGATCAAAACAGAGTGGCTTAGAAGATGTCTTTTTATTGAAAGCTAAGAGCTTATCCTACCTTTCCATCTGGAGTCTTAAGATGTTCAGAGATGATTCTGCCTATCATGCGCTCCATTGTGTTCTGCTGCTGATAGTCGCGAAGTCGCTGTTTCATCTCTAAAAGACGCATTTTGAGAAAGGTAAAAGTGGTGTCATATGACTCATGTAGACGTGAGATCATGTAAGGAACTGTCAGTTTAGCTTCTTCTTCATGCTTTTTATAGGGTGTTGTTGAAGAGGAAGCAGATGATTTAGTGACAACCATGAGGGACTGAGAGGATGAAGGTGAGACCACCTCTTTAATTATGTTATGGCGGCTTGAGAAGCTGTCAGCTGACTGCTGAACAATGCTGGATGTTGGTGCCATAGACAGAGGGTGGTACATCTCCTGGGGCAGATGGTGAGCATGACTACCATGATCCCTGCCTTTTCGATGCTTGGCTTGTTTAACCTCTGGCAAAGGCTTGAGGCCAAGCTCCTCGCCTCTCTCATCTATCTCATTCTCTCCCATGGACATGGGAATGTACGGTCGCTTCTTGATAGGGCTGCGGCTGATTTGTTCATCAGACTTTTTGCGCAAATCCAGGGAGGCATTCTGCACAATTACAGATGGCTGGTGGCCAAGATTCAAGGGTAATGCCAGATGCCCTCCAGAACCAAGGTGCTGGTGTTTGCTGGAGGAAGCAGCAGCAGCCGCCGCCAGTGTTGTAGGCAATACAGATGTGCTAATGATGCTATCTGCCTGATTAATCTCTCTTTTCAGTAAAAACTGCGAAGCATGTTGTCCACCCTCACTTTTCACCAGGAACTGTGGAGTGGCCACCGTATACTGCAGCTGTGGTGGTGAGCGCAGCATGGAGCCTACCACAGACTCCTCGTGACTCCGGCTGGCTGTGGTTGCCGCCACCATTGACATGAGGGTCATCGACGCTGCTGATGACGAAGGAGACAAGCTGTGGGGAGAATGAGGAGAGGATGAGGGGGGCAACCCTTGGTGGATATGACTTCCCTCCCCACTTCCTCTTCGCTCAACCTTCAACATCAAGGGCTTCTCATCTTCTGACCCTGAATCACCAGCAGCACTGACATCTGAGCGTCCATTTGTGTGGGCAGAGGGTGTATGCCGATGCATGGACGGTATGCAATGGTCTGCCACCATTGGCTGTCCAATCAGTGGACCCATGGTGGAGCGTTGTTTCAGCAGCATGGAGAGGGCAGCCATGGAAGTTTGTGTGGCAGGGTCAGATATGGTCAAAGCATTGGTCCCAGAACTGCTACTGCTTGCTACCCCCATCGTAGCCCCAATCCCCAAGCTGGTTGCAGATGACGAAGTGCTGACTGTGCTGACTCCTACTCCTGCCAAAGACATCCCTGGGGTTGACACCACACCAGGACTTGTTGAGGGACTCCCTGAGCGAGATCCAGAATCAGCCTTAAGACTCAACAGTCCATGTAATGCTTGTTCTGTCTGGGTGTCCTCAATGTTGCGTATCATCTCTCGCATTTTGCGTGAACGGCGACCAAGTTTGGCAGCTGCAAACCAAAGAAAAAAATAATCAAGAAATCTTTTCAGTTAATAAGCATACACACACAACACTGCCCTTAAGAAGTTAAAATGTTTATCAAAATATGCACTGAGCATATACTAGAACTATATCTGTAAAGGTCACCAATCAAAGGATGCTAATGAAAAAATTATTTTGAGAGCAGTAATTAACCTATAACTTTCCCCTGAATAATCTTCAAAGTGAAACAACTGGTGATATATAACAATGTGATCTTGTGGCATCATCTAATGAGACTTACAAAAGATACGCATGGCAAGCCCATGATTAGTGAATCCATTTTGAATGCATGCCAGTAACATGTCTTTTTCCTAATTACCATCAACATTTTTCACAGCACACATGCATACCTGCGCATCCACACACACATGCACAAAATAAATGCATGCACCCACCTCTGATAGATAATACAATTATTTGAAAAGAAGAAAAAATAATCCACCTGATCGGGACATGCCAAGCCCAAGACACTTCTGCAGTCTGCAGTATTGGCATCGATTACGTGTCTGCATGTTGATCTCACAATTTTTGTTGTAGAAACACTTCTTTCGTGCTGGGTCCCCAACATTTTGCAGTGCTCGACGAAAGAAGCCCTGTGAAACAACACAGATGAGTGTAATTGGGGTTTTTGGGGGGAATTTGTTTTAATCATATAGCTAATGTATCCCATTAATTCTCTTTGTAAATAACAGCAATAATAATATAAAAAATTAAATTTACTCTCATTTCCGCTCTTCTGAGAGCTAGGTTAACTTAATGCTCACTCCTACAGCCACTAAGAATAGCATGAAACCAAGTATCTTTCAACAACAATTACATATTGTGGTAGCCATTCACAACACGAAAAAACTTAAGATCCACTTGGATTGACACAATTGACACATACATGGGGATAAATCCAAAATAAAAAAATAAAGCAGGTTTGATTTGTAAACCAGGATGTTACAACTTTTTATTTAATCAAAGAATGAATTATATGCATAGGTAAATTCTTGCAAGAGTGAATATATGTACATGTTAATGCAGATTATCTATGTCTTTGTTTATTCCAGTTAACTACAAATCAGAAGATTAAATTATTTTAGAATGTCACCAAAAACACAATGAGCATATGAAATGCACACCAAAAGCATGTCCATAACCCATTTATTCCAAACATAGTGTTATTTATCTTACGTTTTTCCAACCACAAACAATCTCACTACCCCCTACTGTTGATCGTGCATTGCCAGTTGGTCAAAGCAACAGGTAAACAAGAAATACAAAACTCTTCTGTTCTGTGGTACAGTTAAATTATGCATGGGATGTTTTTATAATTATAAGCATTTTCCCCTCTTGGAATTTAACACATTCTATGACAAGCTGGAACTTTTAAATCATCTGCTTTAAAGGTAAAACAGCCTTTGGGCCCTATCTTGGTGTCAAGGTTGCCACAAGCACAGGCTGTGTACAGGATTAACCCCTTACAACTTCTCCCCTTTAACTTATAAAACTATTTGTTACAAAGAAAAAAGTAGCAACAGGCATCAAGCCATCACACTTATCATACAAAGACTGAGGTGATCTACCATGCTACAACTAACAATGTTTTCTTTAAAGATTCCAATACAGTTCTGGGAAAAGCTATTACTAAAGGACAATTTTTCTTGGTAAACCAGACACATTCTCCAAAGGACTGCACAATGCAGTTCAAAGTTAATACTAACAAGCGCTGGTAATGCCTTTGATCTACCCAGTCTCAATACAGGAAAATTATATGTACGACAGCACTAAATTTTACAAAGTACATTTCCCCCTTTAATAAAATAATTAGCATCATCATGAAATACCTCAGTAGAATTATAAAAGAAAGCTGATGAAGCTGCTTGCACCTACACTCATAGTGGTATATTTAAATCAATAAAAAGAAGTACATTTGCATGAATAAATGAAAATCATGCCCTTACTTTACATCCCTCACAAGCCAATACACCATAGTGAACACCTGATGATTTGTCACCACACACTAGACACTTGAGGGATGACTGCAGAGGACTTTTGGGTACTGAAACAAAAATATCCAAATATGTACACATACACACAGAGGATCAAAAGTAGTGACACTTTTGTACTATAGACCACAACTTTTGAGTTTTAATATCAGCGAGTAAAATACTAAACCACAGACTACTGTTGTTACTGTGAGTTACTGGTCTCAGATGCAATATGAAAGACTGGTAGGCATATAGGAAAAAAGATTCTCCTCCAAAAGCTAAGCCAAAATAAGGAATACTGTTTATAATTTTTCTTTTTCTGTACATAAATCTTTAAAGCATAGGCTTCCATTCAAAATAAAATTGCACATAGTGACAGAAATTCTCTGACAATTATTAAATTTGATGGGTTCACAATTTTGGACAGCATTTGTAAACAACAGCTAAGTATACTTTAAATCAAAACTTGTAGCCCTTCAAACCTCTATCATTTTCAGTATTCCATGATTTAAAAAAAAAGAAAAGAAAAAAAAATATGGAATGTTTAGAAATAAACCTGCACACACACAAACATACAGATAGCCAGACACACATATCTTGTTTATAAATAATGTTGACAGCACTTGATGTATATTGACTTTGACAGATGCTCACATCTTTGCTGGAGTTAAGCTCTAGTAGCAATTTAAATCAATCAAGCAATTATACTTATAAAGAAAATATTCAAAGTATTTGTATGCATGCATCCACTGATGTATTCCATGTCCAGGAGTAGCAATCATTTCAGGGAATAAATTAATTTACTGATGAATGAATTATCCAATAAATTCTCAGTGTTATTTCAATCCAAAATCAGCAGAATATTACATCATATGTGGACGATTAATGATTAAAATGTGTTTGATAATATTTATCATCTTGAAAAATGAATCCTACAAGCACTTTATGTTTCACAATTGCCAATAATGCACCCTTAAATATGCAAGTTTATATGCGTGCCTGCAAAACATAATCAAGAAACACTATGAACTTCTGCATGTATAAATCTGGAAATGGGCAGTGTTACATATGTAAATTTAAACACGGAGGGATATTCTCCATTCATTTATTTCGCAATGAACTGAGGTCAAAGGAAAAAAAAAATCTAAAGCACCTTCACCCTCTCCCCACCTGGTGTCTGCATAGTGGTCTGTTTTAGCGATAGTCTGCTTGTTGTGAGGGTCGCAACTTTGTAGTTCACCCCATATACTTGTACACGATAAAAATGTACGCTGGAGTGTACAGCACATCCCCGCTTTATACCCACTACCTTCTTAGCTGATCCTCGACCTCAGTGCACACACTTGGCCGATCGCCTCCCTTTTCGGACGGGGGAAAAAATATCTGGGTCATTCTGACTTGCGAGGCAGACGATTATGCGCTGGCCTCGATGTAATACCCAGAACGAAACCTTTGCACCAAACGAGGCGGGAGCTTTTGTGAATTAGGTAGCGCAGTTCCCAAACAGCCCCAGCCTAGTTTTATCTGTGGTTATTTTTGGCGCGCCCCGCTACCCGGTGAAATCTCGTAACTCGAGCCGGGAGCGTAGTCGCCCGACAATCTTTGTCGGCTGTGCGAAAGCCTTCGAGTACCTGTTGTTGCTGTTGTAACTGTAACCGCTCCACTTTTTCTGCGTGCTCGGCGCTAAGCTTTATCAACACACAACGACGCAAAGCGCCATAAAATCTTGCCTGGCTTTTAGGTATCTAACGTCTGTTGCCAGCTATCGTCTGCTCAGCCTGTCAGGCGACGTAACTCTAAATTCACTCGATTTAACGATTCTTTACCCTTACGCTTTTTAATCTTCTATTATTTAATTATTATTTTTAAAAAGGAGGCGAAGAAAGCTGAGATAAAGGGGAAGTGTGGGATTTAGGACAAAACAACCAGATGAACGTCATACAAATGAAGTACATAATCAGGAAAATGGACCTGCGAAGGGCACCTATCCCTCGCCCTGTGCCGAGATTACGCAATCGAACCGCCACGTAACTGTGAGTGGTGCGAGCGCGTGCTGCTTGCACGGCCAGCGGCTGCTGGAGCCAAGATGGAGGACGAAAGACAGCTAGACGCGTGCCGCGCGATCCGACCCAGGCTAAACTCTGATCGATGCTCACTGTTTTTGTAGGTCACGGTGGCCTGGCCGGCTGGCCGGTCCACACCCAAGCAGTTAAGGTCACAGAGGTCGAGAAGTGAAAGAGAACGTCTGCGCGGCTCCACAACTAGATTAGGGGGAGGGGGAGAGACCCAACGGGCAGGTCATCGAAGACGAGACAGCCTTTGCTGCATCCTGAATTGGTTATTAACTCTCCCGTTCTCCCATCTATCCAACCCTCGGTGTCTGCGTACAACGGAGAGTAGATGCTGCAGCAAGCTGAAGTGATGATTCATTTCAGTTCTAGAGGTGCGAGAAGCGGATACTGGCCCCTCGTTCGGAGTTATCATTACAGCTGAAATCGATATGCTCGGCAAACGAACACTGAACACACACGCACGCACGCACGTCCTATAGGTACTGCCGCCGGGAGCCTTAATTGGCTGTGGGGCAAAGTCTGTACACAGCTCGAGCAAGAGATCTCAGCGACCGCAGCCTCATCGATCCTTTGCTACACCTCAAGAATGATCGACGACTCATTCCCTCCAGTCCCGACTGCCAGAGCGCTGAAAGATAGAATGGGGTGGTGGGTGGAGGCGGCGAGTGCGTGCGTGTATGAGAGATTTTGGTGGTGACAGTGGGTGGGGGTTGACGGCGCTCAAATATCAACCTAAAGTTCTGATACCACGCTTCTTAATTTTGCCGTTTTTACACGTGCACCATAATTTTTTTTTTTTAACGTGAGCTTTGAAACAACCCTGTCTCCATGTACGCATCGAAAAATAAAACCGCCAACCGGTCTTCAACAAGCGCCTTTAGACCTGGCGAGGAAGAAAGGGCGATGGTTGTAGATAAATGGCCCTGTCATCTGAGGACTACACCTGTGTTTAGTGTCGCGGCGTGGTTGCCAGTCCTTTGCGATGACAACAGTCGTTCATTCTGTGACACCAAAAACACTTTACACAGCCATGGCAATGCCGTACTTGAAAGTTAAACAATAATGTCATATGACTCATGTAAAAACCTTCCCCTCCTCCAAACAACAACAAAAACCCCTCTCTGTTGTCCCTTGGGCTCTTCCTCATCGGAGACGGCCTACCCTCAGTATCAGGGCAAATGAAAGGAAGGGCAGCAAGGCAAAAGTGGGTCACGACTTGAGAGCCGCCGACCTCATGGTGTCAGGTATTTCGAACGCGCTGTTGTGTATGACGCGTCCCGGCTATTTTTTAGGTCACAACGAACACAAAACGATAACGATAACAATAGGTCTCTTGCGAGGGTTACAAAGAATGGGGGGGGGGGGAAGAGGAACTGTCCTGTTGCTGCCGGTTAATTCGTGGTGTGTTTACTAGTGAACACCAGACACTACAGTGGGACTAGTGGCCGCTCACTCCCCAGTCGGTTAACCGCCGTCCACAGCTTGCTTCTATTCATAGCTACTTTTTTTCTTCGCCCAGACAAGACCGAAGGCGCGCCATTTCGGTGTGGGCTTTTTTCCCTCCCATCGTTCTCAAAGACTTCGCGTAGGTTGAGGATGATAACAGTAAACCAAGCGCTTGCCCATGGGCTTGTCCTTTACTGCAGACAGTGTGGAATTTCAGAGAAAAGAGCAAGCAGATGGAGAAGAGGGTTTGAGTTCCTCCAAGCGCTGCTTTGACGAGGTCTGAAAATCAAACTCCATAACCGACAAAAACTTTCACGTTCAGCACCATGACACATATAGGACCAGTTAATTTCTCACTGTCACAATCACCTTCATAAAGTTTAAGCTCAAGAAACCAGTGCAAAGTCTATAACCTTGGTTGGGTGAAGGGGTAGGGGACGACTACTAGAAAGGTGTGCTGCTACTGAGTTAAGGTCTCACAAAGCTGCCTGGTCTACAGGTATTGACATTGAGTGTTAAGCTTATCACACAAGGAAATCTCAATACTTTTTAAAATTTTTAGAACTGGTTCTAGTACGGGAAGGGTGCACTGCTGCAATGCTCAAGAAACATTCATTGCAGTCAAAAGATTACACCGCATGTAAATCATTGATCGAAAATGAATATCTTAACCGAGGAGGCGACTTAGAAGTACATTACGGCCCATTTGAAAGCAAGGAGAATCTGTCCTCCTTTTCATGCACATTAGCGCACGCACTCAGGCCCGCTTCTGTACGACAAACACCAAACTGATTTACACGTATTTCCATAAAACTGCAGCAATGAACACATGGATGCGACCTGTTCCTAGGGCAAGGTCTAAATATACCCCTTCTATGTTATTCTGACTTTATTCTGTTTTAATGCACGTAGCCAGACAAAAATACTATGCTGGCGATCCATTCTATGTTTTGCTAAAGTCAACGAACTAACCCTATTTGCTAAACATTGATTTAAAAAGTTTTTCATCGAATTCTTTATTTTCCAAACTGCCCTTATAACTTAAATTGGGGAGTGATTAAAAATTATCATGCAGTAACGACGGCCGCGTTTTTACAATGTTAGTACAGTATATATATAGACAACACGTGAAAAGACAGGACTGAGACAGTACGAAGTGTACACTGGCCCTCACGACCTGTGCCTTCGACATACATGTATATGACAACAATTCACCCTTAAACCATCTCAAATACAGGATCGGTACATACCTGTGTTACAAACCGAGACCATTGACGTCCTTACACTGAACTGCAAACTACAAGAAAGAAGGGTTGACTGCTCTGTGACCGACAGAGCATACTGAATGCGATGGGCGTTTCAAGTATTGCTGTTCGTTATTTTCGACATAAACAACACAATGTACAGGACTTAATATGCCCCTTGCGTAAAGTAACTGAAGAAGATGAAATACATTTTGTATTATGCTGTGAAGCTTACTTGCACCTTAGAGTTAGATATTTACACATAAGATTTTATACTCTACCAAACTTATCAAAACTTAGTGTATTGTTAGCACCAACAGACCAAAGTACCATAAAGAATTTGGTATTGTTTTTTTTTAATGCATTCCAAGTTAGAAACAATCTTGCAATAGAATCATTTCAAGATTGACTAATTATGTATGGTAGCTGCGTAGCTATTTTTCCTAATCAGCTAATGTAAATTGTCATTAACTGCTTGTAAAATTGTTGTTATCATGGGGCTTTGTTATCTCTCCCGGGAATAAACAACCAGACTGCGAATCAGTAGTGTCTAATGTATCTAGCCGAGGTCAAAAGCTGTATTGACACCGCCGGCTTCTTTGGTAAATCCTGGGATGCCCTGGCGACAGTTTCTGGAAAGGATGTGGATAACCACGTGAAAGCGGAGGACGTACATGATGCCTAGGAACGCTTCCAGGCAGCGTCCGCGCTCCAAGTTCTGTGGGATCGATGTCTTCTTTGTTACCCTTGCGTTTAACCCTCTCAGTTCCAACTATCTGCTTCGTGTGGAGAGAAGCCCAGACGGTCAACGGGACTTTCGTGATGCTAAGTGTTAAAAATCGAGATGCGCACCCAACTGACCTATCAATATAGGGCAGAACGCTCTGCCCCCGTGTCATGTGATTCATTCAGGCGGCACCAGGGTCAAACGGGGTCAAACGCTGGTAATCTTTATGCTGTGGAAGACTTCCCACGCCGAACGTTGAATCAGCCAGCCGGCGAGTAGGGAGGATGATGTAGTTATTTGCTCTACCGCACAGTTCAATAATTCTAAGTAATATGGCTGATACCGGCTGAAGAATGGCACCAGCCAAAGTGGCCATCTCTGCAGCTGATTCTCAGAACCAACAAAATGCAATCAGCAACAACAACAATTTCACTGTTCTTTTCAACGTGGGGGAGGGGACCAAGAAAACACATACTTCAAAGCATCTTGTTATTAAATGACATTATGACACAAAAATAGCAGTAGCATAAATGAGCTGATGCTTTCTGGTGTTTTCAAAATCTGTAAAAAAGAATTAAAAACTGCAAATATTAAGTCCTGCATCACCATCATCAGTTTTTTTTAACAACACATTTGCTTTTAACATTGGTTAATGTGTTAATTCAAGTGCAAAGCAGCTTTTGTGTTTCTGGTTTGGGTTTACCCTCTAATTGTATTTTGCAGCGAGCTCTACAAAATTCTACAAAAATTAAGCTATTGTGTTCTCATCATCAACTGAATGTTGATGAACAACTGTTCCTGAGTCAAGTTCAATGAACTGCTGCTCTCACAAAACAATCCAGATCCAGAAACAAAAGATTCTTTGGAACTTTTTCTCTAGCTAGTCCATATCAAACTATACTGGTGAACATATCTTGTGAATAAAATATTTAATCTGCGAGTCACTGTACACACACTAGCAATGATAGTCAAAAAAAAAAAAAAACAAAACCCCATAGAACAGGTAATTATGTTGATTAAATGCCAATATTAAGTATGCACCAAGTAGAATCCTAAAGCAGATAAATCCATTTATGTAAAAAATGCGTGTATACAGTACCAGAAAATGCATACACTTATAAAGTTATCATAACCATCATCCACAGAAACACTTTTCTGCAAGTCTGATGTCTGCACAGTCACAAGACACTGTTCTTGAGAAAGTAAAATATGATATCCAGTAATGAAAAAGCCTGCAGACTTAAAAGACAAAGCAAGGAAAATCAAATACTTATGTTCTGCATTATGTTCCATCAAAATTCGGGGTTATAAACAAATCATTTACTCATAATCGTGCCAAAAAATCATTTCAGGCTAATTCATGAAGGCCACTATGTTTGCATACTCTTTTTTGACAAAAAAAAAACAAAAAAAACAACAAGAAACAAAACAGACTCTAATGAGCGACCTAGTTATTAGACAAGAGGAGTGTGAAGCAATGATTTGGTAATGTTAGCAGTTTTCCAACTAGCCAGTGTGACTTTGATATATAGCTTGTCATCTGCAAAAAGCAGAAAAAGCTTGCAATCTCTGAAAGGCATAGTTTACAGGAAAGATGTTAACAGACTTGTCTTGACTGCATCCTACTTTTGAAAGAACAGCATGTGTACAAAGGACTGTCTTTGCTTGTGTGCCAGGATACGTAAAACTTTTGCTGTCAGAACAACTCATCTCAGTACATGTGCCACCAAAGGAGATTTATTCAGTTTTTTCAAAAGCACTGTTAGCTGAGCTACTTTAGTGATCACTATTTCCATGCAGTCAATAGCTACATTGAAAGTGAAACTCTATGACAATATGTTACTGTCTGTAGCATTATCTTCTGTCAGGACAGAATTATTTTATGGCTCAGCTTTTCATCACTGTATGATGGTTTCAATTTTCACAGCATGATTTCCAAATTCAGGATGCCAACCCAAACCAGACAGGAGATAGAAAATCAAGTCTCACATGCAACAGTTAAGTAATGTCACTCGATAGCACAATATAACAGCCTTCTTGAACTGCCTCAGATCTGGTTCTTTTTAGTTGTTATTCTAAGTAAATGATCGTTTTGTTACTCAAAATTTTGATCAGACATGATGCAAAACATCCAAATCTATCATTCATGTCTAATTTACCATTTTCCTTGCATTGTTCTTAGGTATGTTTGCAGTGTGTTTGCACATATATTTTCACACTTAATTTTGTTCGTGACCAGAATGCACCTACTCCTGTGGGGCAATGAACTTCGACCTGACAAGTTCATTAAGAGCCCACCATGCTGCCACACCCTTTTTGCATCATTTTGACTTTTCATGGAGAATCAGTCTTTGCTTCTGCAACTAATTCTCACCTGTGCTAGGGTCAGAAGGACTGCCCAGCCCTGCCTGATTGCCCAGTGTTGTTGGCAGAGTGTGTGGAGGGCAAGGGGAAGATTCTATGACTCTTCCTACGACCACCACTTGATCACCTGAAGGGGGGCTATCCCGTGTCGAAAGAGGCTCTGAGGCGAACTCTGGTGCCCATACAGCTATTGTATGTAAAGAATACAACCAGACACACATGTAGATGTCCACACATATACACATTCTCATACATTTTTTTTAAAGTGTAGAATAGCCCTTTCTAACACAGTGGGTTTTCACTATTTTAGTGTAAAATTATTTCTAATGTAAAAGACCTAAACCGCAGGTTGTATCAGCTGCCCTAAAGATTTTCGTTTCTACCGAAATCAATTTTTGCTATTCAAAATAGCTTCCATTAAGTGTTGTTATATTGGTTTTATGATCTACAATTTCATAAGCAAAAATGTAAATAAATAAAAATATTAACTGTCAACATAGTCATTAAATTTGCTTCATAGAATAACAATGTGGTTTTCAGCAAAAAGCGAGGTGGTATGCCCATCAGCACAAACCCCTTTTTTATATTCATTTATTTTCTTTAGCATTAAGGAACCGGGAATCTAAATGGTAAAAGGGACCACTTGTCTATGTAACCTCGTTTTTTTTAATTCCTACTGAATATCCCATGTCTTCTTGGTTCCAACATTAATTTCACATATACTTTTTGCAAGAATCTCTTCATGTGTATTGGCAAGCCATATTGTTTGCATTTTCAGGAAATGTGTTTATAACCTGTTGCAATGAATCATGATAGACAAGAAAGCATGCAGCATCAAAACTGATATTCTGGACAGCATTTGACTTTTTATCTTGACAGGTATTTGCTATTTGCCTCATGACAAAACTGGTTACATTTTAAAAATAAGTTGTCCTTTTAGTTGACACTATTGCAGGTAATATGTAAGAGTGGAGGAGTGGTAAACTGCTATCACAATATAACAAAGAAATATCCTAGAGGTATGATTTTTATGGTTTGTTAGGAAAGGACCAGCTTTTTCAAACATTACTGTCCCCAAAAACACAAGAACCTAGAAAGTTGACAAGGTTAGTAAAATAAGCAACGGCCTGCAAAAATGTGTACTATTAAGTGGCAAAAATGCTTCCTGACACCAAGTACCCTCATGCAGCAGTCATTCAACCACAACGAAAATACTTTTTAAAAAGTGATGCTTTTTTACGCTAAGCATGCTCCCAGCTGTTGTCACATACAAATATGGCTACCATGGCATCATGACTTGAACATAGAATTAAAATCTCCCTGCACTTAATCACACACCCAGACTGACTGCAGCAACACATCTGTGATACAAACCAAAGGTCAATCGAAGTGCAATGTCAATAATGTTTGGAGTAGATTACTCACTTACATTTTTAAAAATAGAATCTTGGACTAAGCTTAATTCAGTCATTTGTTAAGGTAAAACAACTTCCACCATTTCAGACCATTAAATAAATAAAATGTTCTTAAAAAATATTGTATTTGACACTGCCCAAGATTTTCAAGATTCTTGACAAGTTATAATTTAGGATGGAAAGGTTGCATTCCAATTTGAAAAGGCATCCGATGATTCTGTAACGAAATAAAGAAAAAATGCTTACTTTGTGGAGATGGAGTGCCACGTTTACTTCCTGGAGTGGCGAGTTGTGCACCTGACACTGAATCTGCTGCTGACTGTCTGTGCAGCATGGTGGTCACCTGCTGATGGTGGACCTCCTCTTCGTCCTCCTCCTCTTCCTCCTGCTTCTCAAGTTTTGCATGTTGCAGCAACTGATGCTGCTTCTGTAGGAGCTGTTGTTCATTCTTCCAATGTCTCTGTTGCTGCAACTGCAACTCTTGGTGCAACAGCTGCTGTCTTTGCAGCTGGCGTTCCTTTTGTATCTGCTGTTCCTGCTGCAGCAAGTTTTCCCTTTGTGACAGCTGTTCTCGCTGCATGTTCTGTTCTTGGCTTAACTTTTTGTCCACATGTACTTGCTGCTCATGATGCAGATCTTCGTGAAGGTGCTGCTGCAAATTGTCTCTTTGCTTGGTCTGCAGATGCATCTTCTGTTGCAGCATTTTGGATTGTTGGTGCTCCTCCTCATCTTCTTCCTCTGCCACCTGGTCTTCCTCCATGTCCCCTCCACCAGGATCAACCTTCCTCCACACTGCTGCACATTCCAAGAAACAGTGAACGAGCCAATGAATCCCAACAAAAAATACAAAACTGCAGGGGTACATGTGAGAAATCTGTACTCAACTGGTTTACAAGCAGAATTTAAATAAGTAGTGAGAATGTAAGTACACCCTAAAGTGTAGGCAATCCTAACCCAATTAAAGAATGTCTCACTGCCCTTTAGTAACAAATTTTACTAAACCAGGTTTATTCATGCTCAAAGTGATTGAGAAATGGGCATATCTTAGACATCATTGAAGCTTTTATTAGAATATTAGTGTGCCATAAGCATATCCAGGACAGACCAATCAAGAGGAGTCAGATAACTGCCTAAACTGAAAGGGCTTGCCAAACCAAACTTCCTAATAAACTCGGTCATGAGCACAGAGTTGCATATGCACACACCAAAAATGTACTCCATAACTAGTGCTTAAGGAAACTCAACGTGTTTGGTGCATGACTGTACTGAGCATTTTACTGCCACAATTACAGGGTAAGAAGAAAATGGGACCAGCAGGCTTGAAATTGGTCTGGACAAATTATAATACTGATCTTTCTTTTAAAAATCTTTAAATGCTCTGTGTAATACATGTAGTACTGAACCATGGCTATTGGACCAGTTTGACATCAATAATAAAAAATAGATGAACTTGTATAGACCATTTGTAGATCTTATTACACTGTACCTGGATAATTACAAACTAACAGTTAACTGTCCATGACATGCAAGCATCAGCAAACAGATGACACGACAGCAAACACTAGTGATATGTAGGTTTGAATCTGCAATTTTATTTTTAATCACAGTGGAACTCTAGAAGACACAATGCTAATGACAAGTAGATTATGGAGTAACTGAGCTTAACTTCTCTTCCATTGGCCAGGGCCTTACAATAGCAAAAAAGTACTTTTTTCAAGTCTGACATAATCTATAAAATCACTGTTGATTCAAATGTACACTATCTCAAAGATAAGCCTTAGCTGCTGGGAATTTTGCAAGGCTATACATATTGCCACACATGGATGGAAGCAAGAATATGCTGCCAAAACCAAATGTTTTATGCACTTGCATATGTGATAAGGATAACTGCACAAACAGCTGTGACACCCATGGCCTTTTGCCATCACAAACCTGATAAAATCATCCAAATATCCAGTTCTATAATAGAAGGAGAATGCAAAACAAGCATAAATAGGAATTTAAAATACAATAGTTCATGATTAATGCCTTCAAAACAAATAAAAATCTTTCACAGATGCAATATCCATATTATGTTCATACATAATCTTGCTCTAAACAGCCTGTAAAAATTTAATGACACTGAAAAATACTTTAATTCGTACATCTCCAGAATTGAGTGTACAAGTCTAGCCTTTGTCAGTGCCTTTCCTGTGTGGGCCTGTGGACACTCTAAAGACGACTACAACAGTGCCAGTATCATCTTGAAAGCTGGACTATAAACCATAAAAGAAACAAAGGCAAAGAAGAAAAGGCTCTAGATTTCTATCACAACACAAATTAATGTATTTCTTTATAAACAGCCACAAACATTTTTCTATCAGGAAATCTATCTACTGATAATAAGAATTATTACCTGTCAACTATTACACTTGTGACCACTATCCCAAAATCTGAACAATTCTTTTCTTTAAATCTTTTTAACAGTATTTCTGAACTCTTTAAAGTACTATAAAAGTGTCTCTTCTTTTTGTGGGCTTCACAATCAGCATCCAGTCAACCTCCCCAGCTCCACCAACAAGTCAAATTACAATCTTCGGAGATAAGAAAGAAGGTCTTTAATTTTCAAAGATGCTGAAATCTGGATCTGACAATCTTTTTCACCTTCAGTGAAAGATGGACAGAGGTTGAGAGTTTTTGTTTTATGGTATCTTAATTTATGATCGCAAGCCCATCCCCAAGTGAATATTCGCTGCACCCTGCACAAACTACACAGATTGCATACTCTTAAAATTTCACCCAAACGTTCACCTCCAGAGACATAAAAGGCTGTACATAAGCAATAAGAGATGATGGTATTAGAAGAAAAATTTTGTTTCTACTTTGAGATGTCTATGGTTTTAGTGGTCTCATGATAGAGAAGCAGTCTTGATACATACTTAACTTAACATGCTTAAACACGTCCTTGAAACTTTACAAAAACAGCTATCTTGCGTACAATACTGTGACTTCTTTATCTATCAGTTTTCCCAAGAAAGAAAATGTCAGCCTCCAGGCTGCAAGCAAGGCATTCATGAAAATTGACAGCTGCTTTCTTACACCTCTGGATCAAATGTTATGCTTTTTTAAAAGCTGCCTGTCATTCATCAGGATCACTATGTTCTCATACTCAACATCAGCTGAAAAGTAAACCATGCACAATCAGGAAGTAAAGTTGAGCAGTTAATAGATGCCCTGAAACAAGCTTCACCTACTGACAGGATATGATTTCTCAGCATCCTGAAGAAGGCAGGTCAAAATCAAAGCTAAAAGCAGGTCTAAGAGGCATGAAAATGCCATAGTATGACTTTTTTGTCTCCCAAGATTAAATCTTTCTTCATAAAATTTATCAAAATCTAAATGATCTGCTGTCTCCAGCAATAGTGTTTTCAAAACTTAAAACCCAAAAGAACTGGGCAGTCACAATCACATGTGTATAATGTGTATGCTATACCATCAAGTTTTTTTTTCTCATTTGTATGTTTAACAGATGAAGTATGTAATAGCATAAATGCAAATGTTTAGACCCTAAAACTCTTCTGTATTAATAACCATTAATTTTCATTTTTTATATTTCAAGCATAAGAAAATTTACCTGTAATTCAATTATAGATTCTTAGTATTATGCATTATTAGTATTACTTAAGTTAAAAAATATCAGTTTGTAACATACAATTCTACCACATTCTTCTGTCTTGTAAAATGTTATATGCTGAAGTGTGAAAATGTTTTCAGTATCAATTATCATTGCAATGCCATCTTTGCTCTTTATACTTCTGGCAAATAGTCGAGCAACAATAGACCTTCCTCAGCTCATTTTCTAGGTAAACCGTATTCTGGATTTTCATTTCACTTTAAACTTATCTCTTAGTTGTAAACAACTCCCGCTATTTAGCATTATAGCTGTTATATATATCGTCCATTAGAAGATTCTGTTTTGTTAAGTTTTAACTTTATTGAAAAGTGCACCAATCAAGTACTAGAATACTTGTCTTCCTGCTTATGCTAAAGACTCGATAATCGTCTAAAAGAAGCTAAATCTGGTGTTGTTCTAACTTTAATCTTGTAGATAAATAGGCCTGGCCTACTAAATGACATCGAAATCATTCAGAGTGAGAGAAGAAATGCTGCACATTCATTGGTCAATAAGTGTCACACTGACCTCCAAATCGAGCCAACTGAGGGTAACCTTTGTCACCTCAAAATCGTATGTTTTGGGCCTTCACATAACCAACAAGCTAATCGGACTGTAGCATACTATCTGGACACTCTAGGCAAGAGAACAAAATGAGTCACCATTTTCAGTACATTAAAGCAAAAGCTTCCAAATGTGTACCCTAGATCTGCTTCGGTCCATCTAAAGTAGGAGCCCACAGACCCGAGCGCGGGACTCAAGAATGCTGTCGTCAAGCCTCGATCGGCTTGTATTTTTGTAGTTCAAAACAGCAACAGACAGATATTAAGGGATCGCTTCAATATAAAGACTCACCTTTACAACCTTCTACCATATTTAGCTCGAAATTCTGTTCAATTTCCGCACACAGAGTATGCAAACTAGGCGAAAATACGTGACATACTCCACCTTGACAGCACACGTGACCTAGTTCTCCGCCTGTGACCCGTATTCTCCAGACAGTTATGCTTTCCAAGACACTGGGCTACCAGCCAGCCGGCAAGCTAGTCCCACGCTTATCTTGCCATCCACAGAGCGAAAACATAATTTTAATGCTTTCACGACTGACTGAAACCTCTACACTGTATTTCAATATGGTTTGCAGGATATTCCGCATTATAAATGCATCGAGGCGATGACCTAGTTGTTGAACAAAGCGAATGTGTGCGGCATGTCTAACTAGGTAATGTAGAAAAAAATGTCCCAAGACACAAAACATTCGACGGTTGAAATAAAATAAAAAGAGTAAGCCCTAAAGTTCAGAAGAAAAACAAAAGAAACAAAGTTGCCAGTGTCTGGCGCTGTTACTCACTATGCGGGACGGGGACCTGGGCTTCTCCCGTGGGTGACCGACTTTCCTCCATCTCCATGTGACCCACTTCTGCTCCGGACCCGTGGCAAACTATTTCCCAGCATTCGTCTAACAATATGGCAGCGCCCTCGAGTCTAATAGGATGCGGTATTTCTGTGGTTCATATAATCTGACCTCTGAACCCAACCAATGGAAAGTTTAAGTATATGTAGCACAGCCATGAAAGTCCCGAATGGACTGTCTCTATTGATTTTTTTGTGCTTTGCATGATTGGAAGACGTGCTTCGCACATTGGCACCTGCTGTGTGCTGTGTTGAAAGTAGGGCAGTGTGTGTCTCATGACAACCAAGTTTTCGTCATAACATTGCATAGGCTTCTAGCAGTTCGAGTGTGACAACCAGTTACATCACCACCATTACTGTGTGCGAATGCTTGTTTTGTTTATTTTCTGTATGACACTAAGGACACTAAACGTACTGCTCTTGTAATACACTACCATTTTTAGGCCTCGGCAAAGAACGTAGTTTGTAGAAAGCGTTATCCGAAAGTTTGTTACAAGGGTTAAGTAAAAGTGTGCAAACAAAACAACTATTAATTTAAATAATGAAAAGTTTTTAAAACAGATGACATTTCCTCCATGAAAGTTCCTTGTTTAGAATGTAAACATTTCCCTGATATAATTGCAGCTTTGTTACTCAATGCATAACTATATATATAGCTGTTGTTTTTTTTTTTAAATAGATTTTTTCACCATCAAAACTTATATTTAAGAAGTGGGTAAATGCCAAATAGTCACAAAAACGCTATACACTAAATGCAATATTTTTGGGATACTTCATGTGAAAAAGTTTCATTTTGTAACTATGTACGTTTGGTCAACAAATTGTGCTCAGACAATAATTGATGGGCAGTCATCTGGTCCAATAAAAGCTAAGTCGAATGGAAACTGGATTGATCAGCTGTGGCTAGAGGATATTTTTTACTAATATTCATTACATAGAAAACATTTAAAGCTAGTAGAATATTCTTTATCAATTTTGGTAGTATTTTAATGTATTCTTTTCACACCAAGGATTTTATTCTCTGAACTAAAAATTTTAGTATGAATTTTCAGCAAATTGCAAGAAAAATAGTGCCATATTTGTATCATTTCTTACCAAAAAATCATAAGATCAATCAAGATGTAGTGATTCAGTGGTAGAGTTTATTATTAAATTTGTTCTCTCCACAGCTTGCACATATTGGGAGTAAATTTCAACAGCATATTTAAACTACTTTTACTATGTCAACATGTTCCAGCTGCTCAATGATTGTTTTCACGTGATGTCATGTAGCATGTGCACTAAAACGTGACATCGACTGTTCCAGATGAATGATAGTTCATTACTTAGGAGGCAGACATAAAAGCAAAACAAAGCTGCTTATATTATCTTTGTCCTGATTTCCTAGCATGAAAGCACCATTTACAAAAATAAATTTACACAGGACTATGAAATTAGAAATCTCAGCATTAGCTAGTTTCTGCTGCTTGCTCTTGATATATTTCCTCTGATGCATGTTTATGTTTGTTATGTTCTTCTAGCTTATGCCATGTATCTGTAGATGCATGTTTGTGATGTAAATGCATGACACATCTGACAATTTACCTATGTGTATATGTAAAAGTGAGAGAGAATGAGATAAAATATGCATCAGGAAATCTGAGCCACTAAGAAACCTAAAAAAGGGTTTAATGTTGTGCTTAAATGTGCTACTCATGCATGCACACACACAAACACAAAATGTACCATGTTTGTATCTGTGTACACACACCTCTGATGATTATTACTGGGGAGAAGGGATGTTTAAGTGTAGTAATTGTATGGATGTGTGATTTGTGACTGCATATTATTTTTTGCTTGTGAGCTCCTTACAAAAAAAATTTCTACCTGTCTTGCACAGAAATAGATAAAGATGTATTGTAAAATCAAACAATGACTAGGCACATGGCAAAAAAAATTAGTAGAATACCATGCTTATCACAATACACAAGATTATGGGAATAGTTTGTGAGACATTGAAAAATCCACATAGAGCACAAGCAGATTTATCATTCAGGCTGATACACACAGAGAAAACCAAAGCAACATACAATTTGCTTAGTTCATATAAATATCTAGTTTGTTTTTTAATCAATCACATCATTTTACATTAATTTGTACTCCTTGGCTTTAACCCCAAGCAATACTTGAGCTCAGAATTGCATGTAAAGAGCGATAACACCCATCAAATGTTACTCCAGTTAACAATTTTTACATAAAATTTCAAGTAAAGATTGAGTTTAACCATCTTTACTTAATATTCCTAGCCCATATTATTTCGTGGTTAATGCTGAGGAGATTAAATATTTTAGGTGATAAAAATTAAAGGTTCATGATTGCTGTCAAAAAAGTATGCAAAATGATGGAGAAGTCACAAAAAGGTCTTTTATCCCATCAGATCACAGAGATGACATTATTTTCACATTAAATGAATCCAATATGCAGTCCTCTCTAGTTTCTTCTTTTTGCAATGCAGATTCTTGAGTATACCTATACTATTTAAACAGTAATTCTCAAAGTGTATTCTGTAACCAGATACATGACTGGCACTTTGGGTTTTTTTTTTGTTTACATGAAAACCAAATAGAAATTTGCCAATGTCATATAACAATATGCATTCAGTTAAGAGCATAATATAAGAAAATATTTTCCAGTCTGACATCAAGTTACTCAAACATACTAATTGATCAAGTGCCTTTGCATCCAAAAAAAAAAAATGAACCACTACCATCATATTTCATGTACATGTGCCACACCTTATTGTTGCTTTTTCATTCAAACAAATTTGGAAGTGGCTGCACAGTTTTTCAATGGTTAGCTGCTGTGGAGATAAAGCTATTCCAAACTTCAAGATTCCCTACACCGTATTTTTGAAACACCCACGAAGAAATAATTGTCTTCCACTTTCCACAACTTAGCCTAATCACCAACAAATGGTGAGGTAACATTCTGAATGTGTACAAATATAAATTTTGAACACAAAACATTTTGATCCAAGGAATAAGGAAAACTTAAAATGTTGGATTTAAATTAAGTTAAAAAAATATTTTAGAATGTCAAATGTCAGTTACTGCCTCTATTGACTCAGCTGGTACCAGCAATCAATAAATTTAAATGTACAGCCAGTGATACTAAAAAACATGTTTGCATATAAACACATTCTCTCTCTTCTCAAATTATCACTTCACTTTTTACCTACTCATCCTTTTACTAGGTTGAGGCTTTTTGTTGGGATATATAGGCCATCAGTCTATTTTCTCGCTCCAAGATCTGAAACACAGTGTTCTTACATGTGTAACAGTACAGAATACATCTTTCAGATTTCTCTAAATAATTATGTAAAAAAAGAAAAAGTATCTGTGAGCAACCTAAATTAAACTTATTAATGGTTATCCACCTAAATTAAGGAAATGGAATCAGCAGCTACTGTTATTTTGATCTTTAAAAATGAGTAAAGAAACAGTCTTAATACAGGTGCTGACAGGAGCTCATTGTCAAGATCACTAGCATAGATTATCAACAGCAACTTCTGTTACCATTTCCTTGCTTACCTGTAATGATACACTTTTCCTCGTTTTTCCTCCCTGTTTACTTGAAGAAAAAAAGTAAGCTAAGTGATGGTCATAATTTTTTCTTTCCAGCTGGGTTATTCCAAGTCTTGGTAAAAAGGAAAATTTTGCCAAAAACTGTGGAACATGATACACCAAGCCTGAAACAGAAGTAGTCCACAAAAATGTGACAAAGAGTTGATTTTGTTAATAATGTTGTGGAACCTTGATGTAACTCAAGTAGATATAAGAACAAGACCATTTAATTATATTAGCTTCTGGTCCCTTCAAAAATAACATTCAAGATTGTTTTTGGAGCAAGAAAACAAATACAGCTGTTTATGTGATAATTATAATTTATTTGGTTTTTGGAGGACTATCTGGCATATCATGGTGGTTAGATGTACATCAACACTGATAGCTGTACACAAGCATCCTTTATTCTGTTTTAAGAGTCTAGAGCATAATAAAACAAGATTTTGGCATTCTACACTACATAACCTTACACAGTATACATAGTCATGGAGATCCTATAAGTGTCTGTTATATAGCTATAGCAACTTTAATGGCTACACTACCCTTTAGGTTTTTACATAGGAGTTAAACCTTAAAAATGTTGGAAAATAAATGGCAGAAAAGTGAAATATATCTGCTATGTAAAGATGAATATTTAGGACATATCATCAGAAAGTGGTACAGGTCTTCTTTTATATGTATGTATGGGTGCATGCAGGCATACATGAGTGAGTATCGGTGTGGTGGTTATATGAGTATGTATTCTGTATGAAAGAGAGTTCGCTAATCCTAAATATCGGCTTACAGTGGATGTATGGAATTAAGTCCTGATCAGAAGTGACTTTAATGAAGTCTTTAGCCCATTTTCTTGCCCTATCTTGGAAGGTCCTGCTATCCATTGTGCCTTTTCCACAAGTTGTCTTGAGAGCCACCATCAAGGTACTGAACTCCTCCCACAGGAGTTGTAAGTCTACTACTGACAAGCGTTATTGTGAGATTTGTTGTTACAAGCTTGTGGCCCACATTCAGCAGCATTTTTTCTTTTTTTAAGTGATTGTGCCTGGATAATGTCAGCCTGAAACAAAATTTACATCTCTCTTGAAAGGTTTTGTCTGTCCATTTTTAAAAATTAGGTGTGTAACTTGAATGGGCTTTACACAATGAGTAAAGTCTTGTAATCAAATCTTTTGCTGACACGCAGAGCTAAGATATAAATATAATATATATTCGTAACAGACTTTCTTGAAGAGTGTCACGAAACGGCTTTATCTGTGTTGCATGTGGCTCCACAAAGAAAAGATTCCTTTATTTTTAATAGTATCAGAGATATCACAAGAATCGAACATATTTGCGGTTATTTAGAATTTTGAAAAAATACTAAAAATGTCCAACATCCATTAACATTTTTGTTAACTAATGACTGGCTGACAGATGACAGTGCCTGAAAATTTACCAACCAGTAAATGGATACAGTAAGAACATATCTGTGTCATCAGATTTCACACATATCAGCTCATGAACAGGCTGTGTCTAGAGTTCTGTTTTAAAATATAATAAATAAGTAAGTTAAAAGAAACAAACTGGCATTTCAAGCAATGAGACTATTTCTTACAAGCTTTTGTGGAGTGAGCTCTGTTTGAAGCTGCTTAACCATCTGGCTTTTGGCCTTCTTTGATTTGATGCCATTTGCTTCCAAAATTTCTCTCAAAGCATTTTTGGGCAGCAGATCCAGTCTAAATATTCCCTTGACTCCATCATCCAAAATGCGGTACAGTGGAAGTTTCTGTAGGACACTCTCAAGGGCATCACCTGCACCCAGAAAGTAATTTAAAGCATAGAAGCAAATGGACGCTGAGGCATACTGAGAGGCCTGTAAAACATGAAAATAAGCCGTAGACAAATTAACATTGATTATACACAGCATGCTTCCATTTTTCAGTCAGGCTAATCACGCTATATCTCAAATAAAAGCATTCGTTGAAAACAGTTTATTTGATACAAGTAGGAATCACAAAGGCTAGACTGTATTAGGTTTCTTTAGTGTTAAGTCACTCAAAACAATGTTATCACACATCTGACATAGGCAAAATTTTTAAAAGGCTGTTTTGCGCAATATGACGAATAATGTCTCAAAGAACATGCTTTATGGCTTAAACGTAAGTGTATGCTGGCAGTGTAAGGGAGATCACCATTCAGTTGGGTCCATTTCTTAATCTTTCCTCTTCCATCATCCCCTTGCTCTTCAGTGAAATGGAAAGGTATGTTCAGTTTTTTTAGTTCTTCCGTCAGTACTGCTGTCTTGTTCTGCTCAATGGCCCACTTAACAACCTGTGAGCCATTCAAAAAAGGATGAAAAATTGGTGAAAGTAATGATGCTTATACACTAAACACTAAGTATAATACTTCAAGAAAATGTGAAAAAAAATTTAATGTTTGAGTATTTTGTCTTCAGTAAATGACAAATTTACAAACCTAAACAATTGTTGGATAATCTGAAGAAAAACAATGGCTCTTTTAGATACATATACCAGGTGTTCAGCTGAGTTTGACCATCTACTTTAGATACTTTAGGAGCACTTAACACCAGATTGAGCTTACGCCAAGAATTTTAGAAACATGACTGCATGCCTATATGCTAGACTCATTAGCTTGTTATAAACTAAGTTCATTAGCTGTAATCATTATTTTTATGAGGCAAACATATATTACCTGATTGAAGAGCTTGCTACTGATTCTTATTCTCAGATGAAGCTCATCTGGAATCATGTTGGTGTAAGGGATGAAAGGCAAGAGGTCTGGCTTGATGTAACCATCCCGTGGATTGTGAGACAGGCATTCTGTCTGATCAGTGGGTGACCTCGAAACAGGCCACTGTTCCACTGACAGACCAAATTTTAAAAAAGAAATTTATTAATCACTGAAGTAGAATATACATTTGAAGCATTGTTTCTAGGATGATGACTTCCTCCTCATTCTTTTATCTATGCTTCTGAAAGACTTGCCCAGATATATATTAGTCCACTGAATGTCATAAGCTGGGCTGAGAGTTTCACTGATTTCTCATATTCACTGATTTATGTAAATTTCTTATTTGGAAGGAACTGGGATGCTATTACCTGGAAATCCATGACAAACATGGATTCATTCCAACTAAGGTGAGTTTCCTACAAAGGTGAGATATTACTGTAACAAAAATTTATGTTGGTCTAAAAAAACTCACAAAAATGAACAGGGATAAGCTAGTGATAAAATAACAAAGACAATGATTGAAATAAATCATATTAGTTTAGAGTGTATAAACTGGTTTCTGGATGTACCTGTGAAGTCTTTAATATTACTTTTGTTGCATTTGCACCAAAGGCAAAAAACATGGGAACTTGCTTGATTGATGCCCCTCATCATAGCCATTGCCTTCCAGTCAGAACACAAGAGCCTGAGATAATAAATCCCATCTCAAGTTATAAGGTAGTATTCAACCCAGTTACTATCATTCAATAAAAAGAAAACTCAGTTTAAAAAAAACCCCAAACAAACAAAAAAAACAGTATCAACTTTGAAGGCTATTTCAAAGTATGTAATGGTTTATTCTTGATATATCTTTTTTATCAGGAACAGATCATCTATGTGTATGGCAAGGGAAGGTTGGATGGGCAAATGTGCACTTGAAATTCAAATCTCACAAATATCAGAATTTTGGAAATCAGAGTTCATTAATTTTTTTCTTATTTACTATATATATATATATGTCAAATCACATATGCTGCTCATGATCTTAATATTGAAAACACATCATCTCAAAATATATAATAATGCAAAAATTATTCCTGTGTTCTGAATTTCTTCTTTTTTTTCATTATCAAAGTGTTCCAATTTTTCTGTCTTAAATACTCACCAGTTTACTCTAATAACTTTCTCACCAACTTGGATGCCTTTTGAAGCAGCTGCCATTTCAGCTCTTGTTCTAGTGGATAGTGCTAACAGAGTTCCATATTCCTCTTTTCCTAGTAACAAAGAAACCTTTTGTAGTACCAACCTGCAAATGCTCAGAAGTGAAATATTGTAAACTCCTTATTTTATTAATGCGTGTGTCTTTGCATATGATTGCCCATAATACATATTCGTAAAAGATGAATGTACTAAAAGATGAATGCACTTGCATCCCCTCCTCCCAAAGCCATGCATCTTCCTATGCCTCTGAAATGTATGTGTATACATAGGTAAGCAATTTTTATGTGTAAGTATTAGTCTGTCAATTCAGGAATTGTTTTAATAATTTTATTAAGATCCGTATAACTTTCCAAGAAAATCTATATTTTCACTAAACATTTACAAACTTATACTCACTATTAATATACATGCATCTCAAACACAGAAAAATATTTTCAGCAACATCTTCATGACAGAATAGGCATGTACATGACACATTCACTCCCATGTAGGCATGAACTGATGTACATGCATACCCATGTACAGAAAAAGTGTTGCCTCATCCTCAGGTGTGCCAGTCTCCTGTGGCTGACCCTCAGGCAGAATAAGTTTGCAGACACCCCTGACAGCGTTCTTTGTTTTAGTTATTTTGGCGCCATCACATGCAAATCGGAGAGTGACAACTGGGTGCTCACAGCACAGAAGATGCTGGTGTTTGGGAAGTTTTAGCATGTGTTCCAGAACATCTGCCAGAGGTCTGTAGTAACCATCTGGGGCTTCAGACTAAAATAGGAGAGAAAATCTGATTGGTGTGGGATGTGTCATCATTGCACATAATTATACAAATACATTCTAAGTATTTTTATTTACCAAATGTGTGTATGTGCAGAGAGAGAAATAGATGTGTGGAGGGAGGATGGTGAAAAGTCCTCAAACCCTGGGTCATTGCTGGCGTCTAGACTAAGATGTCCGATGCCTAACCCTGACTCTTGACCTATAGTCTCATTAACCTTCTAATTAGGACACTGCATCAGATACGGATACGGGAGGTGAAAAATAAAAGTGACCACTGCTACGTCGAACTGTCAAGTTTATCAGGAGTAATATGATTACATAGCATGAACACAGAGAATTTTTATTCACGAAGGCTTTGCGTTGTTTGTCTATAGTATATATATAATTTGCCTTCCTTTCACAAGCTAATGTACATCTTAACGCTGCACCTTGCAGTGAACTTGTTCTACTTTTTTTTTTTAAACTTACTGTAACTAGAGCACCTTCCCATGTTTAATTGTCCACTGGGACCAATAACGTTGATCATTGTCCATTGTCCATCCCTAGGAAAAAGGATTTAACTGCACAGCTGCAGAGGTATAAAAGGGGAGGGAGGATCAAGAACGGGAAAAAAGATGCAAGCCCACAATCCTTGAGAATCTTTACCTTTCCAAGATGAATAATCGGGATGTATGTTGACAGGCGCTTGGCCAGATTCAGCAGGCTGTACTTCGATGGGATGTGGCTAACTCCTGCTTTTCTCAGTGCATGAAGTGCATCATAAGAGATCCTATACTGATCCTTAGCTTGCAGTATCTTTCTCTCCTGGTCTTCTTTTTCTACAGTTTCTGCCAGTTTCTCTTCGTCCTTCCGATAGTCCCTAACAATTAATGACATTACCTCTCCTTCTGCAAATTCTAACTCCACTTTAATTCTTTTCACCTCTTCGTGGACAGGAGCAGAAATTCGTTTAAAGGCCTGTGCAAGGTTGCGTTTTCTTTCCCATCTTCCATTGCGACTGAGGGAAGCCCAAGGTTTATGTTGTTTGGATATGGTTGGATACTGGCAATGTTTTGCACGCAATGACTCCAGTTGTTTCCTCAGCTGATTGTTTTTCTTCTCTTTTTCTTGACCATCCCTTTTAAGCTGTTCAGTTTGGTCTTGAAGTTGCCGCACATTGTGTTTCTGTTCTCCGAGCTGTTGTTGCAGATATGTCACATGTTTACGAGATGCCTGGAGCTGCTGCTCTATAGCATTTCCATTAAAATGAAAAGAACCAAAAGAATTCATGTTCAAACCTCCTCCTAGCTGTTTCAGTACATGTGTATTGGAGGCAGTTGATTGTGATAGGTCAAGGTATAATGTCATGCTAGGTATAGTTGCAAAATTTCGACTGATTGGGTATCACCTACCCAGAAAATATGTCGATATGATGCGTGGAAGAAAACAAGTATACCATGATACTGCAGACGATCGACTTGATTATCAAAACGTTACCCCCAGCAGTTTCGAGATATACAGCTGATATTGTTTAAAACAGAAGCAACTGCTTTATCATCCTGTAGGCTTCGAAAATCGTCGCCATATGCACCTTATTAAGTGGCTAGGTGATTTGTTCAGCCCGAGAAAGGTGTTTCACTACAAAACAGTTTGTACTCGCTGCTGAAGACATGGGACAACAATGGCTGTAAACTGTCGATCGTCTCATTGGGCTGATCATGTCTCAACACGACAGTCAGCCTGCATGTGTGGTCATGTTGAGCCCATAATATCTGACCCACACACCACCATCGGCATGGGTAATTATGGACTGGTCTTTATATGTCGATTTTATTAACATTGTAGGGAAGGGAATAGAGGTATAGCTACTCCTTCCCAAACACACACACACTGTTGTTTTTACGTGTCGTCTCTCGTACTTTTTAAGTGCTGTTGTACGGTTATGACATTATAAACATCATTGGTCGTACACCTAAAATTTTGAAAGTCCTTTTCCGCATTTCATGACAATATTGTTTCGGATTAACTTTTAGCTACATGATAACTACAGTAACATCCTAGATGGATGCTAATAAAAGTGATGATAGTGAGGACATGGACGGGAAAACAATAATTAAGTGGTCTACATAAATATTTGTCTTCAGTAAACTGACTCACACGCATTTCTCTCAACCCCTACCCTCCAGAGTGCGACAAGATACAAACACAGTTTCAGTTGTGATGTAAAATGCGTGTTTGAGCAAGGTCGTGTGTGACACGTGCAGCACGTGCCGCACTCATCTTGCATGCAAAAGGCTACCCAGTCGCGATTAACCTGTTTGCTGTCATGTGGTACAGATTGCTTTGCTTTGCGGGCAAGGTATGTTCCGTTAAAATCAAGTTGCAAATAACTGAACACTTTTCTCAGCATAACTTCTGAATTCATTTCAAGCTGTGAGTAGTAGTAGCACCTTCCGCCTTGCAGGTAGCGATTGGTGAGCGGATGTCAAGTGTATAGGAGACGGTGCTATTCTTTTCCGAACCACTTGTTTTACCAAACAGGGACCCGGCTGTTGACGAGAAGAGTGAGTTCTTCGCTGGACTACCTGAGACTTGCAAAAGTTGTGTGAACTCTCGCCCCACGACAAATTAAGCGCATATCATCATGACCCATACCTCGACGAAAGATTTAGTCGGCAAACTCAAAGAAGAGTCGGACGATGACATCACGACCGTTAGCGAAGAAAGTGAAGAATCCTCGAAAGCAGCGGAGGGTGGAGAAGCGTCAGAGCCACCAAAGCCTGCAGCAACAGCAGTACAGCAGCTCCCGCCCTACTCCACAATGGTGGCTGCAGCGCTGCGCGAGTCGCAGGAGAAGAAAGGCGTGTCGCTGCAAGGGGTGTGCAGCCGCATCTTGGAGCGCTACCCTGATGCTGCTCAGCGCTCCAACTTCCGGTTTCAGGTCCGGCACGCCATCGCCAAAGGTCTGGAGTCGGGCGCCTTCAAGCGCGCGAGCAAGACAAAGGAGATGCATGGCATCCAGGGAAGGTTTTTGGTAAGTAGCCGTCTTATCATTTGACGTTAAAACACCGTTCATTGTTATCCACCATCATCTGTGCGCGCATGGAAAATGAGGTGTTCACCCTGTGATTGCAACATGTATAAACGGCCACTTTGGTGGTGAAAAAAAAATTTTGAATTACAATGATATCTTCAAGTTTTGTCTTATATTTGTATACCTTGTTATAGTTGATGTGGTGGAATGAGCTGGTAGATTCTCCACTAACTTGATTACAGTTGAGAGATCCTGGTACGATTGTCTGGGTCATCATTCATAATTCCTGTATCTTTAGGTTCCCTTAGCGCTCCATTTTCTCATCACGAAGCCGTTTCAAGCGAGTACGAATTTGCTTACCTAATGTAGAATTTTCCGAGCTCACGAAGTCCATACTAAGTACCCGGTAACAGAACGGATATTAGCTCATTTCGATGAAGATAAATGCACTCAAGCACACTCGATCACTGCAGTTGGAATTTTTTCTATTCTAAATTTCGGAAAAAGTGGGATGAAGGGAGATATGTAGGGGGGTGAAGTCATTGCTTGTCTCTGTGTGACGTGGCTATTTCTCTGTCGCAGCTAGACAAAAGTAAAGACAGAAAAGAAAAGTCCGGAACAAAGACGAAGAAACGAATTCGATCCAACTCTCCATCCGATCCGACGAAGCCCAAAAAGGTCAAGGACGTAAAGACATCTTCCGGTGCAACAGATAAGAAAAAGACAAAGAGCAAAAAGACGACAGAAGCGGCGGCAGCTGACCTGGATGCCAAAGTCTCAAATTCCCGAGCTAAGATCTCGAAATCCCGACCGAGAAGCAAATCACCTGGAGCTAAGACCTCGAACTCCCGAGCACGTAGCAAGTCGCCAGTTGCCAAGGTAACAAAGTCGCGCACCAAGTCGTCTGCTACCAAGGTCAAGGCCAAGTCTACAGGATCGCGTTCGCGCTCCAGAAGCCAAGAAAAAACAGAATCCAAGCCTAAAAAGGCAAAAACCAAGGTGAGAAATATAAAATTTACGATAGCTAACCGATAAGTTTACACCAACTGTAACATGAATTGGGTATGCGGGTGGGTCAGCTAGGAGATCCTTGAGAAAGAAAATATTTTAGCAGCAGCCTCATACCACGAACTTTTATTGGTGTTTTTTTTTTCCAGTTAACTACTCAAACGAGGCAAGTGTGTATAAAGCTTCCGGTTTAGGCTCACCGAGACTAACAGCAGAGGACTTCGCAAGCGGCTATAAGCCTTGGTCTTGGCAGACAGACAGCAGTCCACCTATACACGTCCATGCTCATAGTGTTCTGTCTGCCCGTCCCATTATCTTATATCTGTTTCGTGTGTCTGGCGGAGGTTGCAGGAATGCATGCATGCAAATTGTTTTTAATTTCTGTACGTTATTGTGTGGCTTGATGTGTGGGAGGGGGAGTTCATACATACAAATGCTTTTATGTGTTTATTTTGTGTGCGGACGTGCGTCAAAATAGTTTGTCTTCAAGTCATCGAACGTACTTTGTGCGGGGTTCGATCCTTGGCGTTTAAAGAGCCCTGCTTTCATAATCCAGGACAGTCGGTGTATATGAGCGTTCTCGTTAGTGCGGTTGATTAAAGGAAAACGTCTTGGAAAAGCTCTTCGGGCCACCAACTATAATATTTCCCCTGCTCCCGAAGTGTCTGTTAGAATGTTACGGACTGATGATTCCTCACACTAAGTCGTATTTAATAAATTAACTGTCAACCAAATTATCCTGTTGAATAAACAAATTATCAAAACCAGATAGACGAGAGAACCACTCGAAAAATGCAAATTGGACGTTGCAAGACTTGCTTGTCATCAATGGTGGAACTCACACTTCAACCACCTCTCACTATAAGTACTTCTGAGATGAACTAAAGCAGGTTGTCAGTCAGCCTTTCATCAAATACCTTGCCACTCTCGGGGAGTCGAATGCTTGTGTCGGGACAAGTGAGTGATGCATCAGTCTATGGCAGACCTGGGCAAACGCCGGCCCGCGGGCCGGATCCGGCCCGCCTCCTGTCTCTGACCGGCCCGCCCTCCCACCCGCCAGTATATATACTATATGTACAGTATTGGGTAAAACTGAGTTAACTATATTGGTCCGGCCCTCTAAGACCATCCCAATTTCTCATGCGGCCCCTTGGGAAAATTAATTGCCCACCCCTGGTCTATGGGATGGATGAAAGCGATGGCTACGTTCGAGCTGTCATTTCAGACTAGGCAAGATTTTCGTTTACCGCATGACTAGAAATAAAAACCCCGTGCCTGTACTGTTCATATTTTCTGACAGTGCAAATATGATCAGAAACTGATCTTTCTTGCAGTTATGTAGACTTTTGGCAAAAAAGGAAAGATTTAGTTGAAAAAAATGATTTGGGGGTTAGAAAGGTGTTCTGCTGATTGCATATTTCTTTCCTATAAATTTTTGAACTCGGCATGGCTGGTTGTACAAAACCCAAAAAGTGCCTGTTGATCCGTTACAATTCGTTGGATGACGCTACATCCTATTGTACACGTTCCAAAAAGTATGAACACACTGTGGTGAAACTAAAGCTTTGCCAAATACCAGCTAATTTTTAAGTAGATAATTTTGTACGACATGCGAACGATGTTATAAATAGCAAAATGGCCCTTGGAGGGAAAAAAGTTCCTCAAATTTGTATACTGCAAATGAATTCACATGCATTCAAATATTTCTGACCTTAATGTTTATTTGTGTATTTATTTACAGACTGTTGCACAACAGAAAGGTGCCGATAAAAACACTGCCACTTCTACTGTATTTAAAAAGGCAAATCGGAAGAAGACTGCAAAGACGCCGCCGAAGAAAACACCTACGAAGAAAGAAGCTAAGCCCAGAGCAAAGAAACCAACGGCAGCAAAATCGGAGACCAAGTAACGTGTCCCGTGTTTCACTGTGCGCGTGACTGTCAACGGACTCGGCCAATTCTCAGCACGTGAGGTTGAGTGCCAGACTCTTGGGCTGTGCTCGCTTACAGTGACTGCACATGGTGCTACTAGTTAAACCTGAATTTCAATTATTTGCAGTGGATAAGATGTACATCCTGTTATTCCAGACCTGTCCTAGTGTGTGGTACGTCGGCTAAGTATAGCGCACTTGATATCCACACACACGCACACAAAGATAAGATTTTGCGTGTGAAAGTCCATTTACGTGATTGCGCGCGTGTCTGTGTGTGGAATATTGCATGCAAGAATACAGGATTTAATAATTAATTTGCATAACTTCTATATCCCGTTTCAGTAGATGTAAGAGACAGTATAACCACTAGCTAGTACATATTTTATTTCAAATGCCAGACATTTTAACATGTGCTTGGCTCATGAACACATTGTGCTGCTGGTGTAAATTTTATTCCAATAAATGCTTTTAACGATTAGTTGTTTAGTATATACTTCTAATTCATGCGATCTACTTTGAACCTTGCAGCTCCATCATGAACCTGTTTGTTTCCTATAGTAGCATTGCAAAATGCCACTGGCTCTGCCGATTTCCAGAGAGAGTGTTTGCAGTTTAATTAATCTCTTTATTTTATTTATTTTTGTCGGCCTGATACTGGTAGGCAAGTACCGTGCGATTCTGTCTCAGTAACGGACTAATTTCACAAAACAGTACACATTTATCTTCAAACCGTAAAATAAATATTAAAAAAAAAAGCTTGACAGTTAATTGTCTGTGCCAAATACCGGCACTTGGAAAACTATCGTCATGCGGTATTGTCTTTGTCTCTGTCTATGAGATAGTGAACGGCTTTTGCAGGAAGTTTTGGACTCATTCCCCGCAAATAAATCCATCATCGTGATGCAGTTTCTCACAAATAAGATAGGGCTTCATCGACCCCAGGCCTGACGAGAGGGGGGGGGGGACAGGGGGTCTGGTGTACCCGGGCCGCGGCTGTCAAGGGGCCCGGCCTTGGTCAGTGGATTTTTTTTTCTTCTTTTCTTTTTCTTTTAAAGAAAGGTCTAAGGACAGAACACCCAAGCATTACACATGCAGAAGTTGAGTTTCAAGTCTGTAGAATACAATTTCGGGGTGCCGGGCCTGTCGTGAGAAGTGTAGTCAGCGGTTATCATATTCTCGCTGGACAAGCCAAGAGTGACGGCCGCTGGACACAAAGATTTATCGCGTGTGAACCGCCCTGAAGAACGTTCGTGCCATGAGATTGCTGGCTACAGGTGCCACTACGGAGGGGGGAATGGAGGAGGGGGCGGGCCCTGCAAGCAAATCGGAATGAACAGTGGAGATCAGGCAGGTATGTTTACTGATGTGTGCACTGGCCACTCTGTGAACGACATGGTGGGGCCCGTCCCTGCGCTGCAGCCTGTAAGCGAGAGACATCAAGGCTGCTTTTTTTCGTAGTTACTAAGCAACACTGAGACTATTTTAACCGTATCTCTTCACTAAACAAACAACTACATTAGTCTACACAGTAGATCCTTGATACAATGAGACTATTTATCCTGTAATACTATCGCAGCCAGCAAATAGAACACATTATTGCAAAACATTTTAAAAACTGCCGTCCCGCAAATATGAGGTTTATAAATTGATCACGGTGGTGTCGCGGAAGTTTGGAGCTGGAGGAGGATGATAAAGAGGAGGTAGCATGAGAAAGGTAATTTAAGTGTAGAGACAGTGTTCGCACGGTGGGTGGATGGCGCGGATAGAGTAGGGAGGAGAGTTATGTCACCGGAAAGGGAGGACTCTGACTACTGTAACTAAAGTGTGGGACGATCGCACGACCTCCGGCGATGTACAGCATCGCCCTGTAATAACACATCGCCTCCGACCTTCTTTTGCTCTTTGGCGACAAAGCCCCGGTAAAAAGAGATACTATCTACCCACCATCCGTCCCCAAAGCCACCTCGGAATTTTCTTATTGTGCGCTAGTTGTCTTCAAGGAAGCTGTCATATATGATGCTGTATACAGTCACATCTCGCTACTATGCCACCTACCGGGACCGAGCAAAAGTGGCATAGTAGCGAGGGTTCGTACAACGGCTTTATTTGCTCAAGTTACTTGTCAGTCCTATGCTCTCAAGAATCGTCAGCTGGCGCTAGCTGTCTCCTCTCATTCTCCCCCTCACCTCTTCATCCTCCACCCCTCCCAACCACATCCGCGCACCTGCATCCTGTCGCTAGTCGACACCCTCACACCTTCCCACTTTCACGTGGCTGTCACCCGGCCAGCGACCACCCGACCCCCACATTGCCAGCCTCCACCCTCCCTGTGTGCGTGCTATGTTCCATCCCCACTAACTGCGATGTCGCACACTACCTTGACGGGGCCTTGGCGGAAGTGGCGATGTCAAGGTCAGGGCGTACTGCGTCTTAATTTTTTATATATTTTTTAAATATTTTTTTATTTTGTATTTTTAGCATTTTAGAAGGGATCTAGAAAAAGCTGGGGTAGACCTAGGTGGTCGTTATTCGATTTTTTAGTACTAGTCTGTGTGATTTCAAAGTAAGAGAATGTAAGTAGCCTGTGTGGCAGTCCGCTGATTATGTGGTTATAACGTTGAGTTGTTGAACATTGAAATAATACTGAGAAATATTACAGTGTGAGCCGCTGTATACGTGTTCTATCTTCTGTTCAACGGATGACTGAAGTGACTTTGTACAGGAAAGTGTGACACCGCAGATGTTCAGATCTTTAAACGAGCCAAGTTACTGCTACAGTCGTAACACTACCATACAGTATAATAATCGAGTTTATTGGCAAATAGCATTTGACAAGGCAGGAACATCAGTGTCAATGAGAGTGACTAGCGTCTCAAATGGACTGACAATAATGAAGTTTGTGAGAAAAGCTCATAAAGTTTAGTCAGCAGGTAAAATGACAATATTATACTGTATAACTTTGTTCTATGAACTATTACGATTCAGCTAAAATATGCTAAACATTTCTATTTTTCTGTCATTTTTACAAAACCTTCTAATCTCCTTAAATATTAAAAGTATTAACACTTACTAGCTAACTAGTCTTTAAAACAGTTGCTTTGTCTTTTAAACCTGAGAACGTATTTTAACGGCTAGTGACTGATGGCGGTTGAAGTCGACCGAGTTTATGCTTCGTAAAAAGTTGGATGAATTCAAAATTTCTGCTTTAAAGAGTCTGAAGGCGACAGTTCAGTTCAGATATTTGTTTACGTGTAACAGCATGCGTGTGTGTAGTTATTGTGTGTGTGTGCGCGCGCGCGTGCGGTTTTGCTAAAGGAATAATATAGGAAGGACTTTCGATAGGTGCTGCGTGTTTGTTATGTAAGTTGATAAAAATGATAACTGATGTGCTCTGCTGTTCGTCGCAGCAAACACTTTTTTTAATGAGGTTATTAACGACACTCGATGAAGACTTGTTTAGGCATTTACTTCTTCGGTTCTTCCTCTTTCCATGTAGAAGTATAAATCACTTACATAGAGAACATTTCCTTGCACGTCAGTGAGCTTAGTACAAACTCGCAGCACTTACAACAAAAAGGCGATGTGATACCTCTAGCAGTTGTTCTAATCTGTCGAGGTTTTGACATCGCTGCTGACGTAACAGTCCTTACTAAGGGGGGAGGGGGGGTCTGTGGAGCGGGGTGCTACAAGTCTGATCCTTTAACATCATTTGTCCTCATTTACTAACCACTCGCATGTAAACAACTTTATGTTCAAGTAGTGATGTAGATCCTAGTGCACTTGTCCTAATGTTTGCAGTCTATATTTCGTTACTGAATGAAGTGTAGATATTGAGATTTGAATTGTAAACATACATTATATACTGGGAAAATAATTTACGATTACAAGTACAAGGGGCCCGGAGAGGTCGTCTGTCCCGGGGCCCGGGCTGGCTCTCGGCGGCCCTGATCGACCCAGCACACCTGAGTTAATAAAACACTATCACCCTATAGGCGGTCTCTAAGTCTGCTTATGTTGCCCTCGTCTCTGTTGTCATGCGTCAGATGAGACGAATTTAGACTCTTTTTCTCTGCCCACATATCTATGTTCGTTCTGAGTTTTCGTCTTTCTTCAAGACCCGCCATTTTAAGAAATATTTAATTCATAATCAAAGGAGCTCGTCTGCTCGTGACATTAATTCGTCCCTATACTTTGTTCATGTTTGCCACAGTGTCATCCGTTTGTTTCTTTGTGTTATAGTTAAGTGTTCGTTTTTTGTCATTGAGCTTACATGGGGAAATGAACTATAAAAATTTTTGTTATTAATACTCCGCACTCGGCAAGCTATTGCTTAGCGAACGCGCGGTGTTATAAATGACAAAAAAAGGGGGAAAAAAATGAAAATGCACAGTAAATCTCACTTCAATGCCTTTGTACATATGTGGTAGGCACGATCAATTCAATAGTACAGGTATCATATAGTTTCCTCTTTTTTAATATATTGCGTTCATCCCTGTGATCTAACACCAGAATCGGTGTTAGGGGAATGCGGGGCCTTGGGAAGCCGGCACAATATATGTAGCGGCAATAAAGAATTATGAACTGCCTCATTCCGACGGTGCACGTGGGGGGGGTCTCCCCTGCTATCCACACCACCACCCCCAGCAAACCCCCAACCTAGCGCTGGCTATGTTTGATGCAATATTTTTTTTTAATTTTTACTAGCCACACAGAGGAACACTTCTACATCAGATGTACGTGTGACTGCTGAAATAGTTCCAGTTTCACGAAGCTGAGCAATCCATACTCACCGCCTATAAGCCGGCGATTCAGTTACCGTTCCTAACCACCTCTTCGCCACTAGAGGCGCTAAGTACTTCCCTTAGCGACAGAACAACACGCTGGTTGGCGTTGCCCGTGACAACTACATTACGGCGCTATTGCTATCAGAGGGTTGTCTTTGAGAGCCTCGCGGGATTCGCGGAACACTCTTCTAAGGTGCTGTCCGCCCTACAGAGAAAACCCTTAAGCTGAACATGGCTTGTGCCACGCTTATGAGTCGCGAAATTCCTCCAGAGCGGCCTCCGGTGGCCTCGCTCGAGACGAATCCGCAAATGGAAATAACATACACAGGAAACACTGGTAACGACATGGGGATTTCCACTATGGGCTTTCGCTCCGCGAAGTACAACCCAAGTGAGTGGCACGAAGGCAACTACTCCAAGTATTACCAGTCGTTCGTGGACCGAGACAACGCGGAGCGCGTCCGCCACGAATCCAAACGCACACGCAATGAGACGGAGGCAACGACCAACAACACGCAGGCTGACGTTACCAAGAAGCTGGCCGAGCGCTGCAAGGACATCCAGTTTTGGAAGAACGAGCTGGAGCGAGAAATCAGGGATGTCATCGATGAGACAGCCCTGTTGTTGGACCTGAAGAAGCGGTTGGAAAACGCCTTACGCACTACCGAGATCCCACTGCACATTGCCACTGACAACCTTAACTGCCGGCAGCGTCGTCAGGGTTTGGATTTGGTGCAGGACGACGTTGAAATCTCACTGCTAAAGGTCGGTATCAAGCTGATTTCTATCATTCGTAATGTCCTGTTCTATACATATTAATTATAGCTGCGTTGAGGTAAAGTAAATAATGAATGACTAGGTCTGCTCATGATATTAAATACAATAGAAATACAATGTACAAATACAATTCTTCCCTCTAGTGTGCTGGCGTGTCATCATACCTATAATTGCCCTTGTGGATGAATAAAGTTGTATTGAATTGAATTGAATAGATAGCCAGGCAGTGACAAATACTGTCACAGAATTACGCTTTTCCCTGAAAAAGTGCTGTTGCTTTTGCTACTGAATCATTAACACAACAGCAGATGTTAACACCAACTTCTTTTCTGCTGTACTGTATTAGTTTTGTGCCTATACATATAACACTTTATTTATCCAAGAGGGCAATTCATATTTTTTGTGTCATTTTGTTTTTACAGTCTTTTTTTTAAATGCCAAAAATACTCTATATTATGAATGCATGCTACAGATATATTTCTGGTGGCCTGTCTGAATATCTAATATGATTAATTTCAGAAAACAAATTGAAGAATAAATATTGGAATAGCAGAAGACTTTTTTCCATTTTTGGATTACCATTCATTATTCCAGTAGCTAGATATAATATTGGTACATTTTAGCAAAAGTTTGACTAATGAGATATGTGTGTGTATATGAGAGAGAGAAGGGGAAAGTGGAGAGAGGTACAATTAACACATAATTTATTCAAGCATCCTTTAGGAACACCAGGTGCCAGAAATACATATGATTTGAGGATTTGGTAATTTCTTTTGTTGTCATCTGCCAAACAATCATTTCTTGAATTTACATTCTTTTTTAAATTTCATTCTATTACAGGAGGTTGAAATTATCAACAATGTACAAGATCTTCTTCGGAATTGCATTGCCCAAGCAGAGAAGCAAATTCGGTAACACAATTGCTTTACAAACTTAACAAAAATGGATTCATAACTGTCACTCTCAAGCCATTCCTTCTTTAGTCATCAAAACTTAGTGAAAAGTTAAACTTCTTTCTTCTGTCCATATAACAACATGGTTATTCAATTAGAAAAATGTATCTGAAGTCTCAAAACTAAAAAGATGTTTCATTGTCCATTAAAAGACAAAGTGATGATGGTCCCATAGAAGAAGTTTGTAGGGGCAGTGCACTGTGATTCGCTGTCTAGAATATGGACCTCAGACTTCTCCTACCACTGCCTTGCTCTTTCCCTGATCAGAGACAAATTTTGATGGGTAAGAAACAGGGAAGTTTTCTATTTAATAACATCAACTACCGTCAAACCAGCAATTGTTGCCAAAATTTTGAGTCAAGTAATCAACAGGCTATGGAACCTCCCAAGATAATCTTGTTTTGGATCTTAAAGGTAATAAATTAAAAAATTTTTTACAAAAAATAATATGTATGATAAATTGTACACAACAATAATAAAGTTTAAATGAAAATGCCCCTCCCCCCAAAAAAAAAAGATAATTAAAGTTTGTTGCCTTTGTTTCAGCCTAAACCGGGATGCTAAACAGATTTTGGAGATGGACTGGAGTGATAAAAAAGAAGCTTTGGAAATTGACACAGCTAGTGGCACCTTGCGTAACCACCACACTAACAAGCAATTTCATGATGGAGCGGCCAAGTTTGAAGAAATGTGAGTAAAATAATTTCCCCAAATTAAAGCAAATATTCTTTCACAACACAAAATTACTGATGTATCATGCCACAACACAAATACACTTGTCTTTCTTTTCCTGCCTTTTCCACCATTTTATGTCTCGTATATTCCCCCAGAAAAATCAAGAAAGGTGGTTATTACAATAATAGCTCATGAACACATACATGTAAGGATTCACTCACCCACAAAATGTCTTGAAAGAAATTTTCTTTTATCATTTAGAAATAAAACTGCCATGCAGACGGCCTTTGAAAGAGATGTTATAAAATATGCAAATTGCAGTAAAACTAATGATGATTTGCTTGTTTCATTCAGCCAAAGCACACCAGAAACATGGGCACAGTATACACATGACAACATTGCTCGGGCAGAGCATGAGCGCATGGCCTCAATCCAGCTGCGCACTCTAATTGAAAATGTCTTCGAGGACACATCTCGTGATATGCGTGAACAGTGTGACACAGTCAATGTCAACTTCCAGAAGCGACTAGTCGAAATGGAGGATGCCAAAAACAAGCTAGAAGAGAACCTGAAGAAAGTAAGTTACCAACTGCCTGGCTTCATGTTGCCCTCCCTCACAGAACCCCTTTTCTTACTTTTAAGCAGAATACAGGTAGCCTTGACATGGAAACGAACTAACGAAGAGAGCAGTTTTCTTGGAATCATGTGCTTTTATCTCTACATTTGTATTTATCAATAAATGTTTGCATTTTGTAATTTACACCTTTTTAAAAATTCTTGAAACCCCCTCCTACCTCTTATCTTCCAAAAAAGGTTTGCGGAGAGATAGCCCAACAAGAAAAGAACATTGATGACCTCAAAGCAGCCATACGTGCCAAGGAGGACCCCATGAAGGTTGCACAGACACGACTCTATAATCGGACATACAGGCCCAATGTAGATTTGTGCCGAGATCCTGCACAATATGCGTAAGTATAGATGTTTCGCTTTTGTTTAAAGCGGTGCACATATTATGACAATTTCCAAGGTGGGTTGTACGGGGTCGATGGTTAGTGGACAAACTTTTGGTGCCTCCAAAACTGCTTACTCAAAATAGGATGGCCGGCCACACTGGCCTTCAGTCAAAACCCAACTCTCACCACTGGTTCCACATGCCACACCTTAGCACTCTGTCTCAGCTGACAGACTAAGCCGAGTGATGGGGTGATGCTGACACACTGGAAGTCTTCCCTGAGAAAGTCAATAGCTCTCCACTACTAAGTAAGAAACACATTTTAATTGTGGATCTCGGCTGTCATCCATCTCAATGAAGGCAGAGCGATAATGACTAATGCTCCTTTGAAATTATGAGGACATGAGCTCACATGCAACCTCTTAGGCCATTCAGATATTTTGACATTGTGTTGTCCCTGTGATAGTCAGATAGGGATGACGCCAGACCTGCTTCCTTCAAGAGGGTCTACCTCAGTGACTGGTGGCTCTGTAAACCTGAGCAGGGGAAAGCAGAGTAAAACTACTGCTTGTATATCAACTATGACTACAGACTTTATGATCTTGCAGTGGAATGCAGAAGGTACCAAGCAGAAGAAACTACAGCTTCTAAGAGAATAGCATTCTTTGTCCAAGGCTTTAAAACCATCAGGCAAGACAGACCAACCAGTCACAAACATCAATGTCAGGCATTGCTTTTGCCTCATAAGACATCCACCACAAAAGTCAGCAGCTAACTAGGAGGCAGCAACCATCTACCTATCTTGCTTCAGATTGCTGGCATGTCGAATGCCGTAGAACACAAGAAGATAGCCAGCTGGAACTTCAAGGTGAACTATGCTGAAGATCTCTACAGCTGCACATTCACTGATGGCATCAACAAGAATGTGAAGACTATCACTGAGAAGATCCTTGAAGCAGCCCATAAATTCATCCCGCATGGCTTCAGGAAAGACTTCAAACCATACTGGAGTAAGACACTAGTCAACTTGCACTAACAGCTGTCAGATGCCAGAGAACACATGGAGTAAAAAACATCAACTGGGATCACTGCCCTGTACAACAGTCTAAAAGATTTCAACAAAACCAAGACTACAGAGCTTCAATAAATCTGAAAGATGACAACACTGAAGCTTAACTAAAGTACTTGCTGACTGTAGTTCTTGCTCACATATTTGTGTGTCCAGCTGGTCACTTTGTTACATTTATGCCGAAGTCCTGAACAAAGGGACACTATCTCTTCTCATGGCCACACAGTGCAGGAAACGGAGGGAATCCTTCATCAGGTGAAAAAATTGCAAAGTCCTTGAGACAGAGAACACCATCATAGTTCTGCTACAAAGAAAATAGCAAGTCAGGACACAGGTTCACTCCCAGCTTCAGCAGCAGACCATCCATACTCCACCAATGACCTCTGACCGTACCATGGTAGAACTCAATAAAACCATCAGCTGACTCAAGAACGAGAAAGGCCCTGGCAAAGATGGAGTGTGCAATGAATTGATCATTTTGGGCCAGCTTGCACACAGAGGCTGCTTGAGGTCTTCAACCAATCATGGAAAATAGACATCTTCCCAACAATTTTGAAAGAAGTCATTATAGTCCCTATCTTGAAGAAAAAGACCTAAGAAAACCAAGCTAACATGAGAGACCAACCAGATTGCCTTCTTCTACCCCTTACCTGGCAAGTGCTGTATCAGAGCTTCAACACACTGACGCTGACCCACATCTATACATATAATCCTCTGATGCTGCCATCCACAATGGGGTGGTGTGGGGGGAAGTGGAATCTTCATACACCACCCAAAATAATGCAGCATCTAATAATGAATCACTCTCATCCAACTACCAGGAAGAGTTCACAGCCATATGGGAAGCTGCCAGACATTAGCATCAAAACCTATCATGCTACCTTCCAGACTGTATTGTCTGGGATTATTTACACTGAAAACTGCTCATGATGATGGGCCCACAGACCCCTGAGCCTGTCTTGCATCTCTGTCACCTATAATGTTGGTGACCTGAAATACCTTGAAGTTTTTTTGTAAGTAGTCAATATTTTGCTTAGTCTTGTCCTTTTGAAGCTGTAATATGCCTTCATGAGCTTTCTTTGTCACTTCAGGTTGGTGGCAGAAGTCAATGAGATCTGCCAGTCAATTGATGCACTGAAGAATAGGCTCAACTTGGCAGAGAATTCACTAAAAGACCTGCAAGACAATCGTATGTCATTGGAGAAGGAGATATCTATCAAGAAAAATAGCATTTTTATTGACAGAGACAAGTGTGTGGCTCTTCGAATGCGGTATCCATCCTCTATCAAACTTCAAGGCTATCAGTGATGACTTTCTTGTGGCTTAAACTGTCTTTGCTAATAGATTTTTGCAAGTCCAACTGGTCACTTTGTTATATTCATGCAAAAAAGCATATTTTTACTATATAATACTCTCTTTCGAGATGGACAAAGATAAAGAGTACCTTTACAAATAAAATCGTAAAAGGAATTAAAATCAGTAATTTTCTGGAGTGTTTGTATAGATTGTACATATACTAGGAGCACATAATAAACAGAAACAAGAAACACAGTTATCTATTTTAGATGCACTTTTTCCCACTAAAAGTATTCACATCATTTCCACAATTTCCCGTTTTAGGTTGTCTGTGTTGATTGCAGTGAATTCTTGTGTAAACATAGCATTTAGGTACCAAGTAAACATGCTTCTAGATAATGCAGCTTTAAAAGTCGCATGGAACAGTGTTGATTTGAACTGAGATGTAGTAGACGTGTCTATTGCACATTATTTAGTGCTATGGAATAGTTTGCTCTTCTTGCAAAGGACTCATTATTATGATGTATTTTCTGCTACAAACCCAAGCCTTATGAAGAAAAATTGTATAAAAAACTTTGTTTACTTGCATGCTGGTGGAAATTGTAGCTGTCTTGCTTTAACGAAATGAGGGTGTTTCAAAATATCAAATCAATAGCAGTTGTCTGTCTGTAGCAGTTGTTTAACTTTTACAAAGCTCTTGTAAAGATGAACATCATGCTCAAATGGCTTGTCATGTTAATAAATATCAGTATTAATTCCAACAGATAAATGAACCACAGGCAAGAATTATAACTGGCTTTTGTTCTCTACCAACATTAAAAAATCATATTCTCATTTATTTCCATTTTACATTCCACAATACCATCATAGATGAAAGAAACTGGATTGAGAGGCATTTACCGCTTTGGCTTAAATTAAAAATTAACTATTTTTTGGCACAAATCTTGTATCGATTTGAATGAGATGTTGGAGAATCTTTGGTCTGGTAAAAAAATTGAATAAAGGGATGTAACCCATAACTTTTGCTTTGTATTTCAAAATTAAATAGCTTCCCTTAACCAGCAAAGAATGTCTAATATTCTAATCGCTTGCGTGCGTTATTGCTGAAAGAAGAAAAGAGTGGAATTCAAAAATCTTAAAATATGTTCCCCCACCCCATCTAGTTTACAACACCGTGTAGGTAAATATTTTTGGAGTCTATTGGTTACACCAAATACCTTAGGGACTTACAAAAAATAGCATCAAAATGGATTCTGGTAAGCAGCAATCTTTGCATCATTCACATAAACATAATGTGCAGCACAGAGGGAGAATGCATCTTGTCCATATGTCACTGTCTTTGTGGAAGGGAGGGACAGAATGCGGGAGTATGAGTGAAGGTTTCTGGCAGGAGTGTGAACAGACAATATTTCAGTAAAGTAGTAGAGGGGAGGAGCCTTCAAAGAATCCACAGCAAAGAGTTGAGAGCTTGTAGTCTATTCTAGTTTTAATAGGTAGCCAAATGAAAAGAATGAAGTGGTGTGACGTGTTCAGATTTGCAAGTCCAGAAAACGAGATGAGTAGCCGAGTTCTGGACATTCTGAAGCTTATCAATGAGGTACTGTGGACAGCCAGCAAGAAGAGTTACAGTAGTCTAGACACAACAAATGGGCAGATGAAAATTTTGGTGGTTGATATGGATATGGACAGTGTATGGCGAATGGAGCTGATCTTCCGGAGCTCATAGTATGCAGAACTACAGATGTGAGAAACATGCCAGCAGACATTTAGTAACCTAAGTTATGAGTTGAAGTAACAAAATGAACATCAGCGTTGTCTACAACAGAGACAGGCAGTGAAGGATAAACTCTGGCTCTCCTTTTTGAATAAATTAAAGCTATTTTTTCATCATTTAGTTTTAACTTGTTGTGGGTCATCAATTGTCTAATATCAGAAATACAATCTTGGACACTATAGATAGCAGTGTAAGCCTGAGAAGAACAGCTGAGTGTCATCAGCAAAGGAATGATCAGGTATAGAGAGAGATTGAATTAGAGTAGTAAGTGGCTTAGCAAACACGATAAAGAGGATGGGACCAAGAACAGAATCTTGGGGTACTTCTGAGTGAATGGAGACTGGTGGAGACACGAAGCCATCCACTATAACTGAGAAATATGACTGAAACCAGTTGAGTGGGGAGCCTGAGATGCCAGAGTCTATGAATGACAGTAATGTGGTCTATAATATCAAAGGCAGCAGACAGATCTGCAAAGACCTGTACGGGTTCCAGCTAAAGACCAACACCAACATCCTCCTAAAGAAACAAGGCTAGAGACAGTGAACCTGCAGACCTACCAGTTCTATGGAAGGTCAAAAGAGCTGTAGTCTGAAGGGAGGAAGGTCGCAAGGCATTGATAATATGCCACTGGGCTACTCAAGCAGGGTGGGAAAGAAACTACAAAGCCCCTCACTGTCCTGCGCCTGAGTCTGGGAACGTAAGGAATGGCCCAAATGGATGCAGTCACTAATCATGCCCTCCCAAAGAAACAGCAAGCAATGCCAGAACTACAGAACTATAAGCCTTATCAGCCACCCAAGCAAAGATATGCTGAAGGTCATACAGAACTGCATAACAACCACTGCAGAAAAGTTGCTAGCAGAACAGGCTGGGTTCAGACCACGTAGGTTGTAGATGTACAGTTGAACTGATCTGAAAGTGTTGCATCCTTATAGAAAAGCATCTTCAGCACCAGGCAAACCTTTACATTTCTACTGACTTTAAAATCCACCAGAAATGTACATTGTCAGGCTAAAGCATACCTTTTCCATCACTGCACCAGAGGAAAGCTCAGAGACAAAGCACCATCCCATCAAAAATCCCCACCTAAAAACATCCATCAGACATGCCTACATCATAACTGTATCAGATGAACCAGTCTCACAACTACATTTTATTAATGAAATTAATTAGTTTTCAGTATACTAACATGCCATGGATTAGACATCCTAGGAATGCACAAGACCATTTAAAAACTTTCACTCTCACAAACCTAAGAGTTATCTACAAATATTCTATAAATTGGTTAAAAACTGGCTGGATACTGGTGATCAACTGGATAATTCTGATGGTTATGTGTTAATGCTGGGAAAAGAACAGTAGAGAGCGAGGCAGAGGACATTGGAACCACATGGGCCCAACTGAGAGGGGAAGGTGGTGGGAAATTGGTGTTTCACACCGAGCCAGCAACTAAGGTTATATCACAGCAAGGCAGCCAGTCCTGTAAACAGATGTCACATGCAGAGAAACAACAGCGTGCCCAAGACAAGATCTGAACCTGGGACAGCCAACCCTCACTCTATTGGTGACACGCTAACCGTACTGCCTGCACGTCTGCTGGCGCAGTGTTGCTGCGGCCCTATGCTCCTCAAGAAGCAGTAAGGAATAAACAAATGTGTTAATGCTAGGTGATCAAAGCTTGCACTTAAGCTGCCTACAGGGTCCTTTCAAATGCCGACAACAATATTTAACAAGTAATTTTCTACTATACCAAGTGTGTTCTTTCATGCAGGTAACATATTTACTTCTCAACAGCGTGGAACCAGGTAGTGGGAAGGAAGAAGACACATACTGTTTATGCTTAAATATTAAACTGATTTGCCAAGTGGCTTTTTTAATGCACACCACCACAAACCATAGAGCAGACACACAAGGCAAACATCCCAAAACTGTCCAAAAATAATAACAGCTGACTTTATTTAAGTAGCCTCACAAAAATGGATTTTTGGATGACAATGACAGTAACTTTAAAAAAACTTTTACCTCACTGTATTCCCCGTTATAAAAACGTCACTTCTGAAAGTCAACATTGTAAACTGACAACTTGAATGAATTCTCCAACTGATAACATGAAAGGCTTGCTTCTGATAAAACTTGAATACATATGTGTATATAATGAAACGCTGTAAACCAGACGAGCACTCATATCTATTACCCAATCATATCTGATCTGACAACGTTCCCTAGTCTTCACAAACCCACGGGTAACCAAAGCACGAGAAAGGAGATGATATACCCGCACCATAAGTCCTGTTAAGTCATCTTCACACTAAGAGGCTTCTCCATGCACACACACATAATTAATGATGGTTGATCATCCAAGTCTTACTCGAGAAATAAGTCAACAGGTCAAATGGCTAAAACCTCCTAGCTGTGATGGCTGCAATGTTAAAACGATTATCTCCCTGACGGGACACACCGCTGCCTCCCATCATTAGGCTACTGCTCTGTGATGGTCCTGATCCCATGTACATGTTACCACCCATGCCTGAAGAGGTAACACCTGAACCATGGCTGCCATAGCCGCCACCACTGCCCCTGTTGTGTTGAGATCCACTCATGCTGCTTGACCCCATCCATCGATCACCACCACCACCACTGCTCTCTACTCGACCCCAGCCGCTATCCACCTTGCCATCTGCAGGGCCTCCCCATTGCTGTCTTGGGCCTCCAGGTCCTTCTGGGGGGTGGAATAAAAAAGTAATGAGCTGTGACCAACTCCTAAACTTGAAATTTCAATTACAATTTTGTTTAAAAATCCATCTATTTACTGCATGCCATTTTTGTAATGTATTAGGTAAGACTAAAAAAATCCTTATGATCATGTTCTGGCCTATCTGCACAAACTGCTCACAATACCACAGACAAGTGAGGTGCACTACAAATTTAAATGTACAAATCCTCTACAAGCAGTTGTATAGTCTATCATCCCTTTCAGTAATAAAAAAAGCTGCCATTCTCCAAAAATTACCAACATGCACCTTATGTCTGACTATTAAACTCACTTCGACTATCATGACGTCCTGGGGATCCTGCTCTTACAGTATTCCGTCCTCGACTGCTGTTTCCTACTCCACCACCAGACATGCTACGGTTGTCGCGGCTGCCAAACTCATCACGTGCATCACGATGGCCACCTCGACTGTCGTGGACATGACCCATTGATCCTCGGTCATCACGGCGAAACTCTCGTCGGTCACTGTCAAAATCACTACAGATCAACTTGACTATAGCAGTTTTCTTAAAAAAAAATCTTATTTTTTGATTTTGCTCTTTTTTTAAAAAAAGATTGGTGCTTAATCATATGTTCCCACTTGCTCATATTTTTCACCTAGAACTTATTGTGCAACTATTCATATATATTGTAACCAAACAACTTCCCCTGTTTAAACTGACCCCTGGGAACTAATTAAGGTGCCCATCGTCATTTACCACAATGCCCCCCAAAATACAAATTAACATGTATTAAACCAATGATGATTCCCAAAGAAAAGGGAGAAAACCCTTTTAGATAAAGAGATGTGGATAAACCTACAAAAAAGGTTTTTAAACCACCCAATCTGTCACTCTTATTGAATAGTCTTCAAAATTATTCCCATAACATTATCTCTCAACATTAACACGAGTTGAAGCAGACTGGGTGGGACTTTCCTTTGCATTTTATATTAAAAGCAGGCAGTCTAGAACAGGGCTAATTTAAACATACAAAAATAAGTCTTTTACATCGCAAATTTCCAATCTGTGAATGCTTTGGATTCTTAAAAACGAATTTTCCAACTTACTTGTCAAAACCTCGCTCTGGAGATCTTCTATCATCTCTGTCTCTCTCAGATCGAGAAAACTCATCACGCCTGGAGTCGAATCGAGCCCCTGGATCCCGTCTATCATACTTCTCTACTTTACGCTCAAATCCATCATTACGGTCGTTGAACCTGTCAGAGTACCTAAGAAAAAAAAACAAAACCCAGGATCATAACCAAATAATTTAAACAAGAAACTTACTACGAGAATAATATAAATAGATCTTGTGTGTGACAAATCCCTTTATGTAAATCGTTTGTAAAGCACACACTTAAAAAAAAAAAAAAAAAAAAATTTAAACATAAATATAAGACAAAATTGCATACCCATGTTTAAACCCTGTGTCTTTGCGAGGCTGCTTTGGCTCATCCCAGAATTCTCCAGAATCTAATCGACCCTTTGAGGGTGGGGCCGGTCTCTTCAAAGCACGTCTTTCTTCAATAAGTCTACAAGAATCACAAGCAATCAAAATTTGTACAACGTAAAATGGGCCAATGCAGGTAAAACACAAAAGTACTCACATGTGCGTGTAGGAAAAACCTATACTGTTTATCCAAATCCCCACTAAATTTGGTAGGATCGTTATTTTCATCAACTGGCTAATTTTGACCATCGCTAGTTGCTCTGTGGAGCTTATTTTTCTAACTGAAAGATGTTACCAGCAGCTCCAATTGGAAAAAGTATACTATGATATTGAAATTTGTTTTGGAACACTTTATCTTGATTTCATTTGGGATGCAATTAAAAAAATTAAATTACTCTTTATTTGACATGCTGCATGACAAAAAAGAAACAAAATAATCTGGGAAAAATAAGATGCCTAAGCAGAACTCTGTACCTCTGTTGTTCTCGACGCAACTTTTCCTCTGCTTCACGCTTCAGCCTTTTGCTCTCCAGTCTCATACGCTCTGTTTCCATTTTTTCAAACTCCAACTTCTCTCGCTCCAGCCTGAAATAAGGTTTTATTGTCTTTGTAAAGTACAAACTATTATCTAAATTTACAAGCATGCTCATTTTGATATTTTTAAAAGTCTTGGATATATAAGTGGCTAAAGTCAGTACCCCCAAATTGCACCAGACAAAAGAAAGTTTGTTTTTTTTACACAGTCAATTATATTACAACCAAAAATAATGCTAAGATCAACAAGCTAATCCTTGTAATTGTAGACTATGTACATTTTTTGTTATTTTTGGTATCTCAACTGGTATCAACACAAGAAATTCGGTGAGAAGTGTGAAAAATGAATTTAACTCTTTCTTTACACAAGGCTCGAGGTGGTCAAACACCCCTGTACACATGAATTTACCCTTTTTAAAAAAATAACTGAACAAGATAGAATAACAATTTAAATTATGACAGATCAAAATAATTGTGTTCAGAAATGCCTAAACTATCTTATTTTTAAAAGTTTTTCTTTAAAACCACGAGCTGTAAAGGCCTAAAAAAATTACTATGTGTATACTGCATAAACAAGCGAGCGGGGCAAGATCAGCCACCTGTGTTGAGTGCGTAAAGAAAGAGTTAACGTCAAAACACACTCTTTTCAATAAAATGCATCTAAAACATATGTGTCAAAAGCATCAAAATCTGTTACCTTAAAACTTGACCATGGAATCCCAAAACCACTATATTCTGGAGCTAACTCTAATCTTAAAAAATATAAACAAAACCCACAGATGATTTTAAAGCCCTTTCATGAGCATATTATCAAACCAAACAAGCAAAGTGTTAACAGAAACACTTCCAACCTTAAAACCAGCTCCCTACTATAGAAAGCATCTTTCTTTACCTAATTCTCTCCTTTTCTTTCTCTAGCTGTAGTTGTTCCTCTCTTTGCTTCCTACGTATCATTTTCTGCCGCATTCTCTCCTGCTCAAGCTGTTCCATTCTGAATCTCTCCTCATTGCGCAGCTGAATCTCTTTCTGACGCAGTCGTTCTCGCTCTCGTTCAGCCTTTTCCCCGCAAAACAAGGTACAGAAAACAAAATAATATAAAGAGACATGAGAAACTTTCTAATCCAAAATCTGTTACACAATGTACATCCATTTTACTGCAAGAAAATAACCATTTCTCAAAAATAATTGTAATTCTTAAAGTATTACACAGGTTCAACAGTCACCACAAAATTACCAGGGGCTCTAAGGAAACTGTTAACTGCTGTCAAACCATTTGTCATTATCATATAAACCTTGTCAAAATATTCTATACAAAGATCTGAACAAATGTTCACAAGCATTTGCTAAGATGTGAAATGTTTTAGTTATGGGGTTTAAGGCATCAAGGCTTTAATTCATGTATGCACTATAGAATTAAGGTTCGTTTCTACCAAATTCCACATAAAATGTGCCATAAAAGCACAAGTTTTTCAAATAATCTCATAAAACCACTAGAAGTACTCACTCTAATTTTTTCAAAGGAAAGGATGTCCCTTTCTCTCTGCTCTCTTGTTCTCTCAGCTTCTAAATGCCTGCTTCTTTCACGACTGGACTGGCTGAAGCTACTCTTGTCTCTGCTGTGTCGGCTTCTATCATGACTGTGTCGGCTTCTGTTATCATGACTGTGTCGGCTGCGTGGCGAATCTTTGCGATGTTCTTGTACATTTTAAAACATACATTAATGACACAAGGATATCATCATCATCATGGACTGAAGTATTATGCAAGATGATTTGTGTTCATTTTAATTAAAATTTTTATATTCAAAACTGTCAAATAAACATGAAAGGCTTTTCAAAAAGGTCATAAATGACTTTTATTACAGAGCATTCACACCAGTTATTTAATATTTTTATCAAAACTTCTCATCCCTCATTCTGTTCAGAAAATTTCCATTTCACGGTAAGCCCTCTCTTGTTTTACCTGAAAACCTTTACATTTCGAAAAAGACTGAAGACCCATCTGTTTATTTAAGACAGACCAAGCAACCAAGCAACACTTTTGTCTTTATTTTTACTTTTCTGGTGTTTTATATATTTGTTCACTTTATCTTTTTCTTCTTTTTTTCACTTTTTTGTTTTTTGCTGCGCAATGAGCATTCTTCTGAATGGATACCTGCGCATTACAAATAGACATCATCATCATCAAGAACTCCTTGGATAAATAAGCTAGGAAAAAACTCTAAATTCACAAATAGGAGCAACAAGATCTCTTCAAGACCGAGCTATCAATTACATTCATCATCATACATACCATCTCTTCGAGGAAGTCGGTCATCTTTTTTATCTCCTTTTTTCTCCTCTTCTTTTTTTGCATCTTTCTTTTGTTCTTCTTTGGAGTCTTTTCCATCATCTTTCTTCACAATTTTCTTTCCTTGGTCCTTTTCATCATCCTTTTTGTCTGAAATGATGAAAAGTTTATCTTATGACATTTTTGTTAAACAGCATAGCTGACCATTTGATTATACCAAGACCAAAATCTTACATCCTTGAAGGAACAGAAAATACAAGAAAATGCCATATCAAAGTGCTGTTTTTTGGGGGATTTATCCAAGTTCAAGAGGCCCTTAAAGATCAGAAATACACAAAAGTATCACTTAATGTAAGCTGATACTCAAAATATTTTTTTTTTGCCTGCCCATTAAAAAACCATTGATAAAGTTAAGTTGCAATAAGTGAACTGAAATAGAGCGAGGGATTATTATGTCATTCCTACCCTTGATCTACCATAAATCAGCGCTTTCTTGTAAATTTAAAGAATAAAAGGTGTATTCGGTTCCATTTTAAAAAAAGAAGGAAAATAAACCCCATCAAAAATGACAATGAGTAATCACTGCAATGTCTAGACCTGTAGTTAATGGATTCCATACTGGTTGAACAAAATCCCTTACTATATTTTCATTGCCCTTATGTTGCACATTTTTTAAAAGGCATATCCAAAAAGTTTAAATCAATATTTTTCTGTTGGTTTAGCAGCTATAGCCTCATTAAAAAATGGCTCACTCTGTGAAACAAATTTTCCATTTTTTGTTTACATCGTCAAAATTAAAACAATTATTATGATGCAGCCTGGCCAGTAAAATTGCTGAGGGAGCTGTACGTTTATACACCACAGAATACATCAATAGTGATTTACAGTAGAAACATAAGTTCAAGAAAAAATATAAGCATTAAATATCATCTACAAAAAGGTCTTGTGGGTGCACATTTTTTACCCAATGGGGAAAACTCAGTTCCCCAGGGAAATGCCCTACTTTGTTTTGAGACCAGCATCCATGATTATTATTATTGTTTTGTTTTGGGTTTTGTGGGGGAAGGCCATGTTGAGTCTACCTTTGATAGTGGGTAAAGCCCTCTTTCCATCAACTTTATTTATATTTTGCTGTGCATTCTACTGGCATATTTGTATATTGTGCTGTGCTGCTTTCAATAAAAATGTGTGCTCACATGCCTCTATGTATAGTGCTTTTGATTCTAGCTGATGTTGGGGAGATGAGCTATATAAATGTGCTAATTATTATTATTAGATGTGGGTGAATACCCACTTCCATTCTCAATACATACACACATAGATACATATCACCATTTTAAATTTAGTACCAGCTCTCCCACATGCAGAGACCTTCACAACATCAGCATGTTCATGTACAATCCTGATGTAAGCAGGCATGTCTCTTGAGAATGCACTAGCTGGCTTTCACCAAAATATGAAGAAGGTGCATATGTCATCTCAGCATACACAATCATTAGCAAAAACATTTGTATCCTATTAGACCTTGAATGAAAAGCACTGCTGAAAGCAAGCCTATCCCCTTGAACTAAATGAAATGTTTTGTCACCAATTGGATGGGATTTAGTTGGCGCTTTTTTTGTTGTTGTACGTTTCACTGAACTCTAAAGAGTGATGGACACTTTTTAGTTTTAGGCAAATGGTTTTATCAACTGACCTTCCTTTTGAACAAGTGGCTTCTTCTCATCTGTCTTTTTTCCCAGTACAGACTTAGCAGCAGACTCACCAGAGGTTTTAGATGGCGTTGTAAGTTTACCAGGTCCTGCAGTCTTGGCCTTGAAAGATGAGAACTGCGTAAACAACATGTGAATAAAGTACACTACTTGGCAAAAAAGTGGTGCCCACATACACAAAAGGACAAAAATCTCGTTTAATTGCCTGACATCACTTGCTTTCCCAGCTACAAAACTACAATTTTACATGACTATAATGACTAGCCAACCAGTGAGGTAAGCTACAGAAGATTTACTGATCACAGAAAAATATACACTTGCATAACATTACAATGTACAACTATAAAATATTGCAAGCAAAATCAAGCTTACATATCCTTTACCTGAAAATAAGGTTTTAAAGGACAACACAAACAGAACATTTTTAGGTTATTTTAAAATAATTTCCAAAATATAAGTACATAATTATGCTTAATTTTCAAGATATAAGCCTTCAAACATCAGCATTCTTTCTTGCCACAAGGAAAGCAGAAGAAAATTAATTTCCTATGGTGGAGAATTCTGCTGCACGCAATATTTGTAACAGTGAGAGTGGCTTAGTTAAGTAAATCTATGCACATCTTCCAGTCAAATGAAGAAACATTGCCCAGCTTGTCATGTTCAAGAAGAAATTATTTTGTTCACAAAATGAAGGCTGATTTTGGAATACAGCCCTACAGATCTTAACTTTATTTATACTAAAGTAAAACAAAAATTAGAAGGTTCAAACAAAATTCACTTAACAGAATGGTAAGTAAATCTTCTCAAGATTAAAATTTAATGGGCAACAATCACGGTCACAGAAGTCTACATTGCAGTATTGATTCTCTGTTACTAAAAAGTCACATTTGATTAATTTTCCATGTGTTAAAAAAAAAACCCCACACATTTCAAATAGGCGTTTGTCCAAAATACTCCTGAAATTTTTTTATTTGATGTTCAATTCCCAGCATTGCATCAGGGTTGCTTGGACTGTATAAGTGACTGGATAACAATCGATTTTGAAATGTTTAGAGCAAATTCTTGAGTACAGCGGTGGAATGAAATTCCCATGGCATGTTTGAACAGAAGATCTGTACATACAGAATGTTGAAGAGAACATTCAAAAATGGCACATTGTGTCCTGGTCTGTTTTCTTTTACCAAGGACTGCATATTTTCTCTTTAAATTCAGCTTGCGCTGACAATGCTTTACGTTCCACTCTTGTATCTCATCTTTATGTTGTTTGATGGGCCTATATATACCTCACTGTCCACTGGCTGTTACTTTCATTTATCATTACTGGTCTGCACAGTATGATGTATCTTGGCCGTGATGCTGCGTGTTATAAGTTCCCATTACTATTAATTCCTGTGATTTTCACTGAGCACTCATGTTGTCCTTTAAAATAATTTACAATGCCAAGCGTTTCACTTGACTGAGAATAAACTGTGAATATACACTTACAAGTTTTCAAACAAAAGCACACTGTTAAACATTTTAACAATTTTCCACTGCAATGTACCATTAGTATTTTCTACACTTTAACCAGGGATGGGTAACCTTTTGTATGTCAATGGGGTTGGGGAGATTGGTGTTTTACGCGGAGCCAGTTACAAAGGCTATATCACGGCAAGGCAGCCTTCCCTGCAAACAGATGCCACTTGCAGAGAAAGAACGTGCCTGAGACGAGAGCTGAACCCAGGAAAGCCAACTTTCACTGTATTGGTGACAGGTGTTAACCGTTATGCCACCGGACCGCCCCTTGTATGCCAAAGGCCAGGGTCACTTGAATATTATAACATCATTCATATGTAATACAAAATTATCAACATAAAGATTAGCCAAATATTTAGTCAAACATTTAATTTAAATAGCTCTCTCACAATAAAATGGCTAAAACTGCTTCTCTAGCACCACATTGGATAATTTTATTATTTCAAAATGTATGTAATTATCATGATCCACTTCATATATAAATTTATGTTGTTAGGAAAAAAAAATCTCCAAGATTTATTGAAAATTCCTGTGTAGAAATTTTAAAATCTGCTCAAGAAATTCTTTTTTTAAGATGATTTTTGTGGCAGAAGACAATATTAGATCCATTTTTTGGCTCAAATTTTGGTTTTGGTTAAAAACTACCAACTAAAGGACATGCCTCAGAGATAATTAAAAAAAAAAAAAAAAAAATCATCTTATGCTATTCAATTAACCCCTTGAGTGTATTTAAAAATAAATTCTAGCAGAAATAGCAGGGAACAAATATTTTCACTCCAACTATGTTGTCGAGAAGCCACAGAATAAAATGCATGACAAAGATATCTGGCGAGATAAGGTCAAGACCAAAAGTGAAAGTACTTACCCGCTCCACGGAGATCATCTTGCCATGAAGTTCAGTGCGGTGCAGATGCTGGATACATTTGGTGGCTTCATCCACTGAAGCCATTGTGACAAAACCATAACAACGCCACCCAGGGCTCCGTGCATTTGTAACTACTTTTGCTCCAATAACCTACCAAAATGAATAGAAAAAAAACCTTTTTTAAGATATATATATTTTTAAAATCAGCAAATATTTCCTTAAACTATGCATCAATCTCTACAGAGTTGTACAAAAATCAACAAATTTGTAGCCATTTTGCTGACATGGTCATTGCTGACTACAAAGCAATAGGAACATGTGACTCCAAATGTAGATACTACCAAATAAGCTAACTGCCATGAAATATTCAAAGTTAAACCATGAAAGTCTGGAAATAGCTTGGGCACTATTTACAGCTTGTCTTTCATTTTTATTGTTAGGGCAGAGAATACCAATTTCCTGTTGGGCTTTGGCCAATTGTTGTGTGCGCAACCAGCACACATCAGCACAAGAAAACTGACTAGAGTCTGTGTTAAGAACATGGAAGCAATTCAGCATCAAAACACATCTGAATAGTATTTGGCGCTATATCAAATTTTACAATACCCAAACAGCGCTATTTTCTCCTGCTGCCTTTCACTTAAAAATGGTGCGTGAATCAATGTTTGTTTTATTTCCGCTGGTTTGTAGGCTTATACTTTCATATTAACCATGCTCTTTACTGATGTCAAGAACGCACAATGTGCTAGCATTGAGCACCTGCCAAACTCTTTTTAAATATCACGTACCTTTCCATATTTCCCAAAAAGCGCCTTGAGATCTGTAGCCCTTGTTGAAGAAGACAAGCCACTCACCCACAGATTGCGGCTATGTGCAGCAGCTGCTAACAAGGAGGGGGGGGGGGGGGGAAACCCAACTTAAGAGATACTCTATTGTAAAAGATATTCACTAAATCTTAGGACATAATCCTACACCATAATTTCCCTACAAAAAATGTGTTTAAACTGTGTCATTATCTCGACTAGCTTAATAGTTATAACAATCTATGGATTGCATAAATTCTGTTTGTGCTACACTCTGGTAGACTTTTCCTGTACTTCGCTTTTTATCACTTGTGTCAGAAAAAATGTTCAGCTAACAGGCAATGCTTTGTAAGCTTTAAGTTACTGTCTACAGTACACAGCTGTTTGTAATTTTTTTCCTTCATACTTACATTTGTCATCTTTTCCTTTGACAGGTTTTGCTGGTGTTCCACTGAAAGCATCATGTTGCATCAAAGTTTAAACAAAATAGAATACTGCCATTTCAAAGAAAAATGTGCAGCATGTCAGGTCAAATAGCTTAACACGATGGCATCTAAAATAACAACTAGCACTAACTCTAGGTTTAGTGTGCGAAGTTTGCTAATATGCACAAATGTTGCCTGCATCTCGGATCGGAATCAAAGCACTGCCGTTGCATTATTAGAAGTCCCAAACATCTATGCATTAGCACAAATGTAGTTGGTAAAGCTATTTATGGCAAGTTAAAGCCTCGAAGAGGTAGTTAGGACCCTGAGGTGCAGACTTGAAACACTGCACTTGCAAGCAGTTTTGCCAGCTCCGTAATATTTTCTCCTCTTCTTTATGAGAAATCAACCCAGGCACTTGAAAGAAAATGCTTAGAACCAGGACATGACAGTTGCAAGATATCTCAAAGAGAATAAATATATTTTACATGATCTGATCACCTGACCAATGCCGAAAGCAGCACGTGAAGCTCTCGTCAGTCAGAAAGAGTGGCTTCAACATGAAATAAAGCCATCTTTACTGTCATGCAAACGACTATTTACTAGATTCACAATTCATGAAAAGAAAGACGTTTCCCAACAGACCCACTGAAAACGTATAAGGCAGTAGACAAAACAAAACAAACCTCTTAACGGCCTTTGCATCTTTCTCATCCTTTTTCTCTTCTGGCTTCTTGTCATCTTTTACAGTTGTCTCTTCTTCTGCCTTGGACTTGTCTCCACTCTCGCCTTCTGCTGGAACTGGCTCTTGTGATTCGCCCTCCATGGCACTGCTGCTGGTCTCCTCTGCTGGTTGAGTCTCCACAACAGAAGTGCTGACAGTCTCTGTTGCAGGGGCAGACTCAGCATCTGCCTCTGAGCAAGCTGCCTTCTCGTCTCCTTGGTTGTTTTCAAGAAGGTCTGCATCAATCTCATTTAACATAGTATCGTCCACTTGCACGTCAAAGGAATCATCATTAGCCTCAAAGATGGGGGCTTTGTCCTCTTTGGAACAGATGCTGCTACCAGTAGCTGCAGGAATAGTAGAAGTATCAGCAATTTTTGTTAAAGATGACTTTATCATGTGGGAAGATGGCTTTGGAGTGGAAGTCACAATCTTAGATGAAGCAGCAGAAGCTGCACAAGAAGTGTTTGCAGAGGCTGGCTTGGAAGTGTTTGAAACAGTCTGTTTATTTGCACTGACAGTTTTTACAGAAGCTGCTGCCCTGGGTGAAGCTGCACCTCCTTTCTGAGCTGCCAATCCAGCCATCTTGGGTGAAGTGGCAGTCTGTTTTGCAGCAGGGGAGGTTGCTGGCTTGGGAGGAGCTTGTCCTACTTTTTTGGTACCAGCTGGGGAGGCCTTTGCAGCAGTGGTAGTGGTAGTAGGTTTGGAAATAGCAACTGGTTTCTGGACAGCTGTGGAAGCACCAGGCGATTTGATCACAGTGGCTGCAGCAATTTCAGTTTCTACTGTGCAGCCATCTGTAGCTGCAGAAGCCTCATGTGTCTGTTCGTTGAAATCACTGGCAACACTTGTAGTAGAAGCAACCAAAGATGCATCACCAGTAAACAAGCTAAGCTCAGAGCCAGCCTCTGCAGCACTAGCAGAAGAGGCTACTTCGGTGCTGCGTTCGCTTTCACCTGCCTCTTCTTCATGCAACTCAGAGTTCTCAATTTCGTTCTGACTGTTCTCCATCGAAGCAGTGTCAATCTCCATTGCTGCTTCCTGATCATTTGTAGATGGACCCACATCTTCCTCTTCCCCTTCCTGACCCTGCAGACTTTCCTCATCCAGAGGCTTAACTTCATTTGCATCCTCTTCTATGGCTACAGAAATTTAGGGTGAAAACAGATATAAATATACAGACTAATAGTCAAGTGTGCTGCAAGCCCTTACACTGCTGACACACTTATAATACTTACCCAAGTTTTGAAATAGCACTGATTGGAAGGCAAAAAATGTGGGAAGGGCAAATTAAGAATGAAATATTTTTAAAAACTAAGAACGACCAAAAGCACTGCATGTGTGCTCAACACTGTCCCAGGCTCCACTCTGTGCAATTTTTGTTGTTACAGCATAGGATAATGCCAAGCAAGTGTCACTTTTGCTGGAATAACTGATGACTGAAGAAACACGATGTCCTTGTAGACTCCTTGCAGTTGCATTATCAACAGTCCTCCATGCTGCCCTTTGAAGTAACTGAAAGTCATGATGCAATGATCAAAATGACTGGCTGCTGAAATCCTTAGTTCTGAAAACGTCTTTTGAAATATTATTTCCAATCACTGAAAGAGAGCTTCAATCCTGTAGATAAACGAGAGTAGAATCCATAGTTGTAGATTGACTGCTGCATGATCTGCAATTCCTGGCTTGGCATATAACAGACGCGTGACTGGGCAATTAAGGAGGAAGGCATCAGTGAAAGGATAAGACTCAGGATCTCACCAATGCTGTGTTACCCAAGACCTAAATGGAGATGAGGGGTGGGAGGCAATTTCAGTATTAAAAAAAAAAAAAGAAAAAAAAAAAAAAGGTTTTGGGAGGTCACAAAAAGACTAAGTTTAAATGCATAGGTATAACCACAAGAGGGCACTTACATGCAACAGAGAAGAGTAATTAGATATTAAAAAGGAGACGAGATCTACACAAGATGCAGATTCCCCCTGCCCCAACATCCTCAAAGGAAAGTGTTTTGATGTCTTTTACCTTCAAATGCCCCTGTTTCATCTTCTGCTTCCTGCTCATCCTGCTGCACCTAAGGGGGAAGGGGAAGGGCAGCCCAAAAAGAAGACTATGTTAGCAACACTTTTTTTAAAAATCATGCTATAATAATGGTCACTTTTGTTCAATCACATACACATAAATGTGTTGTGGATGGGGCTGATGAGTGAAATAATTTTCAGGCTTTTTAAATAGAATCTGCATGAACACCACGTGAAAAGTTGATCCATATGTTATGTGGTAATTTACTTAAATTCATATTTAGTTTGTATTCCATTTCTAAGACTTTCTTCAAAATCAGCGACTTCATCCGACCATGTTTGAATAGTGTGCTTGTGCAATTTGTGTGTTTATGAGCATAAAAGAGATAAGCAAGATAGAAGAAAGTGAAAGTTATGAGGATTTTGTATTGCTGGTTTCACCTTTAAGAAAAGCTCTTTATACTCAAAATTACTTTTTCTATTATCTAAGCCAGTTGTACATTTACCTCTTTTCCAGAAAAAATTATAGATCATATAAAACGCTCGTACCAGTAAATCCTCATCATTGAGCATAATGACAGCTTCATCCATCATTCCTTCCTCCTCTTGAGCTTCATCGTCTTCCAACAACTCTTCCTCCTCCTGCTCATTTTCAATGTCTTCTTCATCTTCCACATCTCCATCACCCTGTTGGTTCATATTTTTATTAATACATTTGTTTAAAATTGAAACTTCTGACATAATGCATTACTGGTCACAACATCACAAATTGTTAATATTTTAAAACGTAGTTTATACAAATATAATAAGAGAGTAAGTACAGATAGATGAAATTTAACTATGTCTAATGAAAACAAATTTATACAAATAAACAAGCCTACCCCTCAACTTATTTTCATAACTTTTCAAGTCTGATTTGTGATACAGAAGAAATCCGCATTAAAAAACATATCTGTTTTATTACAAGGACACCTGAAACAGCTGGGACAGGTATACAGGTAAGCAAGGCCAAAGACACAGGTTAAAAGCATAAGCAGTTCATGAAGCAGCTGTGTACCATGGTGAATTATATACATTCTATAATTTTTATTTATTATAAATAATATCTCCCCAGATTTCTTATCTATGAATTTAGCACAAGTGTATGTAAGAGACACTTCACACTCAAAGGCTATGGAAATAATTTCTTCGTTATAGTGGAAATTGCATATTAATGCAAATGCATGCATGTTTAGAAAGATGAAGGGGAAGACTTTCTTACTTTACTGTACTTAAAATCTTCCAATGTAAGCTACACATACACACACAAGCATGTTTAACAACATAATTTTCTTAAATATTTAATAAGATTGGAGCGTTTAAGTGTGGTGGTGATTTACATGACAGAAGTACATAATTTTATGCACATCTGACACAATTCAGATTTATGTTTGAATAATTTTGATGAAAAAAAAAAGTATTAAAATATGATAAATTAGATTACCTCGCCACTTGCTGCCTGATCCCCACCTGAAAAAAAAAAGAACAATGATTAAAAAGTTCTAACTGCTTTTTAATCTTTTACACACAAATACTTTTCAATTTTACTTTAGAGCTGTAATCTAATTTCATTCATTTTTTAAATTTTGAGTAAATGCAACTTTACCAGTCAAAGGACTGGATCAAATAGGAGTGCACATTTTTTTGTAATGGTTGGGTAAAAGCTCAGTGCAACACATTTTCCCTAATCTCAGCTGTTTACCTTTTATTCTGGAGATAAATGCCTATAAACATCATCATGCACAGAAAATGAGGTCAACAACACAGACATAAGGATAGTCCATGGATACAATTACCAACAGTTCAGCTGATGGAGGAGCTAAAAACAGGTTAATCACGCACACCATGGCATAACAATTTGGACCTTTTTTGTGCATTGATGTTGTAGGCATAAATTTTGATAAAGAGAGCTATTCAAACAGATCTTGGAAAAAAAAAAATCATTAAAACTACTTTTTATGCCCTATTAGTCCAAGGAGTGAAGGGCATTCCAAGACAGAAAAATCTGTTTTATCTTTAAGTGTATTTTATTATCAAGGAATAAATATACCGAGCACAAAAACTTTTTAACAATTACAAATGCAATTTGTTTTACAAATTATTTACAATGAAAATTATAACTTAAACATTTTGTTTTTTCAAAAGAGGTCTAAATGATTGGGCAACGTCATTGTTTTCTCAAGGGGTCTTGGAGATTATACGTGATTAAAAATAGCATTTACCGAAAAAAAAAACCAACACATATCAATAGCAGCAATAAAAATGTCCATACTGTGTCAATGCATAATTATTTAGTTTACGCATTTCCAAAAATTGTTCCAAATTTTATTACATAGCACAAGCCTATCTTAAGATATTTGTTTTAAAAAATAGTACATAGTGAATAAAAGCAAGTTTTTAGTATTCATACTGTAACTCATAATGGATCACCAAAACTAGTGTTTTCAATGTAGGAAACCTACAATGTTCTTTATAAGTCACCATTCTGTCTTGACTGACCGTTCATTGAGGTATACATAATGATAAGCATGGGTAAGAATTCAAACACTATGAAAATGCTGGGCTAGACATACACAAATAGCCAAACCATATTTAATATCAGAATGAAGCTTGGAAAGAGAGAGGTAAACATGATTTTATTTACCAAAAGCACATTTTCAACAAAACCATACTTGAAATTTGTTTATTATATCTATGCAAATCTGGCACTCTTAATTCAGATCACAACGACCCAAAACTATTTTTCTTTGTGCTCTTCTTACTTTGATAGGCGTACACACAGAAATCCATAAATGTTTTACATAAACTGGTACTACAGGACAGTGAATATCAAGTACTATTATTGTAGAAGATATAATTTAAAGGATCTTGTTACGTCACGTTTCATTCAAGAACTTCTTGCTATATCAGATATAAAACTTCAAAGACACTTAGATAAAAGTACAAGAAAAGTTCTGGATTAGCTTACGTGGAACATTTTTTGCTGCTGGCGACTTCTTGGTTATTACATCAGAAACTTCAAACAAGAAAGTTTCTGGATCATGACCTTCTTCTGTCAGTGCCTGGAGATGTTACAAATTCAATTACTATACCTTTAGCCTACAACAGCAGACAATGATCAAAAGACCAATATACAGCTGTCAGACATATACATTTTATTATTATATAAGTGAGTCTTAAATGTTGTTTTTAAAAACAGATTTAATATTAAAAAAAACTTGTGTCTTTTTTAAGTAGCCATGTATCTTACTTATAATCATAAATCAGTATGACTAGGGTTGCTGTTATTTATGCACATATGTATAACTATCAATGAAATACAAATAGCATAAAACTTCATAGCTGCATAATTGCACAACTGCACTTTCCCAAAACAGAAATTATTCTTTGGAACAGTGGTTGATAACTCAGAACACAGCAAAATATCCCTATCAAGACTCCACTAAATTTCGCCAAAATCAGGTGGTAACTGAGAGGGGACATACCAGGTCATATCGACCTCCAGTCACAGATGAATAAACATATGCCCTACATAAAACAACATCGTCCCAAACTAAAAGTCAATTCAACCAGGCCCAGGCTAAATGGATGAACAAGGAGTTTCATATTAACTGTGGAGCATAGGGCCGCAATAAAATAGTTTTACTAAATTCAATTAGTTCTCATCTAGTTACATTTATAATTTCAATTCTTAGAATTACGAATGAAAACTGAAGTCACTTCCAACACATTCTAATGACCAACGTAAGGAATTCCACATGTATTCTGGTATAAATAATTTACAAAAGGGAACGAATGACATGTTAGTGTACTAACTGCTTCAAACAACTTTCTCCTTAAAGTGCCCCAGTTATATGTAATTGGTGTAATTATTAGTCGCATTCGTAATCAGGTGCTTAGTTTTTCTCCCCTCACTTCACTGCCATTGTATTACTTTGCTCTAAAATCGAGTGACGAATGTCGTCGACCTCAATCATTGAACGATTTTTTCGGTTCAAGATCAGTCATACGTGAACAATGTCGGGGGTAGAAACCGGTTTCCTTTTCATTAAACATTACTAATGAACATTAATTAACGGACACAGAAAACGAAAAGACCAAGTTGACAAACTACCTTTATTATGACAATCAACTAAATAACACATGCAAACCGTTTTTGATTTTCCTCACGTGTTGACCACTTATTTAGGTCATTGCAAGCGCTAATTTACTATGTTGCATGAAAGTCGTAATATTTTGACTGCTTTTCGACCTGACATGTTTCTTAAAAATTTACAATACGTACCTTTTGCAGCCTTTCTAGCAGAACAGCTTTAACTCCGGCTTTGTCAAGGTTTCGTTTCTCCAACTCCGCTTTCAAATCTACAACACGTAACTCGGAAAGTTTCTTTTTCTCCATCGACAATGCCATATTCGCAGACAAAATGGCGGTGTTGCGATTGAAAAGTGCCCGGATAACGGCGGAAGCTACTCGACGAAGAGCTATCTACAATTTGCTAATTGTTATTGATCAGATCAAGACGAATGTGCTTAATGTTATTTTAATTATATCTAATATTTTAAAAATTATTTTGACGGCTACTGCAGCATAAGGAGTGCAACTAAATACGTCTATTTTTAGTGTTGATAAGCGAATTGGAAAGGGTTAATCCCACCGTGTGCGGTGACTTCTGAATACAATTACCTTTTTCAAACGTACCCGAGTAAGCTGTTTAAAACTAAATATATAGAAATGGTCTGGCTAGTGCTCGTAAATCGGTAAAATAACTTGGGGAACGTGTGTGTACGTGTGTCCGATTCTGTGCGTTGTGTACGTTTGTCCGATTCTGTGCGTGTGTACGTGTGTCCGATTCTGTGCGTGTTATTAAAACAATAGTCATAATGCATATAACTCATTGCGATTCATCATTTTTTGATGGCAGTTTTATGATCTGGCTCACATAGAACTCATTTATCTGGATCGTATCGAATTCAAGATCGATATCGTATTGTTCAGTCTCAGGCCCCAGTATTTGTAAGTTCCTGCTTTCTGTCTCACCTACTGCATATAACTTATATTGGACTGATCAGGTTTATCGTACGGTAGATCTGGCACCACCTTTGATTCCTCATTTTCGGCAGGATTATGACCAGCGATTACCTCCGGTCAACTAGAACAAGCTTTCCAAACAGTTTCTAAGAAAGATATCCGCGCCATGATCGGAGATTTCAATGCGAAGGTGGGTCGAGACACCTATACGGGACACCGGCAATGTATGATGCTACGGCTTCGGTGACACCAATGAAAGACGTCTGCGATTTCGAGATGTTTGCTCAAAGCCACAGGCTGACCTTTCCCAATACTCTGCACCCTCAAAAGAAAGGTTGAGAATGGCGGCCTGGCAAATAAGCATTAACCTCATAAGCTAAGAGATCCACTGCCAAGTTCAAGGAAGAAGTTGAAGAAGTCATGAACATTACAAAGTGAGACGTAGCCCAGTGGAGCATAGGGCCGCAACTATACCACGCCAGATCCGGTTCAGAATGTCCCTTCCCAGTTGGGTCCATGTCATGCCAGCTGTCTCCGCCTAGCTGTGGACTGATATCCTCCATGTTTGTCTAGGTCTCCCAACCCTGCGCCGCCCCTGTTGGTTCCAGCCCAAAGCTTGTCTCGTTAAATTGTCGATTGGCTTTCGCAGGGTGTGATTCCAGCCCCGCTTCTGTTTCTTGATGTCTTGGCTGGCAGGGTTTTGGTTGGTTCTCTCCCACAAGTCTGTACTTGAGATCTTCTCGGGCCATCTGATGTTGAGGATGTGGTGCAAACATCTGTTGACAAATGTCTGAATCTTGTTGATGGTGGTGTTTGTCACACGCCATGTCTCAGATCCATATAGAAGGACTGACTTTACATTTGTGTTGAAGATGCAGATCTTGGTGTGTAGAAATAAAGCCTTGGAGTTCCAGATAGGTTGCAGGATGTGGATGTGGAATGCATGCCTGCCTTCATTTATTCGGCATCTTCATCTGCACCTCCATCTTTGTTGATTATGCTGCCAAGGTATGTGAAGCGGTCAGTCTCTGTAATACGTACACTCCCCATATAATTGGAGTGGGTCTTCTTGCTTCTTGTTGACCTGTATTGCCTTCCATCTTCTTGATGTTGATTGCCAGGCCAGTCATCGTTGGTTTTTCTAAGAGCCGAGTGAGCTTTGTTTGTGCATGTTGCTGCTTGTGGGACAACAGGCTGATGTCATCTGCAAAGTCGAGATCCTCAAGTTGGCTGGCGAAGGTCCACTGAATGCCCATGTTGCTGTTAGAGGTTGTTCTTCTCATGATCCAATCTATGACGATCAAAAAGATTGTTCGCCAGAGCATTCAATCTTTCCTCATTTCAGTTCTCGCTTCTAACGGGTCAGTCAGCTTCCCGTTGTGGATCACTAGCATGTTGAGTACATACAGCTGCTGGAAATCTGTAGTGCTGTATCAGCTTCAAGATGGTTTCCCTGTCTACTGAGACAAAAGCCTTCTCAAAATCCACAGATATCATTTAAAGGTTTTAGGGTGCTGAAGGGCAAAGAAACAGGCTTGGATCACAAAGAAAGTTCTTCATTTTTTTACCCAGAACAGCAGGAAGAAGAGCTAAAAATCGGTTGCAAGCTCAAGAAATTTATAAAGGCAGCCTGGGAAACCTGGATTGAAGAGAGATGCAGTGAGATGGAAGGGGTTGCTATGGGGTAACAACAATAAGGCCTTTTACTTACTCAAAACCCTCAAATAAGTGTTACCAAAAGTCATCTGTTGTCAAAGACAAAGCTGGCAATCTCCCTATGGAAGACAAAAACATAATACTGCTCTGACATATACAATGTCCATCTGGCAACAGGCACACACCCCTTAAGGTGACCTAGCTGCAGAAAACAAACCCTCAGATCACCTCAGACCTGCAGGTTTTATGGGAGAAGATCAAATGGACCATCTGCAGCCTTAATGGTGGGAAGTCTCCAGGGGTTGATAACATCCAAGTGGAGCTGGTTAAATTTGAAGGGGAAAAGACAAGGTACTCCCTGACCTGTGTCACAAAATTTGGGAGATCAAATAATGGCTGAAAGAATGGATACAGTCACAGATCAAACCTTGGCAGTGCCAAAACTACCATACATTAAGCCTGAGCTGTCTCATGAGTAAAGTTATACTGAAGGTGATAAAGAATCGCTTCGCACAGATGGTGAGAAAAGTTGGTGGAGCAGGCTTGTTTCAGAGCAATTGAACAAATCAACAGCTGCATCCTAAGTGAAAAGCACTATAAACATGAGAAAGATCTGAACCATAAATTTATTAACTTCAAAAAGGCCTTTAGCAGAGTCTGGCACAATGGTACTGTGGCATGTGATGCAAAAATTCAACACTGAAGTGGGCATAGTCTGAACCATTCAGCTGCTGTACACCCATTTCGGGAGCTATGTGGTGCTCAATGGCAAAGTGGAATTATGCATTTACTATGCCAGTGGGAGTCTGCAAAGACTGCCTTTGTCGCCAAGTGCTGTTCAGCTTCTATAATGAGAGAATCATGCAAAATATGCTGCATAAACATGATGCCTCCATGTCTGTCAGGGGAAGACTGCTAAGCAATCTTTGCTGATGGCATCAATTTGATGGCAGGTAGCAATGATAAGTTGCAGGCTCTTGCAGATAGATTTGCCACGTGTTAGCACATATGGGATGGAGGCCAGCATGGATGAGAGTAAAGTGATGGTAAACACTACTAGACAAGTAAAAGCAGAGATCTACTAAAATGGCGTGTAACTTGAGGCACAGAGTTTCAAGTACCTGGGTACAACGCTTTCTGAGGGTGGCAGTTGTCAAAGAATAACAGCAGGTATGGTGAGGTTGACCAAGATCTGGGACAGCAGGAGTTTAAGCTGGGAAATGAAATTCACCTTACTTCTCTGGTTGTTCCCATTGTACTGTATAGGTTCAAAATGGGACCCTGTCGACCGAAACAGAGAAGAGGATTCAGGCATTTGAGATGAAATACTTCTAGAGATTGCTTCAAATCTATTACAGGGAACAGAAAGCATATGAATTGTTTACAATGGGGTTGCTGCCCTGGTTAGTTCTCAGGAACATCATCTCCCCACCATCAAGCACTAGTGGTGAAAACTGGTTTGGCTTAGGCATATTGCTCGGCTCATGTGAATTTTTTTATATTTACTAAAATGGTTTTGCTTTATCTGTTACCACACTTTTCTACTATTTCTGTCCTGCATGGGATAAACATTGAAATTAATATTTTTATTGTGGAACAGGATGGAAAGAGAAATATGTAGCCTGTTAAAACTTGTGGAGATTAAGAAGAAACAGTATGACCAAGCATGTTTGGCCTGCAGTAATTTGCTTCAGCCATGGTAAGTAGGAAATAAAACTGAATTAATTAGTGATATCTTAAGTTCTCAGCATTGACAAAGAATAAATGGAATATCTCAATTAGAGAAAAGGAAAGAAAGTTGAAGGAATTTTAGTTCTTGTTTGACCAAATTTGACACCACAGCCATGCACATACAAAACCAAATATATAGATAAAGCATAAGCACACACTAACATACAGCTATGTTACATTTTCGTATTAAGCAGTTGGGAGGCAGGTGGAATAAAGCTGTTGCTGCACATTTTTGTTTGAAAAAGGGATGATCTACATAAATGTATCTTATTTCCACTTTACAACCTTATGATACTGTGAAAGAATATAAAAGCACAAATATTCAAGAAATGAAAAATAGTATCATGTCATTGTTTTTAAAAAGTAAAAAATCTAAATTAAATGAGTGCATTTTACAATTCCTGTCAGACATGTCAGTTTAGAATTGACTGCTTCCTTTAGTGAGTTTAGTCTAACCATAACATAATGCATTGACTGTGTGCTACAGTGTTCATTGTATTCTTAGATGGGCAAAGACAAGGAAGAAAAGCACATGTAATTCAATAAATTTAATTTTTTTAAAAATAATAGGCCAAGAAGCCTTCCAGCAGAAGAGAAATGTCAAGAACTTTGCAAAGATGAAAATAGTGGTATGTAGATAATTATATCCAAACCAGTATCAAAAGTCAGTGGCTGAAAATTTCCTACTCTAACATTTCAAAATTTAGTCATATTTTGTGTTAGAATATTTATTTCATAGCAATTTTTGCAAGTAGTCACATTTCTTCATGTCTCCTATCAGCTCAGTTAAAGTAAATGTATTATTTAGACTTCATTTTAAAGATTTCTTTCCTATTTGAACTGTTTGCTGACAGCATCATGTGCAAAGTTTTAGAGGTCTGAGAATTGCTTATGATGAAGTTTGATTCTTTAAGTCAAAATTTAAATTTTATTCCTTACTTCTCAGTAACCTGCTAAAATCCTTTCAGCCGCATCGCCATTAGATCCCAGAGAAGAAGCTGATGTCAAATTGATTAATGATCTTTTGTCCAGAGCACAAGTAACTCGCAGCAAGATAGGAAAGGTATGATGACACTTGCAAATGTTTATATTTATGTGTGGGAAAAAAAAAGGAAAGAAAAATATGAAACCTTTCTTGTGACTTTAATGACACACACCAGTTTATGTATGAAAACAGTTGGAAATCTTGTAATTATTTAAAGTTAAGGGAGGTTTTTGCAGAGAAACAATTCAGCCTTTTTTAATTACCATTATTTTTTTATCCAACAGTTTTGGTTTTCATTTAAAAACATGACAAATACATCCATAGTTCTGCAATCCATTTAGCTGTGGCATGTGACAAGCCAAAGCTTTTTGGTTGAGTTAATATTCAGACCAGATTGTGATGAAAACAGTGCACACATTTTGAGTGACAGGCAAGAGTTATAAATAGTAATGCGCAATTAGGGACAACAGAGTGTAATGAGAGATGCCAGTTTGCAAGATAGTTTGTGGCAAGATTGACAGGTTGAGGCTGTACCTAGTATGTGTGTTTACATTGTTTGCTGGTAAATTATAGTTGCCTGCCATGTCACTAGAATAAAAAAAATATTTGTATGCTTTTTAATTTTGCTTTGGAAACATATGCTGCACACTACTTTTGTCAGTATGTGTTGAGCAATGAATAAAATGCATTGTACGAATCTTTAGTTCACTACCACCTGTTCTTGACTAAAATTATCATGACATAAAGTTCATTTTGAAAACTTTTGGGCTTTTCATGTTTACGTTCTGTTTTAAAAACTGTGGTATCGAAACATGCCCTTCCACAAAACTAGTAGTGTGTTATCATTTTGTAATTCTCTGAGGATATTTTGGGAGTGAATTTGTTTTGAAAATAGCAAGGCTTCAAATCAAGATTTTGAAAATGTACTAAAATTGAGCATCATTACTTGCAAAGAAATAACTGTATAGAAGTAAGTATTTATATGTAGAATATGTATTTAACATGGAACTTGCATTTTTCTTTCACTTCTCCTTTATCTTTCTTTTTTTTAAAAATAGAACTTCAAACAACCTGGGATCAGACATCTACAACATCAGACTGTATTGCAAAAAACTGAGAAAGCATTTGATGATTGTGTTGTTGATACATTAGAAAATGCAGACAAATCAGAACCTCAACCCAGCCTATCTCCACCAAAATCTGAGATCTTGCCAGACAAAAGCACAAGACCTAAGTATTCCAGTTAAAGATAATCCTATCTCGAAACAAAAAGCAGGCCAGGCAGGAGAAATTAAAGAGCACTCATCTTTGTCTGTAACTTCATCTAAGCTAAGACAACCTGTCAAAGATCTTGTATCTCTAAAGCAGTCCAAAAGCTTTGATGATAAAAGTAGTTTGCAAAAGATGACGGCTTTGCCAGCCAGTGGTCGATCATTTGTGAAACCAGCACATTATACAGCTCCTTTCAAAACAGATCCAAACCTTCCTGTTCCCAAGCGTCGCCAACTTCAGAAATCTGCCATTAGAGCACCGGCTGCAAAGGAGAAGATTTCATTGCATAGAAATGTTGAGAAAAGACCAGCAAAATCAGTTGGGAGCAAGACTGGAATATTGTGTGATACAGATCTTTGTGAAAATGCAAGATTAGTAAACAGAGTAGGAAATAATGAGAGATGTGACCTAGAAAGTGGAGTGAATGATGGTGATTCCCATCCAAGAAATGATGCTGATGAAGAAAGAAAAGAATCCTTTAAAGTGTTAGGAAACATAGATTCATCTGCAAGTGATGTACAGAAGCCTACAGATAGTGCAACATGGGGAGGAGCTGCTGGGAACCAGAAACAGCTTACTCTACAGTCTGAGAGGTAATATTTTCTGCTATACTTTGTACATACGTCCATATGGGCATGCACACCTGGGTGTAATTACACAGATTTTATTCATCAAATTTAGATTATAAAGATCAGGTTTGAAAATTAATAACCATTCTATAAGACAAATGTCTCAGGTTTTATATTTGAGTGCTTGTCTTTTTCTTGATAGAAAGAAACTCCTTGAATTTTATCACTGGAAAAATATAATGATGTTCTAATAAAACTTTATGAAACATGTGAAACAAAATTGATGTTGGCATGATAATGTTAAGGAATAAATTCTTACCTAGATTATCCATCAATATACCTGGAAATCTGAAAAAGGCGTTTGCAAGAAACCATGAACTTCAAACCAAATTGTATGAAAGAAAGGTTAATCCAAAGGCAGGGCCAGCAAAGCTGAACTTCATTAATAAATTGGAGAGAAAGGTATTCAACCCATTTTCACCTTCTTCTTTTTAAGTGTTTCATGCAAGTGAAATAATTGTATGCTTGCTAGATATTATCATATTACAATAGAAGAGACATATCTTAAGTTGATCATGAGCCAGATGTCATGCATCATTTGAAATTCAGGGATTTTAGAAAATAAACTGTAGGTATGTAGTGAAGGACTGTCTGAAAAAGGTACCTGTAGCTGACATTGAAGATTATACCTACCCAAGCAAAATCACTTGAATATTTTGTTCTTGTTTGTAAATGCATTTTTTCATCTAATGACTTTTTAGTCATCCTACCACCTTTCGTCACAACACACCATTATTTAATAATATCTTCTAGTTTTGCATTAGTCATGGTAAACATTGACGGCAATGGAAAAGCAGAGAGCTACATAAACAGAGTACAGGTCAAGGAGCTTTGAATATTTGGGAGCTACCCTTTACAAAGATGGCAGTTACACAGTAGACTTCTGCATTGAAAACACAACAGTGACTGCAGCAATGGTCAGATTGGAGAGGATCAGGAATAGCAGCAACATCAGGTTTGATGCCAAGTACAGATTATAGAAGTCTCTTGTAGATCCCATCCTTGCTTTGTGAATGTAAGACCTGGTCTCAGCTTGCTGATATGGAGAAGAAAATACAGACATTCAGGACCAAGTCCTTAGGAGGCTGCTGTGAATCTTGTTCAGGGAACACAGAATCAATGACATCATAGGGAGCATGGTCAGCACCCTCATAGGACACCAGGAACCCTGTCTCACAACTGTGAAGCAGTGCAAGCTTCTTTGATGTGGCACTTAGCACGACACTTAGTCCACTCTTCAGGGTACCTTGGAGGAGAGTTGATGCTAAGGTGGAATAGAGGAAGAACTGGTTTGAAAATATGGAGTGAACTGGAAAGACCTGCTCAAGACAGGAGTAAATGGTAGGCTTTGTCAACCACTGTATCCAGCTGTTCCCTCTGATGAGTACCATTGAATTTTGTTTTATACACATAAGGTCTGAAATCAGTGCCTTTTTTTCCTTTCTATTCACTTGCTTCTTATGCAAACAGTTTAATGGAGATGAGGAAATGGTTAGCCGACACCGAGCATGGCACTGCTGCTATGCTTTCAAGAGATTAGAAATTCTTCTGGAGAGTCTCAGACTTGACCATTTTACAGGTATTTAAATTTCTTCAAAGCTTAAAATTTTGTATATACAGCACTCATGCACGAGACTGTTTACCAACATTATCATTATCCATCAATTGTTGATTTTAGTAACAGCTGTAAAAAGTAATGTTAGCTGTAAAAACCTATTATAAGGACCTCCTTAAGATGTTTTCTTAACCGCAGGTCATCTGCCACTTGTGTTTCATTTTATTACAGGTTTAGAGATTAAAAAACCCATATAACTTGGAGCATAATATATTTGTGTATTTGCTATTTGTGTAGAAAATATTCCCAAGTTAGTTTGAAAGTGGCTGCTTATGTTTATGTACAGAAGGGAGTCATAAAATGTTTTTTGAAACTGAAGTATGGTCAAATCCAGACACACCACATTGTCATATCCAACCCTCACAAAATCTGAGTGACTTTTAGTGACTAAAATGAACCAATTATTCTGATGATAATTGCTGATTTAAAGCACCTATGTAGATATTTAGACCAGTGGTTCTCAAAGTATTTCGGACTGCGGACCACTTTACTTAAGTAAAACATATGGCGGACCACCAAGTCCTAAAAATCAGTCTGTACTTTGAATTTCAAATTTAAATTGCCGCATTTGTTTCATTACAGTTCAAAACTAAATGTCCTTTTGTGACAGTAGTATAGTAATAAGTTGACATAAAACTACCTACTTCGTTCTTTGTAATTAAAATGTTAAAGCGAGGAATGCATCACTTTGCTGACATATGACGACTGTCAGCCGCAGACCACCTGACTTATGCCCACACTTTGAGAACCACCGATTTAGACGGTTAAATTTTGTTACAGACCTGTATTGGTGTATGGCTGGTGTGCAGACATAATTTATGGTTGTGATGCCAATACGCTATTTGTGGCTCTTGGCATCTTTTTTATAGTGCCGTTTCCTAAATACCCTTTGGAAGAAAGGAATTTGTATTGCACACATAGGTCATGTAAACTGCATTCACTTCATTACTGTTGTGCTAATGGCAAAAACATTGTCAGAACTCAACCAGTAGGAAATAAAAAGGATATTAGTTTACATGCACTAGATTTTCTATCCTTGACTTTTCATCAAAGCATGATTCTCTTTGATGTGTGTGTTCATAAATGTTTGACAGAATCATCTTCAGCAGATGAAGTCTTGCGAGCAAAACTTATTACAGAGTTTATTTTGTCATCTTTTGAGGAGTTGTCAGAAGAAGCAGATATCATCAGCAAAGGTATGTTTATCATTACTAATGATATGTAAGTATCAAGTCTGTAATGTTTTTTGTAGTAAACATTCATTTTCCATTCCATGATCTGTGGCACTTTAATTTCAAATCATGCACAAACTGCTTGATAATGACAACTCTTTTCCACGTTAGGCCAACCATTTTACCAACCAAAACTACTTCTTGTTGTAGAGGTGTACATGAAAAGTAGTAACAGGGGCAATAACCTAACCCTATCGTCCAGCATGCAAGTTGAATGGCTGGCTTTGTAATAAGAGAGAAGCTTAAGATCCTCCATATTTTACCCAGTCTCTACAGCATTCAATTTAGCTTTTTTTTTTTCGCATCAAACTTTAGCAAAGCATAAATTGTGATGAACCCAGATGCAGTGATTTTCTTTTGTGCATTTGTACAGTCCATTTCAGGCAGAAAGATGATGGTTCAACAAACATTGTATCATTTCCTTCAAGACAGCTTGAAAAACTCAGCAGTCCACCCCACATATTCCTTCCTGCTCAACTGCAAGGTGAGCTGTATTATCTTTTTTTTTATTATCCAAACTACTTGATGTCTAACCAGGTATCCCCACCAGATGTAAATTTCAGCACAGGAAATATGAGTTGCCTTCAATAACGATCCATCTGACCTTTTACTTATGAATGCAGCACTCTTTGCTCTAACCAGGATGCTAAGTGGTGGACTGCCAATGTTTTTTAAATGCAAGTGAAACATTTGTCTACAGATCAGATTTCTTTACCACAAACCCCCTTCTACAATATTCAACTATATCTGAGCTTTGTCAATACCTGGAGAATGTGTTTGAGCTACAGAACACAACACTACAGATTCATCTAACTAAAATGGCTATGTCAGATGTTTTACCTCTCTTGGAAAGCATGGACCCCCAAGAACCGTATGTAATCTTTCTAGTTATAAATCTCAAAAGGAACAATGTCTGGTATAAACTGTGGTATCAGGGTATTAATGCTTATTTCCATACATTACTCCTTTCTTCTCAGTAATGTACCTTATGTTGCAGAGACTTTCCAATGGCATTAAGAGGAGTGTATGCTCTGCTATCATCAAATGGTCAACACTTTCCGACATTTGTGGGCAATGAATCCAGTTGAGTTGTTTTCAAAGGCATAAATGAAATAAAGGAATGACAGACTCTTAGTCTTAGGTGTCTGACAATCATGTTCGAGGTCACCGATATTACATCATAAACTGCAGTTTTGATTTTACCCAAAACATCCATATCGAGCCTACTGCAAGCATGACAATTACTACCCTTTAATTGCTGCATTTAAGTGGTTGCTCCGAATAGCACCATTTTTATGGATACAAATGGTCGAGTCTCCAGATATGGACCACAACACAACCAGTTAGCAACTGACAAAATACACCATTAGTTACTCAAAACTCAATTGCATTGAGGACACGCAGAAAGGTTAGTTTTGTGAAAATAACCCAGAATTTAGGTGAACATGCAGAATGGAGTTTAATTATCTGAAATATAAAGGCATCTTTTGGTACCAAATTCGCTGCCATGATCCATACCCCCTTCCATTCTCAGTCAACAACAAACAATGAAATGTCACTTTTGTTTAATCTTAAAACAATCCTGTGCAGATTGGTCTACCTGTATTTTTTTTCCACCTTCAGCTTCTGGAACCTGCAATATCTGATGTGTGCAAGTGAACCTACCTTGCAAACATGTTGCCAGATTGAAAAATTATTTCCCCCAAAGCCTTGCTATTCATTGCACCACAAATGCTTTTGAATATGACCTCGTGCGTGTACTGTTAATTAGAATAAACAGGAATGCACACATGAAGCAATGAAAGGCTTTAAAATCTCAACAGCCAATGCAGTTGTGCCCCAATGGTACTTGAGCGGAATAAGATGGAAACAGATTTCTACACCATCATAGTTAGCCATTAAATAACCCACTTAAATGATTTTTTAAACCAAGGCTAGAAATGAAAGTTGGAACAAGTTGTGTTTTGAATGCGGACAAATCTGGATGTGCATCAATGCTTGGTCAGATCAGGCTCTTTAAGCAACATGAGGATTTCAGCTCTTTTCGGGCGCCGGCAGCTACGCCATTTCCCCACGCCGATCACCATGTCGGCGACTGCTACAGCTCACAGCAATGCAGACTGCTACAGCTCTTGCAGCACAGGCAGCCGGCACCTCCGCTCACCCAACAGCTAAGATAACTGCATACAGCACTGCACAGCTCTTACTACCCCTTACAGCGCCTACAGCATGGGGAAATAAAAACAGCACATTAATATATGAACAGCAAACACATGGCTTTATGGCATGGTTATCATGAAAAATGACATTTAAAAAAATTTAATTATCTACAAAGAATTAAAACCATAAGACCTGGCTAAATCTGAATTGTAAGCAAACCCAGAAGATTTAACGGGAAAATGTCGTATATAGAATAGCTTGATGAGTTCTGCAAGAAAATCCAATACTTTCTTTGCATGTTACTTCATTCTGAAGAGTCTGCAACTGAGCAGTTTTCAAGTTTATGTGTGTGCGAGCTAATAATGACCTGAACGTCAGCGTGCTGGCTGGACTGGTCATGAGCTGCTGACAGCAAGCAGCACAATGAAACTGCTCAGGAGTTCAGCCTCCACTTTTTAATGCACTTCTCACTCGGAGTTATTCTGTTGAGCATCCTCCTTGGGTGATCCTTCAGACTTTGCAGGACTGCGAGAGCGCGACTTGGAGCCACTTCGCGATCTGCTGCGAGACTTTTCATTCCTCTCCCGACTGTGACTTCTGGATCTGCTCTGGCTTCCTGACCGGCTCCTGCTCTGACTGTATGAGCGGCTGCGTGAATGACTCCTTGACCTTCTTCTATGGCGCCTTGATCGAGATCTTGACCTAGATCTAGAATGAGACCCCCAAAAAATTACATTCATAAAAACAAAAATGAGTAAATCTTTCGCTCACAAACCACAGAAACGCTCATCTAATGCAGATAATCACAAATGTTCTGCACAAATGAGTTACCAAAGGTCACGCAGATAAGAATCTATTTAAAAAAATTAAATTACCCCTTTTAAGACCATCTTTGCATCGTAAATAAATGACAAAATTACACATTAGGTTAGAAGAATTATGTAAAATAACGGCCCTTTGAAAATTTAGAGCCACAAGAAATAGTATAGATTAGTTAAGACGAAGTTGATATTGACATAATACTTTTACATGTCAACAGCTTTAGTTTATTCCTTGTTGCTCCTTTGAGGAGCATTGGGCCCCAACAACACCTCGCCAGCAGACCGGTCAGCAGCTTTAACGATACAAAACAGCGTAGAAGACACCCCTGTACGAAGTCTAGTATTAGAATGTATGCCGCAGGACTTCAGTTTTCGAGATTCTGTTATTCCCTTTGTCTTTATTCGAAGTTATTCAAAACTGCGCAATTTACACACGTTGTAGTTATAAATCATGGGTTCGATTTTTTTTTTCTTTACATGGTGCTACTTTTCCAATACAATTTAGCCACAGAAGTTCATTTACATTCGTCCATTTTATTACTTCACAAATATAGCAAAGAATGAACAGGCGGGAAATGCCGCCATGCTTCTCTCTTACCTGTAACGTCCAAAGCGGCGTGGTGGTGGTCCCCGTCTGTATGGTTCGGCTGGTCTTCCATAGCGAGCCATCTGACAACGAACCTCACGACCATCTAAAATTGCGCCATCCATTGAGTCCATTGCATCCTCGGCGTCACGTTTGTCATAAAAACGAACAAAAGCAAACCCGCGACTTTCACGGGTAAACCGGTCACGAGGAATGTAGACGTCACCGACATCGCCATATTTTTCGAAGGCACGGCGAAGATCTTCTGGTGTTGTCCTGTATGTGAGATTATCAACCTTCAAAGAAATCATGCCTTCTATACTAGGAGGACCTCTACCGTAACTCATGCTACAAATAACGTACCGTCTGCAAAAGGTTTAGGCTACCAACTGTCGCCTCTCACTACTTTCTGCTTTTATGCCTTCCCTAACGACTGCGCATGTCTAATGGTCACATGACCAGCCCCACGCGCACTTAGTGTAGTGTCATGTGATATAGTAGACAAAATGGCGCTGTCTTCTTACGATATCCGTTTGTACAATATTATTGTACTGGGACTAGCATTTATGCTTATTTTCACAGCTTTTCAAACATGCGGCATGGTTGAGGTATGTATTAAAACTTACTCATTGATAATGCCGAGTAATTGATTATCTTTTTTAAATCTTTGCATATACATGCTTCATTGGCAGCGCCAAAAGTGGGAGGTAGTATTATCTTTCCTGTCTGTTTTGAAGGGAAAAGAAGGACATTCATGTGAAAGTTAGTTATATGGTTTGAATTATTAGTCATAAATCTTGCTTGAAATATTTCTTGACTCATTTACTTGATAATATCAAATTATGGCCAAGTATCCTTCCGTGTGAGATAGTCTGATCAGTTTCCATGAAAAGGTTCGCAGATGATCGAAGTTTTCTTATTACCCACATATGAACTATGATCTTTATTAGTTGTGAATGGAAATATTTAGTATTAGACAACACGTCCGAGCTGACAATAAAAAGCTTGTGGATCAAGTTGGCAGATTAAAAAAAATACTCTACATATTTCAGAATGTTGTCATCAGCAGTGCCACCAAAAATAGCAATGGCACATTTACTGGCAGCGGCTACATCAGGTAACCATTTCTTTGTTAAAATTCGCAGTACAACTTTGTTTTTCAAATTAAATTAAGTGGGCTAGAATAAGATTAGGTACGGATTTTTTTTCTCCCAAGTTTCAGGATATGTGTCATGGCATCCAAAGCAACCTATATCAATGCGTCAACTTTTTGTGTTCTATATTCCAATTTTAGGTTTGCTAGAGGGTTACAGTCATTTAATGTGTTAATATATACATATTTACCAATAATACATATATGAGTGTGCTGTTCATCTGTCAATATATAGTGAAATCTAGACTGAAAACTAATATATATATATGTGTGTGCGTAAATGTAGTTTAAAGGAATACTTTTCATGTTTCATTTATTTTAACTGTGTGTTTTATATGAAACACAACATATACTTATATATTTTCAATGTGAAGGTCACAGGTCAATTCCACCACACTTAAGTTGATTTAACCAATGTCAATCATTTTCTTGGTTCTTGCTTTGGTTTGTTTCTACTATTGGACGTTAATGTAGTAGATAAACTGAAGAAAATTAAGAGTCAAGTATATAAATCATGTTAAATTTATATCAGTTATGACTCAAAAAGATTATGCATTCTTGTCTGAAGTGTTTGCATTCCATTAAAAGTCTTTTTAATTTTCTTAACTCACCAAAATGAATTTATTCATGAATGGTATGATGTAAGAAAAATAGGAAGAGGCTTTAAATTTTTGATTATATGAAATTTTTTTGAATGTTAAATTATTTGAAATTTACTTTTATTTCAGTCTGGGTATTGTGTATGGAGTTTTCTCTTTGTCAAATTGGGGTGCTCCTTCATTTGTTGCCTTTGCTGGAGCCAAGATGTCAATGTTTTTCTCATCTCTAATGTACTTGTAAGTTAATGTTAGTTTTTATCACAGATTTCAGAATTTGTGTGATCTTTTTATGGTTTACATTTATCACTTTTTGTGTAGAGAATTAGATGTGAAATTTATTTGAATTAAAAAATGTTGCTGAAAGGCTAATTATTTATGTTCACTTTTCGGGAGAAAATTAATTTAATCCATCAGAATGTTGCACAAAGGAGATCTGTTTGAAAAACTCCCTGTACCAACCCAACAGCTGCATAACAGAAACGGCTACTGATTTATCAGAGAATGTCAAGGCACCAGGAGAGGGTTGGATTCTACCCTTTATGCCCTAGACAAGAGATCCTTTGATGTTAATGACCACTGGACCATAGGACAATTTACCTTTACTTATAAATAGCTCGTGTAAACAATAGAACAATATCTAGCAGCAAATATCATCTGTTACTGAAAACTTTTTTTTTTCTAAGTTTAGCTCTATTTATTTATAGAGGGATTTTGGAGGTGAGGGGTAGTTTTTAAAGTGCTACAGGCACTTAAAAATAAAAGTATAGAGCTATCTTTGCATTGTCATATTATTATCAGTGTTTTATGGTTACAGTTTGTTTATCCTTTCCTTTTTGAAACCTATGGAATGGGCACTCTACTTGGGCTCAGCTTTGGTTGGTCTGGGAGCAGCAGGTGAGTTGTGTGCAAATATGTTATTGTTGCCAGGTCTTGGAATGTAGCATTAAGTGGTTAGAATTCATTTGAGAAAAGATAACTTTTTATAAATGTGGCATTTTTCTTTCCTTTTTTGAATATGTTAGAAACACTTTGTGTTGTGCTTGACCACATATCATGTGTGCTGTTGCCATTCTTCAAACAGCTTAAGAAGCCACTTGGTATCATGATGAACAACACACATATCCTATTTCAGTTCTTTGGACAGCACAGGGGAATTTTCTGACTATCAACTCAGACTCTCAAACTGTTGCTAGAAACAGTGGAATATTCTGGGCATTGCTGCAATGCAGGTAAATGTTTTTCTGCTGTGTTTTTATTTTTTTTATTGTTTGCTTGTTTGTTTGGTTTTTTTTGTTGCTAACCTGAAATTTGCTGGCACCTGCCCTGATTATTTCTCTGAACTACTCTTCCCTTATGTCCCATGTAGACAACTCCCCCTCTTGTCTGATGAACGTCTTCTTACTCTTCCCATCACCTAAACAACAACATATAATTAGTCAGGATTTTTAGTTATTGTGCAGCAAAACAATGGAACTCTCACCCTTTTTATATCTTCCACCTACCCACTATTGAATCCTTTAAACGTATACTGAAAACACACCTCTTCCATAAACATTACTCCTAACAACCTTTCCCATAATGCTAGTCCTTTTTCACACCTTTCGTCAAGACAGTAATCCCTTGCCACTTTGTGCCTCACCTTTCATGGATTCACAATTTCGCAGCTTTTTATAAGAAATTAATGGGAAAAATGATTCGCTGATCTACGCTTTTTCGAGGATTTTCTGCAAAATTCGATCCGTGGAATATATATATATTTTACGAATATCTTGATGAAAAAGACTCAAATTGTATAAAAATATATTACTAATATTTATTCTAACAATAAAGAAATATTACTGTATCTTGTTAATCTCAGCTCTTGTTTTTTTGATTCCTCTTTGTGTTTTCTGTATTTACTCTGAAATGAGAATCAGCATCGCTTGCTTGAGACGCTACACACCTTCTCACAATTGTAAGCAACACATGATTGGTTGGTTGATAGAGAAGTGACTAACAAGAGTGTTGCGCAGAACAGAGTGGGGATGGTTTATAAGGAAAGGGAAAGGTTTATGTAGCGTAAACATATGGGGGAGGGTTTATAAAGCCTTGATATAGTGTATAAATACATAAATAAATATATTGTTTCTATTTCGCGTATTTTTGGTTATCACAAGTGGTTCGGAAACTCATCTCGCGCAATGAACGAGGGATTACTGTATCTTGTTAATCTCAGCTCTTGTTTTTTTGATTCCTCTTTGTGTTTTCTGTATTTCATTTTATTCCTCGTGTAAGTCGGTTGTTGATTATTTTATAGTTCATATGTTGTTTGTTTTCCTGTCCCTCGTATGCTGTCCATGTTTCATTTTTGTTCCTATGCGCTATGAGCATGATCCTTAGGAGTGTGAGTATGCGCTGTACAAATTTTGCATTTATTATTATAAATAAGTTATTTTTTATACAATGGCTCTTTCATTTCTTCTTTACTTTGCTTTTGCCCCAATGGCTTCAAGACCTTTCATGTGATGTTGTAACTTTGGTTAAACATATTCTGTGCTGATATAATTCTAAATACAGTGATACCTCGGTTCTCGAACATAATTCGTTCCGGGAGGACGGTCGAGAACCAAATTGTTCGAGAACCGAAGCAAGGAAATAATGGAAACTGGATTAATTCGTTCCACGCCCCAGAAAATGCCTATTTACTGGCCTAATTTGTATATAATATATAGAAAAACATGAGTCTCAACAAGAAATAAGAAATAAAAGTGTATTTATTAAAACACAAAAAAAAAAAAACAAAAAATGTACTGTACAGTACAGTACAGTAAATTGTGTTTCATTTACTGTACCTGTACCAAACTTTATGGCAGGAGGGAATGAATGTGGAGGGAGGAGGGAAGGGGGATGGTTATTGTCACTGATGACGCAAGCAAGGCGCGCTGGGCCGAATGAACGCCATTCGGCTCAACTCGGCTCATCTCGGACGTTCGGATGTTCGAGTTCCAAATATTTGTTCGAATTCCAAGACAAAATTTTCTCGAATTTCCTGGTCGAATACCGATTTGGTCGAAAGTCAAGGCGTTCGAGAACCGAGGTATCACTGTACTTCTTTTCAGAAGAAAACCCAATGGTACATTAGAGATGATCATGAAAAAGAGCTGGAAATATGTTGATAGATTTTTAGGCGTTCACTGGTAAAAGGAAAAATGTCTACTTAAAAGTTGTCTTCCTCTGTTTCAGCCTTCTGTTTGGCAACATTTACAGCTACTTTGTTTTCCGAGGACAAGATACAATTACAGATGATTCCCGTAGACTGTTATTTATAGGATTGAGTGGCGCTAGCTTTCTTGGCTCTTTTGCCTTGCTCTTGTTGAGAAGAAAGCCCTACAGTTTAAATTCAGTTCGCACTCTTAATGTCAGGTGAGCTCATTTGTCCATGTAAAAGACAGGTGAACATGTTCAAATTGACTCCAAATAATGTCCTTTTTATTATTATTAAAAAAATCGAGTCTCCTCTGTTTTCCCAAAGGCTAGTGATTAAATAAAATACTTACTATATTACCATTTAATACAAAAAGGGGTTTACACCATGCATGTCCCAGAATGTCAGTTTTTCATTGTAGCCAAACATATATAAAGAAGACTGTTTTGACCCTCGTTGTTCCTTGTAGTCTTTGAACAAGTCCTAACATTATTATTATATTGCCCAATTATTTTTTTTTATTATAATTTTTTTGTCACTAGCACTGTTAAATATGAAACATTAAATGTTTCAATGCATTTGCTTGTACAGTCAGGAGATAAGTGATGACAGTATGGGCTCCATAAGGTGAGACTTTTTTTTTCTTGTGCAAATATTTGCTGGAGTTAAGACAGTATAGAACAGATGAACAATTTTATAAGGGAATTCTAAATTTATATTTTTGTTAATTATAATTATATATGCAATATTATTTAAGTTCTTGATTATACAGACAGGTAAACTTGATTGATATAAGAGACAGATATCACCACTATCATTATCATACTCGAAAATTTGTCATGCATGATTACACACATGCACATCCATTCTGGAAAAATTTAAAGATGAATTCTACAAAAATCAATTGCTGTCATGGTCTAATTCATTATTTATGTAGCGAAAACATTTCTGGGACCAATAACCAGGGGTCTGTAAGGTAAGCTGAATTTAGTAAGTTTTTCTCGGGCCTTCACTAAGTCTTGAATTGAAGTAATTTTGTGTTTTTGGTAGCTAGTTGGTTTTGTTGGCTTAACAGAGCTTGCTCTAAAAAATATATGGTCATTCATTTTTAAAACACTGCATTTACAGTTGTTGGCCTTTATAACCACTTTTTATTTCAAAAGAATTAAAAAAATCTTTGCTTGCATGTTCAGCTGATTTTATTTTAGACCCTTGAGATACCAAGCTTATCGGGGTGATTATAGGCATAGCTGTGTAAAATGCACATGATTTTCAGCACAACTGCATGTCTAGTGCTACCAACAAAAAATATATGAAGTGAAAGTGGTGCCTGTGTATTTAATAAATCTTATTTGCTTGACAAATGGCATACAAAAAAAATGAGCGAATGGTACATTTGGAAGTAAGTCACATCTTCACATACATATGTTAAAGCAATTTTTGTAAGTTTAAACTTAACAGCACAGTCAGCATGTTTCAGAAGACGTGATAAATGTAGTTTGAAGACATTTACAATCATTACTTTTTGAAATTAGTAGCATCTTAGCAAGATGCTTGAAAGTACACATGCAGCTTAGTAATTCATAGGAGATATAAGCATCACACTTGTAAGGTTGTCCTTTAAAAAAAATAGCATACTAGCAGTTTTCTTTACAAGCTAACATAAGATGGTCATGTGAGCTGTGTTTGTACTAACAATATTTGTGATGTAATCAAGCATATGAATGTAGCTTATAGATACTTAATTCTACCCCAGCATGCAAACCATCTTAATGTATATCTCTTGGTGGTGTGTTTTTGAAGCAGAGAGGGCTTAACACTAAAGACAGTAATGTAAGAACCAAGCCTAACCACATTTACCATTCATGGAATGTTAGGGATTTTCAGACCCCTAGTTAAAATGAGGTTTTAGTCCTATCCTTCTCCAGTGAACAGATTGTGAGTTTTATCAATTAGTTGCAGAAAGAAAAGTATGCTCCAGTGTATGTGTGTTAAACTTTGATTCCTGATGTCAAGAAACTGCTTTATTATTGTGATGTTCTTTGCATGGAAAGTTGTCCTTAACATTTGATAACCGCTACTGACAAAATAGAAGCTTTCATGTCAGGGTTATGTGATAAGACCTTTGAACAGAACTCTTTTACACTTTTAGACTCCATTTGCAAATTTATTTCCCACGATTTTGTTATGTGACTTTTGCATGTTTCTGTTAAATGGGAAACATTGATACCAATCAAAATAATGTTGGCAACCAGTAAGTAACATGTGTAAATGTGAGCAGGGAGTGAGCCAGATAATAAAGAAGCTTGTTGTGTTACTAAGCAGAAGACAACCCTACAATAATGGTTATGAATGGATGTTTACATTATGAAATGTACATGCATGTTTTACACACATGAAAGCACTCTCTCTCTCTCACTCGGTACTAGTAATTGGCCATGGCATTATTACTTGATTTTAGCGGTACTGTACACGATAAACTATGTGGCATTGTTTAACTGGCCTGTATATGACAACCTATACTGTACTTAAAAACATTTTTAACTACCATAAAGTAATATTTTTTATGAGGGCAGATAGAACCTGTCTAAAGCAGATTGGCCTGCTTTTCAGACCTTCATTGCCACCTGACTTCTTCCCATGTCTAGTTAAAAGAATTTAAGGTGTTAGAGTTTATTGTCCTCTACAGGACCATCAAATGAACATTTGTACATATATTTTAAATGAAGTTGCTTCAGCAACAATCCCCAGATGAGGGACATGTAAACACCAGCCATGTGTCCTATGGTTTACTGAGAAGTATTTTATGGCTTAACGTGAACGGAAGAAGGCTCTATGTTTGCCTTCTGCCTCCTCACTCCAGAAAATGTATTAAATTTTAAACACAGTTGAGCACAGGCTTCATATATTTTTAAACAGAATAGAAAACTTATTCTTTGTATCGTGCCCTGATCTTGTCAAAGCTGAACTATGGCTCCATCATCTGTGGGTCTGCTCAAGAGTTCTGTCTCAAAATTCTTGATCCTATTCACCATCATGGGATCTGCACTTGTCTGGGTGCCTTGTGCACCACTCTTGTACAAAGTTTGTACACAGATGCTGATGAATCCCTACTATTTACCATCAAATTTATGCTATCTTATATATCTGTTCTTGAAAAGCTTATCTTGGAAATCCTGCCTACCACTCTGTTTTTCGTCCTCAGCATGCTGCCCTGTATGCATTTGTGCTAAGGAGCCAAAACCATCAACTCTCTCTAGTAAACCTCATTTACAGGCTGCCAGAGTGGATATAGAGCCTCTGCCTGTCCTGCCAGCTCCTCCTTGGATTCTTTCTGTTGTTGGCTGTTGTCTTTACAGCTTTTTAAAAAGTTGACACCAGTGATCTCATCTTTTTCCAACACCTCCAGGAAATTCTATTGTGGATTCTATTCTATCAGTATAGACATCTCAGAAGTTCCACATGGTAAACCTGTAGCTGTGGCAGCAGTTCCATTCAGCCAGCCGCAACAGGCATTTTCAGCCCATCTTGTGGATGGCTGCCCCATCTTCTATGCAGAACTTCATGACATCTTGGTAGCCTTACAGCATGTTCCTTTATCTTTAATAGCAAAACTTCTTGATTGCTTCAGACCGTCTGCTCTCCAAGCTCTTTTTTCTTGTTGATTTGACCACCCTCTCATAGTCCAGTTCCATACCATTGATGCAGCTCTTCTTTGTTGCAACAAGAGTTTCTTCATTTGAGCCTCTGGCCATGCTGGCATTCCTAGAACTATTTGAATGGACCAGGCCATCAAGGCACTATGATAGTTTCCTGATTACTTATATAATTTTATTCACCACCATAAACCCTTATGGGTGCTGATATGCCAGGAAACCTTTCAGCTCATAATTCTTAAGCTCCCCCTTTGGCAAAAGTATATGGACCGAATTTTGAGAACTGCTAGCATGACTGTTTAAAATGGACATTCAAAATATTTGATGTCAGGGTACATTGATTATAATTCATGCCTGTGTTTCAGTGCCATGCAGCCAGCAGATACACCACTGATGGCTCTTAGTAAGTAAAAACTATGGAGTTGAAATTTTCTGTCTTGAAATTCTTGCTTTTTTATTTCTGTAGAGACAAATCAGAACTGCATTTTTGGTGGGTGGGTGGGGATTGAGATGGTGATAAGGTAGAGTAGGTTTTTTGCATGTACATGTATTGTCTGAAAGCAGTTGGAAGAGGAAATGGACATGCACAAATTATTGGCACAGCCTTACCATAACACGATGACTAAGCACAGTGCAAAATTATTTTTAAAAGACTAAGTTCTTTATCAGAAGATACTAATTCTTCAGATCTGAGAGTATAAGGCACTTCCATAAATGGCATAGTGGTCATCATATTTTTCAGACTTTGGGGAAGTCGTTCTGTCACTGATGTCCATGCTGGGAATGCATGCTTTTCCTGTATGTGCTCATGCACAGCCAGACAAGTTTGCATTTATTTTCATGCATCATTGTAGGTGGTAGACCATTAATAATGTAATTCTTGTCCTTATAAATAGGTGTATCTGTTGATAGTGTGTGTGTGTGTTGGGGGGACCCATACCAGACACCAAAAATTGAAGGAATTATGTGTTTGAAATTTATGTACTGTCATGTTGTTCATACTGTCCTCCAGAAGTGTTTATCTTATTTACAGAAAAGTCATTTCATCTGTTCAGAACCAAGGAAATGATGATCCTCAGTGTCGTATTTGCTTATACAGGTAAATACACTAACTATATTTCTGGATACTGGGAATGTTTTTTACTACTTTGAACTGGTGTCTCTACTTAAATAAAAGTGGTAAAATTTGTGCTGTTGTGGCACTGTAACTAGTTGTCCACACTTGCCAAATACACTAGGTTGAAGATGGGGTTTAAAGATTTTAGCTTAGAATTTTGTGATTTACGGATGATTCTGTTTGAAATATTTCTATATCAAGAGCCAACACTAGCTTGCTTTTCTCAAAGACATGTTTTTCTTTTGTTTTCAGGATTGGAAATGACATTTTTCAGTAGTGTTTATGGCACCTGCATTGGCCAGAATGAGCACTTTGGACAGCAGCGCAAAGCTTACCTTGGCATTTCTGGGATGTTGATTGGTGCAGGAGAAATTGCAGGCAAGAATCCCTAACTTTATACCAGACAACTGGACTATTAGGAGCTTAAGAGTTTCAGCTGCTCTTAAATTAACAGTTAACTGCCCTGGTCAATGGCGATAGTTGCCCTGGCCAGTAAAGACTCCTCTGCACTCAGGTGTTGGTTGATTTGGTGGGTTGCTTTATGACATTTTAGAGAGAAAACAATTAGCAGTTCAAAATGCTTATATTCTTGTTGTCTCCCATGCAATTGCGTTAACAAAATAAAATTATTTTGCAGTTATGTCTTGAGCAGAGAAACAGACCAGGGACCATTATGCATTTGTCAGTTGCATGGTTTTATAGTGTTCAGAGCAGCTTATTGTGTCTGACCTTCACTCACGATAATGTCTTTCCCAAACAGGAGGTGTGATCTTTGGCTTAATTGGGAAGAAGACAAATGCATTTGGGCGTGACCCCTTGGTAGTCATCGGTTTCTTAACGCACATGGCAGCCTTTCTTCTGGCATTTCTAAACCTGCCAATGAATTGTCCTTATGCTGAATCATTTGACTCCACCTATATTACATCAAAGTGTGTTTGTATAAATTGTATAAATTTTGTTCTTGGTATTTCTGTATGTTGTGTAACTCTAAAACCAGCTGAAATCTTAAAAAACGCAACAATTATGAATTACAACAATAAATGTTAATAGTTTAAGGATAATGATGAAGAGGAAGTGAAAAGTAGATGATTAACAAGAAATTAGAATGGCAGTTTATATATATATATGCAGATTTATAGTCATGAAGATTATGTTACTTCACTCATAAAAGAGAATTTGTTTTTATTATGTTTATGAAGATTCCACTGTATAAACTCATCATTCATGCTTTTTAATTTTGTTATATTATGTTAAGTGTTTTTGTTTTTTTTTGTTTTTTTTTGTATTCACAGCCTATACCTAACACTCTTTGGTAGCTTTCTTCTTGGCTTTGGAGATAGCAGTTTCAATACTCAGGTATGAATTTTATATGCTTTAGCCAGATGCTTACATGTAAAGAAATCTTTGTGTAAACATGTTAAACTGTAATGTGAGAGAATTCAGAGAGTTGTTAGCATTTGTGAAGAAAAGAAAGGTAGCGAGGTCATGAGCTTATTGAGAACTTATTAAGAAAAGAGTTGTTAGTTAATGGGAGAAATAATTCATCATCTGCTACAGTCCTCAGGTGTTGAAAGTGAATGCTTTTAAAGAAATTCTCATTTGAAAATAGATTTCATGAACACCGATACTTTTTTTTTTAGGTTTTGATCTGAATTGCCTTTTTTGTATGTGTATGCAGTTGTACTCTTTGATTGGTGACATGTATGCTACAGAAAGCCCTCCAGCTTTTGCAGTTTTCAAGTTTGTACAGGTCAGTGTCACTATATCCTACCACTTTTAATTACTTGTTTAAACCAAGCAGCATACCATTAAACCCTCTAATGGCCGCTGGGTCCATATGGACCCCAACCGAAGTTTAGCTATTTATAAAACCCAAACCATTTATCACAACATTTTGAAATTTCTTGACTTTTACACTTTAGTTGTGGACTCATTGTGGGTGCAATGAATTTTAAAATATCTGCAAAAATCTTAGTGCAGATTAAAATTCTATAGTTAACAAAAAACATGGACCCCAGGTATAAATGCCACATGCTTACGGATGAATTCTTAGAGATAAACATCACATCATCCATATTTTGCCTTTGGCCTTTCCTGTGCATGTCTGACCTAAAGGTACTTCTTATCTCTGTGTAGGGTTACTTATAGCGTCACTTTTGAACCTATTTTGGTCTCCATTTCTCCTCATTCTTCAGTCAAGAAAATGCCTTGCATAGTGGTGGACCCTACAAAAGTTGCTTTCTTATTGTACAGTAATCTCTTGTTTATCGTGGGAGATGCGTTCCAGAACCACCCGCGATAACCCAAAATCCACGAAATAGAAACAGTATATTTATTTATGTATTTATACTCTATATTAAGGTTTTATAAACCCTCCTCCATACTTTTATGCTACATAAACCTTTCCCATTTCCTTAATAATCATTCCCACACTATTCTGCGCATGTATTGTACCTTTACAATAAATAAAAGAACAAACACATAATATGTAAGACAGTACCTGTAATAGAATGAAAGATGAAAAAAGTACACAACACACCACTGTACTGACCCAATCAGGGGCTGGGAAACAACACAGCACTCTCTGGTTCGTCACTTCTCTAGCAACCAACCAATTGTGTGTTGTTTACAATTGTGAGTAGGCGCATAGTGTCTCAGGCAAGCGATGCTGGTTCTCATTTCAGAGTAAATACATGCACTATTTACTGTAATTCATTTTAATTTTATTGTAATATTTCTTTATTGTTAGAATTAATATTAGTAATATATTTTTATACACTTTGATTTTTTTTTTAATCTAAACATTCATAAAATATATATTTTCCACTGATCGAATTTTGCAGAAAATCCGTGAATTTTTTCCCCATTAATCTCTTATGAAAAGCTGTGAAATAGTGAAGTCACGAAAGGTGAAGCACAAAGTGGCGAGGGATTGCTGTACAATGGTTACAGTAGTCATCTGTGACATTATACGGAGGGCAAACTAGTTTATGGCAAAAAGTGGAAGAAAATCGCTAACAATGAATTTGAGTGCTTAATTGGTGAACTGATTATGGCTGGTGTCTATAAAACTTGTAATGAACTGATAAAACACTTGTGGAGCATGAAGCACGGGAGAGCTATTTTTCAAAAGCGATGCTCAAAGCTAGATCAGTGCAGAGGAGAGTGCTTTGATTTGATGCTGCTGCTGCTGAATAATGTCAAAGAATACCCGAGGAAAAGGTATCACCAATCTCTGAAATATTTGGGTAGACATTGAAAGAATGTTACGAACCCTCATAAAATATGACTGTTGATGAACAATTAGTCATCTTTAGGGGCAGATGTCCTTTCAGACAATATATTCCCAGCAAGCCAAGGAAATATGGTTCAAAAATCTGGGTCTGCTGTGACACCACATCTTATGTTTTGAATTACCAAGTGCACAAGGTCTTCTTCCTACCTGACCAGCCAAGAGAACATTACCAAGGTTAAAGTTTTGGACATGATATTTAGTGTGGAAAATAGTGGAAGGAACTAACAAGTGACAACTTCTTCACTAGCTAAGAAGCTTACCTTGGTGGGGACCATTCTTAAAACCATTCAGAAAAAGAGATTCCACAGGATTTTACAGAAGCAAAAGGGAGGCAAACAAACACTTTGCTTTTCATGATCATAGGATGTTGACTTCTTATTGTCCAAAGAAAGGCAAGATAGTAGTTACTTTTACCACTTCTCATGATCAATCAGATGTTGCCAGCACCACGATAGAGAAAAAGCTTCGGCTGATTTTGGACTACAAGAGGTCAGTCAACACAATGGACCAACTGGTTCACTGCTACACCACGAAACAAAAGACAGGAAGATGGCCTATGGTAATCTTCTACAACATGGATATCAGCGCCTTGAATGCCTACATTGTTTGGACTTTCCTAAACCCCAAGTGGCAATGTGGCAAAAGTCACAAACGGCTAATCTTCCTGATAAAACTGGGTGAGGAATTTGTTGCACATGGAAAATCTATGGAAAAATGTTCCTTAGAGAATAGGGCACTCTATACACGAGCTCAATCATATTCCCAGCCTTAAACAGCTGCACAGAATACAACTCCATTGCAAAGAAAGTGACAGTATTGTATTATCTTTTTTTTGAATGACAAGAAAGTTAGAAGCACTTGCAGTTGTGGGAGATTTTCATGGAAAGTTCATGCAAAGCTTGTATGTGACTTATGTGCTCAGCAGGAATCAGATGTTTTTTAGCTTGAATAATCTTGACTTGGGATAATAGCAGAATATAAACCTAATCAAAGCAATGTGTTTTAAGATTTATGAAGAAAAGGCTGACCAAATCTTACGATACAATCTCTTTGTATCTTTTTATAACATTACTTTATTTTTGTAAATAGTAATAAAAATAGATTAATAAAATAGATATTGCATTTTCAACGTTTTCATCATGAAATGAATGGCAAAATAGTATTGTGCTCCAGTTGTGGTTAACGCTATAAAAATTTCACGGCCATTAGAGGGTTAAATATTATTTATTGTACACGAATAAGCAATAAACATATCTGGGAACTTTTTAAGGGAGTGTAATTACAGGCCACTTGTTTTGTGTTTTGTTGTTTTTCAGTCTGTGGCTGCTTGTGCTGCATTTTACTATGGTGGTGTCATAGAGCTCAAGTGGCAGTTACTTATTCTTGTTGCCATGGGAACAGGGAGCCTTCTTTCCTTCAGCAGCATTGAGTGGAAAGCGTTACGAGCAAAACAGGCTGGATACCAGGCAATATAGGTAGGTTTTTAAACTGTAGGTTTTTAAACTAATGCATGAAATTTACAAGCAGGAGTTACACCTAGGTAAAATTTGGCTGTAGTATCCACATATAAATCTTTGTTTGCATAGCTGTACATATGTAGTAAAATATCAATGAAGGTTGAGTGGGCTTAATTATGTATGCACGTTTTAATGCAATATTTTATTTTGCCTTCTGAATATTGTCTTATGAATATTTAGTTGGTTTTATTAGCTGAATAGGTTGTCAGGTCTTCTTGTTTTTGGATGGGTAGTTGCTTAATAGTTTCTTAGGATCTTTGTTCATGCCTAAGTGGCCTATTTGAATTTCTTTTCTTTTTTTTACATTCCCACTTTCTTCATTACAAATCCTGGATGTACAATTCACACATATTTTGCTTAATAAAGAAATACCTAAATCACTGAGCCTTTGTTTCAGGTTCTGATATAAAAAGTCATGCTGGAGGATAGAACAGATCCATTAAAACAACCATGTACAGCTGTTCCCTAATGCAAAGGTCACGAGGATGGGACCTGTTGGGAAATGCTGTGCTAACACTTTCACAGAACTATTTCAGCAACCTTACAGGTCTTTCATTGATACAAATCTGCATGTGTTTGTAGTTGTCATTTCATAGTTTTAATGGATGTTCAAAGTTTATGTATTGCATAGAAACAGATCTAGAAGTGAACAAAAGGTTCAATTATGAAAGCTAATTAAGATTCAGACTTATAAAATCATTTTCTTAAATGTTATGGATAACAGTATCTGTACAAGTCATTTGTCAAGCAAGAAGCTAACGTTTTTCTTGCTCCTTCTATTCCTAAGTTTATCATTTGAGCTTTAAAGATGTTTGCACCTAGCATATTGTTTGAATTTAATTTTGTTTCCTTGTGAGACATGAAGCTGCATGATAAGTGGTTTAGATTTGATGATCTAACAGATAAAGTGTTTACTGTGTACTTCTCCAAACCATGTACAGAGTAAATTTGTATCTCTCCATCATTTAAAATTTTTTCTGTCTTTCTGGAAAATTATGAAAATGGGTTAATTTTTCCTTATTTTGTCCACTTAACCCATGTCTTGTTCTTAAGCACTATGAGCATGCCTCTTACGAGTATGAGTATGCTCTATACAAATCTTGCATTTATTATTACTATTTTAAATAATGAATGCTATTACTGATGATATATGTATAAAAGTATAAAATTAACGTTTTGCTGTGGCAATCATTTTTAATTGGTGGTATATAAGGTATTCACTAGAGACCTCCATTTTTGCCTATCAGCAGCAAGTCTAGCTATGTTGTTCCATGACACTTTTTAGTCCTTTAGTTTTCTCTGTACTGACCTACACCATGTTTCTTTAGGATGATCATATTTCTTCTTGCCATAAGCTGTCTAAACATCATTACTAGTTTACAATAATTGTATTTGTAGATGGTTTCCTTTATCATCATTGGCTCTCAATAATTTCTTGTTCTTCTGTCTTGATTTCTTTCAACACATTTGTCGATTTTAAAAGTGTGTGAAAGTCTGTAAAAAATTTTCTTTTTACTTTATTTTTCTTACAAACTTGTATTACTGGACTGGTTGCAGATGATTTTTTTTTCTACTTAGCTACTAAAATGAGGCTGGTGTATAAAAAAATTCCAGTTTAGCCACGTTTCAGCTTAATTACTAGAACAAGGCTGGTGTATACAAAGCTTCTGGTTTAGTCGCATTCATTGTTTAGGCTCGCCGAGACTAACAGCAGAAAACTTAGCAAGAGGCTAAGCATTAGTCTCGGCAGACAGACAGCAGTGCACCTATACACGTCCATAATTTTTCCTGATAACCATTTTCTTCATGTAATTAACCTACTGATGTTTGCTGTAATGTTTCGATCTGCCATCACATGTTTAATGGCATGGTGTATTTATTTGTACTATTTTCTAAAAGGAGGTAATAGTTTTGTATGTTGAGAGATTGTATCTTGAATGTGTGTTCTTGCATGAGTATCTGGGATAGTGATGTTTATTTTGTGACAAAACCTTTATATTTTCCACGTGAGTGCAATTGGTCTCGGACATTTCCACCCCTAATAACATTCTAGGTTGACAGATTATCCTTTCTTGTCTGGCCAGCATGTCAGAGCAATGTTTTGCCTAGATATCTATTTTTATCATTATTTCCCTTATTTGCAGCTTGCATTGCGAGAAATTTTGCATGATTAATACGAATAGGTTTACATTAAGAGTTTACATTTTTGTAAACTATGAAAAGTGATTTTGGGACATGACAAAAATGGCATAAAGACTACGAACCACAGGCTGTAACAAGCTTTAAACAAACATGTGTGTAGATATATATATATGAACAGATGAAGGTCTTTTTTATTTGCATGATATGAAGATTCCCATATTGCACCAGCACATTTTTCTTTTAGCAGCATTGCCGAAGTGCCTTAGGTGGGTAACCATCTTTCAAGCATTGACAAAAACATTGCACATTCCACTTTTAATAGTACACAGTATTATAGTATGTCTGTGTTTCTGAATGGATAACTATGTAACCTGTTGTGTAAAGCCATTTCACTCTAGAAAAACTGTTGTTTTGCAAGTTCTGTGTTGTCTATGGCAAGGAACAAGTTTTGGGCAGAAGAAATGTCAGCTTTCACACCAGATTCGGACTTTACGAGTCTCGCGTTCCCATCATGCTCTTTGGCTGCAAGACATGGTCTTTGCTCACTGACACCTTGCCAAAGATGGACCTCCAAGGGTACATCAAAGGTGGTTGATGCCATGACAAACAAGAGAAAAGCTGGTTGACAAATATAAAGGAATGGACCAGCTGTCCTATGAGGGACCTTCTCAAACAGGCACAAGACCGGTCTTGGTGGCATGAGCTTTACCTTGGCTGTGTCACTTTGTCTTCCAGATGACAAATGATGTCTTCCACATGATGGTTATCTCCAGTGCCAGTTAAGGGATTAGAAGAACTGGTACGTGGCAGTCGTGACGGATTTTATTTTTCGGCTGAAACGATTCAGTGACCAGTCATAATCAGCATGTCGATATTTTGTCTTTTTACTTTCTTTGGGTTTATTAAGTTGAAAGTTTTTTTTGTGTTGTCTTTTATTTGATTTATTCTGATGACTTGCAGCTTTATATTGTATGCTTCATCGAGGGTCTGGGAAGGACTAGCGTCAAAGGGTTCATTCTCATCAATATGGTCTTAAACATTCATTTTGTTTAAAATAACTTTTTAGAAGTTTTCTTTACTATCCATGATCTGGCTAAATCAATTTTAATAAGTGTGCTGGCAACACAAGTGAATGTCTACATTGTTTTAAATTCTTCACACATAGTTTTTTTTAATGATTTATTCAGAAAGATGCATTACAAGATAGAAAATAACAATTTAAATGAGGTTAACCAAAATTATTGTGGTTGTGTGGACAGTATAATTGTATATGTATTTACCTTGTACAGTACCTGAATGCTTATGCTTCATATATTTTAAGTTTTAGTTTTCTTTTGGAAGGACCTTAATTTTAACGTGTGACTTTTAACTTCATGACTTTTAATGTGATGCCACTGCAGTGATATTAATGTTGAGCACAGTCTCATTTTAAGAGTAAATGTTGATGTTTGAATGCACCAATGCATGCATATGTGACTATTTCTCAAACGGCGACATCTAAAGTGATTATTTACCTTTTTTCTTTTTTAAATAGAAGCGATTATATTTAGTTCATTTCATGGTTTTTTGCTCAGCCAGTGTGGATGTGTTGTTTTGACTACACATTTTTTTTTTTTATTATGGCATGAATTCTTTCTACATTTGGCACTTGTATGCAGAGTTGGACCCATGTGCCTAGCTATGTTTTAGTTGCTCTTTATGGTTGCTAAATGGTACGTTGAGGCCAACCTTCAGGAGGAATGACGCAGTCTCCTACAAATTTGAACCACAAACAGCGGAAGAAGTCTTACCTGACATTGTTGATAGATTTCTAAAGAGAGCTGTGTTAACAAACCAGTTAGCGCAGGAGTTCTCGATGAATGAGAGATCATCCAAAGAATCCACTTACAAGACTGCTAGAATGATCTTTGGAGTTTTAGAATATTTATTTGTAACACAGACCACGACATGCACAATGAAAACAGGATAAGAATTTGTAAGGATTTCTCTGTGATCATGTTCTTTGCCTTTTTCGCTAAACGATGGTTTAAAAAGAAAAACACTTGGCACAAGACAGTCAACAAAGCAAAGATTTTAAACCACAGTGAAATGAATGATATAGCAGTACCATACAGAAAGAAACAATGCTATATGTAGTCTTTTTGGTGGCAGTAATGAGTCACTAAGCCAATTTCAGGCAAAAAAATGGTATGCTCAAACTGACACCACAGCTGCAGATGGAAGTGACTAAACACATATGAGGATAATCAACTAAAAACTGCAGGCATCAAGAACAAGTGTCTTTCTAAACAATAGTCTTTGGACTGCCCCAGAATGACAAACGAACATAACGGAGCCTATTGCTAGTAAGTTCATTTAATTGTCATCTTGGCAAAGAGCATCACAAAATTGACATTTCACAACCTTTACTGATTGATGAGCTCCCTCCCCCTCCTATATCAGATCACCTATTGTCATCAAATCATGATGTCTGATGGCATTTAAAATCTCCAAGGATGTGAGACAGACTCATTATTTTCTGCTAAGATAATGTGGTCCTATCGCCAAATAAGTGTACTGGTTTCTAAATGATGCTGTGCAAATGATTTCCTTGAAATTTACTGCTAGCTGACTCAAGAGGAAAAATGCACTTGTGAAATTTATAACTAAGTGCACCTTCAGATGCTGACAACTTGCTGCATGGACACCTGCAATTGCCACATTTTAATATCTTAATGCCAAACTTAATACTGATTATAATGATGATGAGGCAAAACCCTTTGAAGGGGTTATTAAAACTGTACAGTGGTCAGGTCTGGTGGATATCTATATTTAACAAGCTTGCACTTAGTTTTCCAATATCTGTACAATATTAGCACGTAAAACATTCTTGCTTGAGTGCAATAGATTTATGTGCACAAACATGCTGACAAATGGTCTTGACCAAAATATTCTTAACAGATTGCTTTTTAACACAGTGTTTGTAAATAACAATAATTTTGTATAACACATTGGCAGTTATTGAAAATGGCGGTCATTTAATAACCTCAGCAATTTGCTAAATAGAAAGTTATTCATATCAACATTATATGAGACAGCTCAAGACAAAAAAAAAAAAAAAAAAAAAAAACCCAGCAAAATAAAAAATATGGCTCACAAGGAGTAAAGCCATATTTACCTAACTCTTTCAGGGGTTCATGTATATTGACAGAAATGTAGCAGGTACCGCATGCAATGCACAATATGCAGAGGCTCTAAGAGCTTAGTGTAAACAGAAAATTCATAGTTTAAAATACAGTTAAGGTATACTTAACTATAGCCATGGACAAGTAACTGAAATGAATGAAAACAAAAGAACTGTCATTTTTGCAGACAAATTTCTCCACATTAGACCAGGTAAAAAAAAAAACACCATATCTGAAAGTGTTCTGGCATAACATGTCAGCAAAATAGGAACAAAATCAGGTCATTAACTTTTGCTCATTGACTGGAGTGATTGTCGTCTGTGGGATCTGCATTTAACAAAGATTTCAGCAAAGTTTTTCTTAAGAGTAGCTCTTTACAGTTCTACATGTATAGTTGTAAAAGGTGTACTTGGCCAATGAGCATGAAACTGTGGACTTAAAGATGCTGGGTATGTCTGCCAGCATCAAGCTGTATTTACTACAATGAACACATCAAGCACTCCCCAATTAAAAAACATACCAAAGACTGTCCAAAATATTCATTGTTCAAAATACAGCAATGGAATTTCAGAATAACTCAGTCTTGGATTTTCAAGACAATCCTCTCTGAACTAACTCATACTTGCAACATTAATGGTTTTTGTTTAAAATTTTAAAAAACCATGTGCGTGCGTGTGAAATTGTCCCACTCCCATCTTTCAAATTTCATCTTTTCTAAATAGTTTTCCTCACTCTTAGATCTTTCTGGCTTAAACACGGTAAGCAACTTTTCTGCCTAAATATTTACATTTGTGCAATAACAAAAATAATAAAACCAATTGATGTGCTACAAATACATAGTAATATTTTTTTATGTAAAAATACTACTATAAATTCATCACTTAATCCACTTGGCTTACACAAATTCTTTCCCCACTGTTCTTATATATTTGTACATCACACTTGTGTCTATGTTAAACAGGTAATGAAGATTTTTTTGTTTTTTACGTCTTCTTGTTCATATGGAAAAACATTCAGCATAAAATGACAACTTCTTAAATTTGATAGTTCAGTTATAGAAACCATTTTTATTTAGAATAAATCTATATCAAAATACTTTCTGTCTTTTCCTGTATAGTCATCACCTGTTTGTGTGTTGTCTTGTGAACAAGCATGCATGTTTGTGTCCAAAGGAAAGGAGAGATATAGCAATTGAGTGAAACTAGTTCTAATGTTATGGCTTTATCTTCTATTCATTTTGTCAGTCTTTTCTGTTACGATGATATGTGTATATTTCAGTGCCTGCATTGGAAGTTGGGGGGTTTTTTTTTTTTTTTTTTTTTACTTTCCCTCCAAGCTTCCAGTATGGATTTTATTATTTTTAAAAACTGAAATTCTTTAACTGAAGTGCATAACATTTATAATGAACTTTAAAAAAATGACATTATCACAAATATTAACTACAAAAGATACAAGTATGTCATGGAACACATATTCAAAATAACCAATACTACCTATTACAATACAAAAATATATTGTAGTAACAAATAGTCTTACAATTTTTGTGGATCAATAGCTTTCTCGCAACAGAAAGCTATGAAAGCAATGCCATGAAAAACTTGATCACACAGAGAAAAAAATGAATTTGTTCCCAAGCAAAAGGGATGGAGAATGGTGAAGGAATAGGAAAAAAATAATGTAAACGTTTTTCCAAAATGCTTCCTCTTATATTTATAAAAGGAAACTACTCACAAAATACGAAAAGGCTGAAAGGTGTAAGAAGTGGCGTTTGAAAAATATTTCTGTGACCTAATCAATCCAATCAATGATAGAATGGACTTTCCCCTCAACAGCAACAACACAAAAACCACCAAGGTTATTGAGAAACTTTTCACAACAAAAGAGTTGGCACCACTTGCTGTTGTCAACAGGGAAACTGAGACATCTGGAATCTACAAAAACAAAGTATCAGTTTTGCTGTTCATTTTTAAGATTTTTTTTATATCAACATGATGATGCATGCAATACTTCATGTTACACAACAGCAACTTTAATAATAAGGAACTACACACTTTAAATCACACCTCAGATAAAAATTTATCAAACATATATACTTTACAGATATTGTATAACAAAGAATAACTGAAAGCAACAGCAAATAATTTATTACTTTCCCAGATTTTAAAAGGAAACTAAGCAGAAGTTTACACTTTTAAGAAATCTGTGTACCTGGTAAAGCCAAAAAATTATATAAGTTTCATCATATGCATTCATAAGTAATCACCTAGAGCTGATTATTAATTTCACACATGGGGGACCAAAAAAAAAAAAAGGCAAGGAAGGGATAGCACTTCAACTGGTCAAATAATACTCTTCCTCTCTAAATCCCAACACTATCACTGGCATCACTTGTATACATATTCTGCAATAAAATTCATGATTTTACACCACCTTTATGAAAGTTCCCTTGACTGTGTCAAAGAAAAAAAAAAAGGAACAAAAATGTATTCGTACTGTCACAAGGACTTGAAACCTTGCTTATGATAGAATCAGGTATAAGGATATATTTTACCTCTATTTGCAGCACAAAGTTGCTTGAATAACACATATAAATGTGCTTATTGATTGATTTTGATTGAATACCTTTTTAAAAATGTGCACACTTTAATACTATTATCATTTCAAAACATTTTCTCAACAGCCTATTTTACATATTTTGTACCTGGCTTTGCACATCAATTCACCATCAATTCTGTTACACAGATCAGCAGATAATAATGTAATTGTATACAATTATGGCAGCAACAGCACAAAGATGGGCAATCACAAGCTCTGGCCAATTAATCCCCCTCACCATCAAGGGGAAAAACACAAATCACAGGAGCTCAGAAAATATGGTTAAGAAACCAAAAAAAGTGGCAACTATGACTAGTTGAACATCATTCTGCAAAAAGCATGAAAGTGTGTGACCTTTTTTGAGGTTCTTATGTGCCAAAACAAGTTTTACAGCCTGCCTTCATGCTGCGGAAGCTAGAGAGCAGGGCTGGGCACAAAACATTAACACATATTTTGATTATAAAGTGACACGAGTTTGATGGGTACAGATGATCACCACATTGTACTATAAACTATAATGATCCATGCAGCAGGCAAGAATGTCAAGGCAAGCAAGGGAAAAATGTTTGAGGAAATGGAAGGTGTGGCTAGAAGATTGGTAGGAGAAGAAACTGGTGTATCCTCTTGATAATGCATACATAACAATATTTAACTGAGATATACAGAGGAAACAAACCCAGCAATGGCAAATGAGAAAAATAAATAATGTATAATGTGCAAAGGTCTGTAGCACAAAATATGGCATATATACAACAGCATCTATTTATGCTAAACAGATATTCTGATTTGTTGCTGGACAATTACAAATATAGAAATAAAATATCTACCCAGCACCTTACAAACATATAGTTCTCTTAGTTCATTAAGGTCATTTGTTCCCCAAAAACAATGTCATACTGAGAACCTTCTTACTTATAAAAACCTAACAAAAAGATACCTATGAACAAGCCATGTAGCTTGTGCTAAACACCAAATCTTGTTAAATTCTTACCACATCATTCCCCAACTAAGTACTTTTCATTACTTGCTTGATTCTATGACTGTTAACTCCTTTCAATTATCTACTTACGTCTTTTTCCTCATGTTCCACTGAACTAAAATTAAGCTTTGTTATAAGCAGATCATTTCTTGAATAGTCCACCTTTACTCTGCCTACTCTCCCTCCCACTCAAAGCTCACACCAAGAAATGACCGAAGTAAATCAAGAAACCAGTTTGTTCATATTTACTTTAAGCCGATGTAAATCCACTGCTTTTGTCATTTTACTTTCTGGCTGTACCAGCTTCTTTCAGAATTAAAAAAAAAAAATTTAAGGAAACATGATGCATGAGATTATTACTGCTATAATATTTGAATAGTCTGAGCAGAAAATACACTGCATATGCCTTTTGCTGACATATGGTCATCACATCATACTTTAGCTGCTTGAGAAGCACAGAGGAACCAATACTGAGTCTGTCAAAATCATCAAATAAAACAAAATTCTATTTGTTAAAAATCACCATAATAAAGCATTAAGTTAAATAAATGTTTCTGCAATCAAGAAGACAGCATCCATCTCTCAGTTCCCATTTTCTCTGGCTATCCACCAGCCTTGAACAAATTTTCTGAAAGAGCACCGATAAATATGGTAATGTTTAGATTATATTTGATCAGAGACTCGAAATAAAATTTGTAATCTTCAGAAATCATTCAGCTCAAATGAAAACACCTAAGGAGAAGAAGATCTGCTTGTTCACAACTATGGGTCATTAGTTCCACACAAATAGGAAACATATGCCTAAAATTAAATGGCAACATACTTCAAAAATCATGAAAAGCAAAGGTGGCTGAGTCTTAGCAGAAAATTTTCTGCTAATATAACACTACTCACAGTAAATAACCATTTAAACACTATTTTTGGACATAAGTTTACTTTTCTGCAAGATATGTTCACAGGAATGCAGGACACAACTTTGCATACCATAGGTTCCAGAACTAACTTTTTTTCACGGACACTATCACTGACCTATGTATATATTATCACACCTGGAAATATTTTTACATTAACAGAAATAGGATATGTGATATCTTATAAAACTGACATATTTTGAGTTCAGCTCAATTTTTATGGCTGACAAAAAGAACAACAAAATATATGTCACTACTCTGTGCTGTACACAAAACACATACAGATCTATATTATATACAAGATTATGAAAAATTTCTGTAAGTTATACACAAAATCAGTGTTTTGATATATAGAGGGACTTAAACAGAGTTTTTTAAAACTTAATAAATAGACAATTGGTCCTTAAATGTAGGTATATCTCAAATACAGCAAAACTGAGTGATACATTTCTCTTTCAAGTGATAAAATAAATAAATAAACACACCTACAATGTTTATTTGAATTTTAGAATTCAGAGGTTGAATAATGTGACCTATCACTAGAAATGCCTTACGTTCATGATACTTAGGAGATTCACACTCTGATAGGCTTATTTGTCGAATGTCTCAAGCTTTTTAGGTGAACAATGGTCTAGCATTCATGAAAAAAACTGTGACCAGAGAAAATGATCCGCCATAAAAAAGCAAGCATTTTATGATTGTTTCTTTTCCATTTTTTATGTTGTCTGCAAAACAAGCCCTTCTTACACAAATACATTAAAATAATACATAGAACATACTTTCTCTCCCTGTAAAATCCAAGATTTAAGACCATCTGCTGACTGCATCTTAAGAAACATAAAATTAAAACTATAAACCAGGTGCTGACAGATCTATTTATTGTGAATAGCACCAGAAAAATGTATGCAAAACAAGAAAAATATTACAACAGTTAAAAAAAAAACATTCCTGAAAAATCCTTTATGCAGCTCAATTCAATAGCTCAATTGCTATGCAAAAAACAATTAACAGAAAGCTCTTTAGAACATGTACTAAACAAGGCTTGGAATGTGTGAAATCTGTGAAAGTGATGAATTTATTCCAGTCTGGCTGCATAAGATGCTGACAGAAATTTGATTTTCAGCTCAATGCTCTATTTTTCTTTTGCTCTAAAGATGCAGACAGCAGACAGAAAGCCCTTGTTGCTAACCTGCCACCTTCTAAGTCTGTATGACATCCATCACAATGTAATGTGGAAACAGCTACAGCAGCATTCATTTTTGACCCCGTGTGCCCAGCTGCCTTGCTGCTTCAGCCCTCAGTCAATGCCTACTGAAACTCATCATCGGAGCTAAGCAGGGTGGTCTTCTCATTAAAGCGATTCTTACGCCCTGGGACACCCACAGGCTGAGATTGCTGTTGGAGAGTGTTGGGACTTTGAGACTGACCCAACACAGGGCCACCTCCCCCACTGCTAGACGCCGCCAGGCCATTCTGCTGATGGGTTGCAGGGCGTTCCTGCTGGTAGTAGCCATCACGGTTCCATGAGTACTCGCCAGCATCATCATCGCGGTGATATGGAAGCTGCTTAGAGCCTGCATGCTGTGTGTGTTGTGTGTACTGTTGGTACTGAGGGTGAAAGTTGTGGATGGCATCCTGCATTATATCCCTAGGGTTCATGGTTTCCTTCAGCGATGAGGAAATGCTCTGCAGGGACACTGTGCGACCATGGCCTGCAGTGGGACCAGAGCTGTAGACGCTGTGTGGAAAAGCAAAGCGCAAAGCTACTGCCGCCAGAAACATCTCAAGTCCAACGAAGAAATTCTGCCAACCAGCTGATACTGTACCCACTCCAACCTTCTGTTCTCCATTGTGAGAATAGATGGGACTGATAACATTGGCTTTTTCAAGGATGGCCAACACCACACCTGCAAACAATATTCAACCTACAGAGTTGCCACTTGATAAGGGCTATAGCTATCTAATAAGACATCAATAATGCAAACAATTTTGTACATATTTAGCCACACCAGTTTACAACTGTTTTCAAAATTACAAAATCACTCTCCTAAGTTAATTTTTCATTTTCAAAATAAAGAGCTGTGGCTGTGCTGGATTGACTTGTTAAAGCATTTTGACTATCCTTCATAACAAAAGTGTATATGTTTAAACCAATGAACAACAAAAGTGACACACAAAAGTTATTACCACTGATTAGGTATACCTTGCCAAAAGGAGAGGAAGATGACTGACTTGATGATGCAAAATTTGAGAACTGGGTCATATGGACTGAGGAGCTCTCGGGTGGCAAAATAGAAGAGGAGCAGAGCATACAGAGCCAAACTGACGGAAATGTTGTAGATGATAGTGACGTACAAGTAGCCACTTGCTGGCCTAGACACATATCAAAATATGTAGCTTGCCTCCTGATCTTTTTGCTGCGGCTATAACTTTTTACTTAACTCACCATGCATACCTCTCGCACCACTTCTAATTAGGCAGGTCAATAAAATACTTAAAATAAACTTCTTTTTGGATGATACACAAGCACATTGCAAATCAATTTATCTGTTTCAAATTTCTAATAACTTGCCATATTTAGAAAGGATAAATTATGTTGATGGTCTGGAATACCTAATTTATAGCTAAGATCAATTCATGTGCAAAGAAATTGCTAAGAAAAAACTCACGAAAAGTTGCCATCCTTATAGTAGCCAAAAGCCTGAAGAAGTAGAGTCAAAATGGCCATGATGGGCTTCACAATGCAAAATTGCAAGGTGGCCTATAACACATTGTCAACAAGAAAACACCATGTGTAACATCTTTTTTTTTTTTAATAGCTGAGCAAACTGCTACATTTTCAAAGTTTTACTTTATCATACATGAGTATCACAGAATTGAATAAATTTCTGAAAAAATAAGATAGCACAAAACAGCAAAAAAACTATTATAAAGGATATAGCTCTATGAAGGAAACCCCAGGTTCTGATTCTAAAGATAAAAAAAAATTATCTGACCAAATAGAAGGGGGGATGGGGGGGAGGCAAGATGATGACCTGAAAATAATATTCTAATTATTCTACACACAGATATACATGGTTGGATTGACCACTGTCACTTTTCTCTCTATTAATCTCATTCAAAAGTCTCAAGAATTGTATTTGTGTAGAAGTTTTTGTTGGAATATCAGCCATTGTACATGCATAATACACAGACAACTGTAAACATTTGCTAGGGAGTTGTTAAGGCATGTGATCAATCATTCTTCAGTTCAATATTTGGTGATTTACAACAAAAATTTAAGCAGGTCTTCTTGCAATGCACAAACCTGTTTGTTTAGATTTATACCTGTTTGCAAAAACGCAGAAAACCAATGGTGTACTGACGTCCTGCTAGGCAGCATGTGCACCAAAGCCAGCTTGATCTTTAAAAAAAAAACCAACAACCTTTTTTAGGTTTTGGCAGGCAGAACTATAGATTTAACTATAAATTAACTTTACTTACAAGCCTGTATGCATGCACAGATGCATCTTCAGATTTTGAAGTTTTCCTGCTTAGTATTTTTCAATTTTTCTTGATAACAGGCCACCAATTATGTGACTACTTGGCAACCTGTCTTGGCCTTAAAGCATTGAAAGAATCTTACCAACTGGATCAGTTTACTTTTCTATTCAGAAGGCAAAAACCAAAAAACTTACCTAATTGGTTTACCCCTAATTTCTGACATGATGGATCCCTCTCCTCCAAGATACTCATAGCACAAGCTCAGGAAACTGTATATTACGAATGCTGGAATGAAGGAAGACAAATGTTCCAACAAACCGTCATGATAACAGAAAGATTAGCTTTATTAAAATATGTTTCTAACTTACTATCGATAAAGTTTGATTTGATTAAAGATAAAGACAACAGGTGAAATTTTAGCAACTTGCCTTCATAGCAATCTCTGATGCTGTCAAAATAGACATAATAGTTGTCATTGTTGAAAAACATGAGGCTTAGAAAGGAATCAAAAGAATAGATTGGCACAATAAACAGCACTCGCACAATCCATCGCTGTTCATTGGGGCATGTGTAGTATCGAAGGTGGAGGTATATCTGAAAAAAAATTAATAAGCATGTAAATATAACAATTAAATTAGAATATCTAAGCTTACATATTTAAAGAAAATCAGCCTAAATGGCTTGGCAATAATGCTTATTTTCAACAGAGTATTGGGAGAAAATAAGTGATCAACGAAACAAGCTGTTAACTGAATTCTTATAATTTAATACTGTAATAATCTCATAAATTATAATTTGTAGAACAAGAATTTTCTGTGCTAATGTTAACTGCATACTGACTAAATGTATATATTCTGATGGATGATGTATGGATAGATACAGATTAATAGCTGTCTACACTCTTACTCTCTCCTAAGTTCTAGATGGGAGAAGGGAGATTGGGGGAGAAATTCTGCTCACCTGCATGCAGACTGCTATAAACTGTTAAACTGTGCTCTGCTTTTATAATTACAACAATTTTACTCTCCTGCTAAAAATATCTACAGAGATTTTCTTTAGAGGCTTTCAATTCAATCAAAGAAGTGACAATCCAAGATAGCAGGACTAAAGCTTAGTATAACAGTACAGAATATACTGTTGGCAAGAGGAAAATGATGAAACACTGAACAGTGCTATCTCAAAAGAAAAAAATTGCAGACAGTTTGAAAGTAACTAGACTAGATAGCTTAACTGGAGAATTCTATAAATATGTTCATGACATGGTCTTAACTGGAAAGGGACGCCCAGAACCGGGTCTGATGGCGTGGTGTAGTTGCGGCCCTATGCTCCACTGGGGGTGATTAGTAATAAGAAGAATAAATATGTTCTGCTTTTTCTGACCCCCTTATTTAAACAATCTTTTTGATGAGGGTCTTTTTGTTGACCAGTGGCCTCAAACAAAGTGAGCTTTGTAGTCCTGTACTGTTTTGTTTATAAATGAACAAACTAGTATGTGTGTATATATATAAATGAGTAAGCAAACAGTATTCAGTTGACCCTTTTAGTCTTTGCTGAGGAATTTGCCCTTCAAAGCTGAAGCTAAACACTCTACCAGTGCTCTAATTAAAATTGTAAGCCTTGATGTTAATCTCAATAATGCATGTCATGATTCTTTATTACTTAATGTCTGTAGCAAAACTATAATGGTGGCTTTCTAACTTTTAATGGTACAACATCGTGTAATAACCAGTCACCAGACACTTCAGTCTCTATTTCACTGAGTCAAATCATCCCAGTCATGACCCTATCATCCAAAGTAAGACTACAATGTTTCTAAACTAAAACCCAAATCATCCCAGGCCCAAATGACACAAACAGTTATTGATGTAAGATATCACCAACAGAGCCAGCTCCCTATCTGAGCAATACAAACAAGTTTAGCCACTATCTTATTAAACAAAAATAGCCAATTGGCAATACACATCTAGAGAACATATCTCACAATGGCTAATAAATACGGTACAAATTAACCATTGCAAATGTAAATAAGTAGAAAAGTTGAAGTGAAAAAAAGAGCTAAGCAGCCACTAATACACTCAGTTTTATCAAAAGTGACCATCATACTACATAAATAGTAAAATACATTACAAACTATTAATCAGTCATTAACATACTTAATAATATACTTTATCTTGAGAATTATAAATGATAGAGATAAGCAACACATAGTCATCTCAATTTAAAATTTGTTCAAAAGCCATTTGAACATTAATTACATAAGCCAATAAATTAAGTCTTAAATTGCCAAATCCTGACACTGAACTCTTTATTAAAAATGAAACCTCACGTCAGCAAAACTTATGAATGTCTAAACTATGTCCACTAAAGGCAGGACTTGGAAAAAAGTCATCACTTTTTTTCTCAAGTGACTTTCACCTAGCAAATACCAGTCAACCTTCATCACACTGATTCTCTTACCACCTTTAAGTCTAAACTTAAGATGCATCTTCAATGACTCTGTCCTGACCATGAACATGCATAATGTGTCTGTATTTGCTTCATGTATAAGCAGGTATATCTGTTGTAGAAGTGAAGATGTCTATTATATGTGAATATTGGTGCAGGGTTGTTGGCGATCCAGCTTATTTCTGTATTATTTTTGTAAAGTGCTTTTAGCAAATTTTTGGAAAGCACTATATAAATGTTTATTATTATTATTGTTATTAAATATCAAGCTATGTGGATACACAGCCTTTGCCAGAAGACACAGGCAGGGTAGTTCTGGTCTCTAAAAATGTACTGGTTTTCATAATCTCAAATTATTCAAATGTGAAGTTTTTATTTTTTATAGACATAGGTTACCTATGTTTTATCAAAGCTAAAAGTTTTATTAGCAGTATTTACCTGATGAACAGTAATTAGAATAGCTGCAAAGGCAAAGGTGCCAGCAATTCCCTGAGCTGCAGGAGTCTGAAGAAAAATTAGAGGCTGAGGTTGAGTTATATTACTATCGGTTGTGTTGGTGGAAACAGGCATTGCAGTTCTGTTAATTGTACTTGCACTCATAGTGGATAGAGTGCTTGACAGAAGTGAAATATTTACAGTGACCGATGTTGGATCAAGGGTCGTGTTCTGCATGCTTATCTGCAAAAAAAAAAAAAAAGGATTTTAAAAAATCAACATTTTAATAAAAATTGTGATTAAGCAGGAACATTATTTCTGGAGGATTCAACAGCGAATGTAACAGGTTGCTAATAAAATCGGTTACGATACGGTGTCGTGCTGTAAAATACTAATTTTTGCTTAGACTGAACATACATTTTTCACTATCTATCTATATCATTTCTGCTACTGAAATGAATTTCTAAAATAATGGTACATTTGGTATTTATGAACTCACACCTCTATTCACCTTTCATTAAGATCGTATATTTTCAGCTGATCGCAACAGATTCTCTTTACAGTCAGAGTTCTGCACCACAATAAATGAATAATGTAATTAGACAGGCCACCCACGTAAGCAACAAACTTTACCTTGAAAATTATATTACAAAAATTGTAACATCTTGAATAGAATTTTAAGAAAAACCACAATGGGGATGATCCTTCAGAAAAGAAAACGTTGTTTGATTACAAACTAAACGAAACATTGATGTTTGCAAATGGCGAAACACGGAAGTGACGTTCAACCATCCAACAGCATAAACATGTGAGAATGACGTTCAGTGCATCAAATTATAATTTTAGATGTTTAGTGTCCAAAAATTGATGTCCATTATATGCATTGAGAAACCTCAGTATTCAAAAGTCGAAGAGTGTAACAATTATTGGTATTGTACATTTTAATTGTTTAACAGAATAAATAGTCTGCAGAGAGCAGACGACAAAAACAAACAGCATTATTTCCCTTTTGACAGATCTCCGCTAGTTAGAGTAATATTGATGCTTGTAGCGGGAAGCAATACAAAACTGCAGAATATTGTGTTATTTGCTCGTAGTACAATATAGTATTAATCAGGATGCAGAAATCGATCAAGTACGTATTAAACAAAGACAAAATATATTCATAGTGTACTTAGGATAATCGGAGTGCTCTCAAAAAGTTATCTGGATTGTCAGCTTTGTTATAAACAGAGCTCAGACTGTCTTTTTCGTAACCATAAGTTCCAGAGACTTCTGCTGCTGTTGCCACGACACTGTTATTTTTTCTGTTCACTTTGCATGCAAACGACTGCTAATGTCTGTTTTGTCCAATACTCTGATGATACAGCCCTCCAGCATATTTTAAACTGCTTCCAGGAGCTCCAAACGTTTGCAAATTGTGCAAAGTAATAGTAATAAAGATGAAAAGTAGGAGAAGTTATATCAATTATTGTTGATATTAGGAGAAAATGGCCATTCCTTTACCTCATAACTGATGTTACAAAAGTTGATAGAGTTATCTTGGACCTGTTTTAGATAACTTATCTCCCATTTTTACTGGATTATGCACAAGACGATCCAAGACAACACCACTGATATCCAGTGGTCCTTCACCAAACAGCTAGAGGGCCTGGACTTTGCAGATGACATTAGTCTCCTATCTTATCAGCAGGAGCATACGCAAAGCAAACTGAGCAAGCTAGCAGGGAAGACTGGCTTAAAGGTCAACAGAAAGAAGACCGAAGTGATGAGAATCAACAACAAGCAGGAACTCCAAATCCAACTTCAAGGAGAGAACATCCTGGAAACAGAACGCTTCGTGTATCTGGGGAGCATTGTCAACAAAGATGGTGGAGTGGACAATAACATCAAAAGCTGCATCAACAAAGTCAGGCATGCTTTCAACAGCCTATGCGTCATCTGGAACTCCCGAGCATTATCCTTCTGCAGTAAGACCCGCATCTTCAAACCAATTGTGAAGGCAGCCCTACTGTATGGTTCTGAAACCTGGAGAGAGACAAAGACCATCGACAACAAGGTCCAGACCAATGCCTAATCCATATTCTGGGAATAAGATTGCCTGAAAAAATCTCCAACAGTAGCCTGTGGAAGAGAACCAACCAAAATGCCACTAGCCAAGACATCAAAAAAGAAAATGGGGATAGATAGGACACACCCTTCGCAAACCAGCTGACACCATTGCCAAGCAGGCACTTGACTGGAATCCTCAGGGAAAGAGGAGAGCTGTGAGACTACAACAGACTTCGAAAAGAACAGTAGAAAGCGAGGCAAAGGACGTCGGAACCACATGGGCCCAACTGAGGTGTGATGCCCAAAACTGGGTCTGCTGGCGAGGTGTTGCTGTGGCCTTATGTACCTCAATAACTAACAAGGAATAAACTAAACTAAATATCCACAAGTGCTCTTTTAAAACATTTAGATCCATAGTTTGGAATTCCTTTGCCAGTTCACTTATGACATTCACAGACACATAGAACTTAAAAAGAAAAGCAAACCTTAAATCTATCTTTTCTAAAAGTACTCACCAGATTGACTCCCTTGTGTGAGTGGGTGGGTTCAAGATAGTTATTATTATCTGCTAATCCTAATAATGGTGAGCCTTCTTTCCATAATAAATTTTCTGTAAATTTACTTTGTATGGAAAATGTGATAGAACTCTTATTCTTAGTTTTGATGATGAACTTAGAAGCAATGAGAGAGATAATAATTAGTCTAAAGCGAGTATGTATTACTGAAAATGATGTGAAAGGCTAAAAAATCTAAACTATGATTTTTGCCTTAGAAGTGTGTAATCTTAAAAGCATTAAATTAACCTCCACCTTACCTGGCAATATATTATGTCAGATCTGTAAGTTACATATGAGATAACTAGCTTTTTTATGAAAAATTAAAATTGGAGTCATTACCTTCAGTGTTTTAGTTGATTTTCCTGTTTCGTTCTTATTTTATACAAATTTAAATGAATCCAACTGCTTTTTCAGTTTCGCCAGTTTCAGTTTTTTACTTTCTTTTTCTTATTTCAGATCCTTTTTTTCCCCTTCAAGCAAGCCAAAGCCTTCAAATGGTGAAAACAGCAATTCTAAAAGGTCAGAAGAAATGAAATGATTCCACTATAAAATAAAATATAAAAATGTCATCGTTCTTCATCTTTTCTTTCTCTGTGGTCATTTGCCAGATGATATTTAAATACTCCATCCAAATACAAATGTACAGTAAAGATCAGTTTTACTTTAAATAATTACGTTTATTGTACAATGCATTCCATTGTTGCTTTCATTTACAAGAAAGATATATTTGTCAGCATGCAACGTGTTGACTTACTCTAAATGTAGTTTGATTTAATATGTTAGGTGATAAGGTTGTTAGGCTTTGGTGAATAGGTTGTGCACATAGTCATGTGTCACTGGATTCTGCTTTACATGTAATTTTTCAGAACTGTGGTTTAGAACTTAGAAACTGGGGGAGAATTAAAAGGAAACAAGAAGAAGTTCTACATCAAGTGAAATTAACTCTGAATACAAAAGCAGGAATAGTTAAATAGATAAAACAATTTTTCTGATAATGGGTGAAACTGTTCAGATTATAGCTTATCATTTTATATGATGTGTTCACTGTTGCAACTAATAATAATGCTGAGAAGGGAAATTTTAAAAAATTGACTTAATTTGAGCAGTCCCGAGAAAAATGAGTAGGAGTGAGTAGTGACTTTCTGGGATGCTCTTGTAAGAAATGAAATATTTGGCTAATTGTTTAAGGCTAATCTTATTCAGTTGTGTTTGTTCATGAAATTTTTTTGTTAAATTTTCTAGTTCTGAGATCTCGGAGAAGGATACCAGTGAAGCAACTTTACCTAAACAGTACCAAAGAGAGTCCCTGGATTCACCAGTCAAATCATCCCGCCAAGAAGAGCCAGAGTATTATACAGTGATGAAGAAGATGAGGTTCCTGAAACTTCACCAATGAAATTAAAGAAAAGAAAGTTTTGTGATGTAAAAGACGTTCAAGAACATTGTTCTTCTATTGTTAAAAGTCCTGTGAATAGTGGAGCAGCTAAAGAAGAAGATAAAAAGGAAGAGGTATTGCATCAAGAATAAAAGAAAGAAAATAAAGTTGTCATTTTTAAATTTCACTTTGTAAGGTTTCTGTAATTTGATTACAAACATGCATCCATCTTTTACGGATGCTTCAGACCATACATATTTTTTTCTTTGAGATTACAGTTCTTTATATGGATACAATAATGCAGAATTAGGACCAAATACCTCACACTTTAAACTAAATATGAAGAAAACATTTATCAGTTATTTCTTAATAGTTTACTACCAAGAAGTACACAGTATCACAATATTAATGCTTTTGTAAAGTAAAACAGTCTGTTTGGAAATGTATATATTATTAAATTTATCAGTCTTAAAGTACTGCATAATCTGTTATTGTAGGTACAGAGATCCCTGGTGCACAATAATTTTTATCTTACTTTATCTTAAGATGGTAAATTTCTTGAGTATTTTACTGTAATATGTAAGTATCTGCATTTTTACAATTATTTCAGGTGTCTTCAGTCCCGGACAAGAGGGGCCCATCCCCAGTATCATCTGTTTTGGGGATACCAAGAAGAAAAACAGGTAATAAGCTGTCACAAAAATTCTTTCTTAGCTTAGGTGCACAATAGCAGGAGACTTCAGTTATTTTTGCATCTAATAAGACTATTGGAAATGCTGAATTACTTTTTTTATGTATATAAAGTGTTAATCATGGTATTCAACTCAGAGTTTTGAGGAAAGAAATCATGATTTTATACTTAAGTACAGTGTGCTTGTGTGTGTGGCTTGGTGGGTTTATGTTACTGTACATGTTCATGTGCATTCATGTGAATGTTTTATTCCAAGCAAGTTACTAGCCATCATATTTTTACTAGCAGTCTTTTTTCTGCACTGACATTCAGCAAGAAAAAGTGTAAAAGGAGGAAGCACCAAGAAAAACATTCTTGAACTCCAAGTGAGCAGAGATTCTACAGTCTCAGGTAATACTTCCATCCAGGAAGCAGACAACCAAGTGCCCACAGGGGAAATAAACAGAGCTTCAGAAAACACTGCAAAAGTTGGCAACTCAAATGATGTCAGCAGACAGCAAGAAAAAGCAGTGGATATGGATGTCATCAAGTATGACCATGTTTATTGGCCTGGTCTTATTAATGCAGATTTTAATGTTAAGGAAAATAAACTACCACTAGACATACAATCTCATTCAGATTAGAATAAGGCCATTTGGGTCTTTAGTCCAGTGGATCTGATTGATTTGATTTTAAAGTTTGGGTGGGAAGATATTTTTTCTCAGTTTGCCTGTTTGGTGAGCTCTTCTGGCCTACATTTTTACTCTCCCAGATTGTGAAGGGTAATATAATAACATCTTTTTTGTTAGTTTTTGTGGATGCTGCAACAACATCATTTCTTGAGATAAATCTTGTTTTTGTTTTTTTTTTTTTTTGGTTTAATTAATACCAAAGACTGGTTTATTATTCTTTATAAGGTCATGCATTTGCTTGGAGAATTACTTTGGGAAATAGTGTGTTGAAACCTTTGTGCAGTGTTTATCATTCATGATCTAATATTTAGACTCAGTGAAGAGCAGTGAGGAAAGGGGAGGCAGGAAAAGATTGATTTATCAAAATAAGGAAAAGCACATCCATCTTTATGTAGATTAAACTATTAAGATGTAACAGCTACACGCAAAAACAATCCACATTTACAAGAGGAATGTTGAACTCTGATCATTATGGGGACAACAGACTTTTATGATAGCAAGATTTTAAATGTAGTAAATTAGACATCTTGCAAATTTTAAGTATCGTTTGTTACTACTTCAATTTTGTTGCATCAACATTTAATGTTTGTCCAGGAATCAGAACAGGAAGACACAATGTGTAGGACCAAATGTGGCAACAGTAAAGAGTCTAGCACAGTGGTTCCAAAGGAGACAAGTCGTGTACCACTTAATGACTTTTTTGGTGGGTAAAAGAGATTGAGGATAGAGTATATGTGAATGAATAAATGCATTTGTCTACAAGTGCTTTTGTCTAGACATTAGTGTATTTATGTAAGAAAGCAAGCTTTAATTCATTTTTCACCAATTCATTAAGAAATGTTCTTGTCTCTTAAAGTTGTCTGGTTAAAAATAAAGAGAGATTAGCGTCATAAAAATAATAAACATTTTTCTTAGCTCTTAGTTCATCTTTTAGTTATCTTCAGTTAATGGGTAGGGAAGGAAAAAGAAAGTGATATTTACTTTTAGATTTTTCTAATAATTGACTTATTCATGACCTTAAATAATTTTACCATTTTCCTCTACTGCTGCATTCCAGGACGCAGGTTTATTTGGTAAGTTGGGTTAAAGCAATAAGCTTGACTTTTCCCCTCTTCTGAGAAAATGACTCTGAAAATTTATAGGAAATACTATTTTATCAAATTTTATGGCAGTCATGAAGTGTCAAGACATAGTGTATCTTCTTCTTGTTCCTATTCACCCCCCCAGTGGAGCACAGGGCTTAAAATACACCATGCCATCGGATCTAGTTCTTGGCGTCCCTTTCCAGTTGGGACCATGTCATGCCAGCTGCCTCTGTCTTGCTGTGGATTGATCTCCATATCTGTCTGGGTCTTCCAATCTTGCACCTCCCATGTGGGTTCCAGCCCAGAGCTTGTCTTGATAAATTTTTAGCTGGCTTTCACAAGATGTGACCAATCCAGCCCCACTTCTGCTTTTTGATGTCTTGGCTGGCAGTTTTTGTTTGGTTCTCTCCCACAGGTCTGTATTGGAGATCTTCTCAGGCTGATGTTGAGGATGTGGCGCAGACATTTGTTGTCGAATGTCTGAATCTTGTTGGTGATGGGGTTTATCACATGCCGTGTCTCAGATCCATATAGAAGGACTGACTTTACATTTGCATTGAAGATGTAGATCTGGGTGTGTAGAGATAAAGCCTTGGAGTTCCAGATAGGTTGCAGGATGTGGAATGCAAGCCTGGCTTTACTTATTCATCTTCTTACATCTTCATCTGTGCCTCTATCTTTGCTATGTTGCCAAGGTAGGTGAAGCGGTCAGACTCTATAATACATTCCCCATGTAGTTGGAGTGGGGCTTCTTACTTGTTGTTGACCTGCATTGTCTCCGTCTTCTTGATGTTGATTTGCCAGGCCAGTCATCGCTGCTTCTTCTGAGAGCCGAGTGAGCTTTGTCTGTGTGTTGCTGCTTGTGGGACAACGGGCTAATGTCATCAGCAAAGTCAAGGTCCTCAAGTTGCCTGGTGAAGGTCTACTGAACGCCCAGTCTATGATGATCAGGAAGATTGTCAGCGAGATCATACAACCTTGCCTCATTGCGAAGGGGTCAATCAGCTTCCCGTTGCGGATCACCTGGCATGTCAGATCCTCATACACCTGCTGGATGATGGCATTGAACTTTGGTGGAAATCTGTAGTGCTGTATCGACTTTCAGATAGTTTCCCTTTCTACGGAGTCAAAAGTTTTCTCAAAATTCACAAATGTCATTTCTTTCCCAGTCTCCTTTAATCCTATCCAGTGGTTGGCCACTGTTTCTTCCAGGAATCCTTCCAGCGCCTGTTTTTAACTTCACAGTTAAACTTTTCTTGCTTTCTGAGGTCTCTAAGAAACTGCCTATAGAATTTGTGGTCCGGTCTGCCTGAGTCACAGAAGGACTTCAGGGTGGGGTTGCTAGCCCCACACCCAACCCTCCTCCTTCATCCGGGCTTGGGACCAGCAGGTTACCTTTTGGGGGGGGGGGAGTTTCCAGGTGGAGTTACTTGGTGTGTGGATGTGAATTATTTTGGTGCATAGCAGGAAAGTAAAAATCTGTATAAGGAACAATGTTCGGAAATTCTTGAAGGTGCATTTATAGAGAGTGATAGTGATTAATATGGTGAAATCTTACACATGTATATAAGCACCCTCACATATACATGCATACACACACACAGTAAAGATACAACTCAGTGAAAAAAGTTTTTCATTCACCCAGTATCGGTTTCTTTTTGAAGCATATTTCAGTAAACTGCTTACCAAGCTAAACAAGAGAATCAAACCTTTTATAGTGTGTTGCTTTAAAACATTGATATAAGTTTATTAGCTGCTGTAGCTTGTAGCTGTGCTTCAAACTAACATTCTTCTTTAGAGTTTGCTATTTAGTAATCAAAGTTTTATGGTAAAGGTTGTTGGGTAAACTTACAATACTTGTCTTCCAGCACCACGAAAGACCTCTGGAAACAAACACCATAAAGATGAGAGTGAAAAAGAAAATGATAAAAAGGATCCGGTCCCAAGTTCAGAGTCAAACCACTGTCATAAAACTGTGTCACCTAGAATACCTGGGTAAGTTGTTAAATATTTCTGTGTGTGAGAGTGAGTGAGAGGAACTGTTGCATATTTATGCAACAGAAGCAAAAACACCTGCATGCTTTTAAAATATGAGGATATAAGGAACTTGGAGCATTGCCCACTCCAAAAGATATCAATTTTTTCATTCACAGAAATCCACAGAGAAAATAATTTCTGTGCTTTTTCTCCACCTCATAGAAACAGCAAAAAGAAGCAGCCAAAAAGATATTTTAACTCTTGACAATTTACTCAACTGCAAATAAACCATAAATAGTAAACAAAATCAATTGAAGCAGTATGTTTCATCTGAATACTCGTGGAAATAAAAAAACAGGTTGCATGATGCTGTTGTCACAGATGTAATTGTAGATAAAAGACCAATGGAATGAACTTTAGTGATATGGCTGTTGTGAAATCATCTTTATGTCTCATTAATTTTTATAGTGCTATATTGTAGTTGCACAATTGCATGTTGAGTGGTTAGTCTGAATGGAAAAAGGGTTTGATCATTGTAGTGATTCTGTACTATTGGGGAAAATAGGTTTTGAATGGAGAGAAAGTTGGAAGCCTGTTTGGAGGTAAAGATAAAGGCTGCCACAGCAGAGTGCCTAAAACATATATATATCTATTATAGTATAAGGACAGTGTATGGCTGTAGAGTACTTTTCTTCCTCCCCATCCTCGTCTACCTTTATCTTCCATCATAAATTAGCTATCATTTCTGTTTGAGACTGAGTTTTCCATCTTCTACGTAAGCAGGCTCAAACCCATAATCTCTAACTCCACAGTTTAGTGCACTAATCAGGTAGCCCCAAGTTGTAAAAGGAAACTGCTAAATCCAGAGACATTATCTACCAAAACCAAATTTGTTATAAAATGATCTGACTTGTTGAGTGCTTTACGGATGCATTATTATGGATCCTTATTTTTGTTAGAGATACACAAAAATGGGTTTTTCAAATATGTAAATGTGGTATGCACAGTCTTTCATCATCATACTATTATTAAGGTTAGTGAAAGATTAATTTTAATGATTTTGCATTTTAGTAAGATTTTATTATTTACTAATGAGATAATATGCTCGATTTGATTACGTTTGCATTGATATATAAATATAAAACCTATTTTTTTTACATTTTTGGCAATATTTATTGTATTTGTTATAAATAACTATTAACATTTAAAGCACACAATTTTAATCAGACTAACAATACAACATACTTGAAAAATTGCAAATAGACAATACATTTGAAAAATCTTTGTTAAATAAGTTCATAAATCCCACCCATAATTAGTTTGCTCTGCATCATTCAGTGAAGTCACTTGACCAAAAGAAAGTTGTTTGGGTTCTTTTGCCATATAGTATAAAACAGGGCTTCTGCTTATGCAAAAAATTGTGTACTGTACGCATTAAAAGTTCGGAGGACCTCTTCAATTTTCGTCAATGGGTCCCCTTCAAATTTGGGAGAAGAACAGGGACCCCTTAAAAATCTGAAGAAGGGGTCCCTGGGGCCCCAAAGAATTTAGCCTTAGCAGAAGCACTGATAAAAGTATTTATTTTCCTAAGACATCAGTAAAGTAGCAATTCAAGCATGACATTCACCTTATGGAATGTGTAGATGAAACAGTCTTTGCTTTTGTAGTGACAAAAATTGTACTGAGAAACAATAAAGTTTGTTAATTGGATCACCTCAAATCTGTCATAATGCTGGCCTGTTCCTAAAAAACGGTGCATTGTTTCCAACTTCATTTTTTGCAATACTGAGCAAATAGGAACATCAGTCGGCAAAAAGAATGAAGCCAGAAAAGGAAGAAAAGTGGTTCAGGAGCGATGAGTTGGCGTTGAGCTGAATCCACACATGGTCTTCGCGAATAAGCTGGAGGATGATGCTGTTGCTGCCTGTCCCATGGCGCGCTTGTGCGTCTCCGTGAAAGGCCATTTGATGGTCACTGTTCAGCATGATCCACCCATAGGCTGTCCAGTTCTCAGCCCCAAGCACATGAACAGTGAACATGTATGTGCCATTTACCTTGCAGATGAAGTGTGAGGAGTAGACATCAAAGCTGTTGCCAAGGTTGGTGTGCACCTTGTCGAAGGTCACAGGTGTCTTCTGCATCACTGGACCCAAGGGCTCGCTGCGGCTGACTGAAAAAGCAATGTGTGGTGGGCGATCGCCTTTTTCACCTTTAAAGCCTTGAGAGCCTTTGATGCCAGTCTCACCTTTAGGGCCTAGATCACCTTTGGGCCCTTCAGGACCAGGCAATCCACATTCACCCTTTTGACCTTTTCTTCCACGCTGACCTTTATCTCCTTCATCTCCTTTTGGGCCAACAGGTCCTGGGACAAATGAGAGGAATAGAACTTTTTCACAAAATATAACATTTATTACCATAAAATGTATTGTTTACTGTGAAAATTATAAATTTTATACCTGTGTTTTAGACAAAAGGAAGACAAAAACGAAAATTTTCCACCTTTTGTCTGATTTAATTTTTTTAATAGTATATCTGCATGATTAAATCCAGAAATTTATGTTTTTAGAACAGAAATGTGCAAAAGATTTGGTGTTTGTTCACAGTGTCAACAAGTAATCAGTTATTTGTACAAAAGACCTCTTGGTGTTTGTTCATAGTGTCAACAATTAATCAGTTACTTTTACAACAGACATTTACTTTTTACCTGCTGAACCTGCAGGCCCCTCCTCCCCTTTATCTCCCCTGGGTCCTGGCAGGCCATCTTTGCCCCTTTCACCATGGAGACCAGACAAGCCAGGCACTCCTGGAGGCCCAGGAAGACCCCTGCAGCAGGAGTTGCAGTTGTTGTCACCTTTGACAAAGTAGGTTGCTGCAGCTGTTAGTGATGCTAGCTGAAAGAGGATGGTCACTGGTAGCCAGGCTCCCATCTTGTAGCAGCAACCTGCAGGAAGTGTGCCCCAGTGACTGATTAAAAACAGAGTTTTTTCTTTCTGCCCTTTTCTCGACAGCAACTTTATTCTTGTCAAACATAAGCTTCAATATTAAAATAAATTGGACAGTGTACTTATTCAAGTACATATATAGCATTGTGTCGTTGGAGGTTATATGGGAACAGGATTTTATACTATCAAAGAACCATTTAAATTGTCTAGTGGTGCAAGTGATTGTCACCAATACAGTGAAGATTGGGTGTCCTAGCTTCAGACCTTATTTTGGTGGGCGCCTTTTTATGTGGCCAACTGCTTTGACGTGAAATGTTATTCACCCTAGTCTTAGAAATCATCATAGTCATGCAGTCATTCATCTCTTAACTGGTACCAGTCGTTGGGAGGAGCACATGGATAGATGGCAGCAGCTGACAAAGCCTGCCGCTCACTTAGGTGATAATGAGCAGGTCCTGCACAGGATGACCAGTTCACTCTCTTACTTTGTTGAGAAGATTCTTCTTCTGATCACTGCGGCATCGAGCACCCTCCTAAGTACCTCAAAGGACAGTCTTCGACAGTGTTGTGCCAGGTCACATGACCAAACCAGACCAGCATATGCTGCTTGACTGTTGCAAGTAGGGTTCCTGGTGTGTTCTTATGAGTGTGGTGACCATGTTTCTACTGTCATTGGTGATGTTCTCTGTACAAGATCTAGAGCAGCCTACACAAGCACTTGCTCGTGAACACCAGCATTCTCATCAGCAAGCAGTGACCACGTTTTTATCAGCAAGCTGTGACCACATTTCACATCTCAAAAGCAGGATCGTTGCTAGGAGGGACTGTCCAGCCTAGCCATCGCCCCTGATGCCGTTCGATCCTGATGCTTATACAGTATCTGTAATTGGTACAGCCTAAAACATCAATACTACTCCCAATCCCCAACAAATTTCTACCACTAAATAATTGAAATATGTTATTACAGTTTATAAATCTTGCACTTCGATGAGAGTATGGTATATATCAGAAGTGATTCCTTTTACCTCTTCAGTTTGTAAACAGCAACAGTTTTTAACTTCGGTACTGAAACTGCCTTCACGAAGCTCTGCCAGATATCCAGTTGACTAAACAGTGAGACTTCTGAATATTGCTGCCATAAATAACATGTCTTGCTTATGCAGGCACAGTTGTCTTCCTATGGGGTACAACCGCAGAACCGTTGGGTTCTCCGTGACCTGTCGAGCCAGTTCCACTCATTCTACGTTGTAGAACCGCAACGGGAGCACGTGTCTGGTGGATGCTCTCCTGTTCCAAAACATGCTAGGGAAGAACGCAGCATATTTATTTGTAAATGCTAATTCTAGAATTTTCAAGGTATGTTTGGGACAGGAGGAAAACTGGTCGATGAGTACTTTAGAGTACAGGAGTTGAGCTAGTGAGACGACCGCGACTAAAGTCTCTTTGAGCTTGATCACGTGGCGTATATAAAACAGTGATAGGCAAAACCTGGGGCAGTGAACGGTGACTACGTGGCTGCCATGTTAGAAACGTCTTTCAGGCGGTCGCGCGCCCCGTCAGCCTTACGTCATTGGTGCGCAGTGGGACTGTGTTTGGTGCTGTGGACTTTCACGATTGGTCAGTTGCAGATTCCAGCGTTGTGGAGCCGAGGAAAACGAGTGGCACGCCTGCTCTAGAGAAGGGCTATCCATCCCCTATCCCCAGTGTAAGCCGTGGTGACAATGGTGGCAGCAAAGAAAGAAGGCGAGTGTCGGGTGGGAGAGGGGAGTATTTGTGCAAGAACGAATATTGGATTGTCACGTTGGGTGCCTCTGACGTCACTACAAATTCGTTGGATGCTCTCAGACAACCGAGTGCACGCCGACCAGACCGTGTGTCAATGATATTCCTCCTCTGGGAGAAGGAGTGAGGGTGAGCTCGGCGTCTCCCACCCCCCAAATCTTGTCACTGTCACCACCCTTTCATTCCTAAAAGGGAAGGGGAGATAGTTTCAAAATTCGCTGTCAACTCTCTCCTCATGTCAGAAGTTTGACTCAACGGAGTCTGGCGGTCGGCTCGAGAGAAGGTTGGTGCTGATGGTTTAAACACATCGACACTAACGCTTTTGTGTCTGTTGAGCACCAGCTGACGCGATGGAAATAATACAAAGTAAAATTGTGTGTGTGTCGGAGAATTGAAAGTAACAGGAGGGGCAAAGTGGGCGTGGGAGCAGCAGTCTAGGCAGCAGAGTAGCCGTGGGAGTTAGTGAACAATGGAAGTTAATTAGTTGTATTTTTTTTCCCCCGCCAGTGCGTCGCTTGTTTTCTGCACGCCGGGCTTCGGTAGAGCGCATTCCCCCCTCTCCCCCATTACTCTCCTCCCCCGCCTGAAGGCAGAGTGGGGATCGAACGGCTGCAACAGCAAAAGGGGGGGAGGGTTATTTTCTGGCCTTACTACGACGCTTCCTCTTATGTGGACAAGTCTCTTTTGCGATGACAGTTTCTAGAAGTTTCCTAAAGCACCCTTTTTATTCTTAAAATCTGTCAACAGAAGTTTTTTTATTTCTTTTTATTTAGCTGGCGTCTGCATGTTTTTTACATAACTGAGAAAACAGAAATGATCGTCCGCATCATCCCATCAAAGAGAAAATGAACACGGGTTGACGCATATGGCTTCCAACATTATTTTGAGTGGGTGCCGAAAGCACGAAGGGGAAAAAAATCAGTTCATCGAAGTTTTTAAGTAGAAGTATTTAACAGGAATAATCAAAGGTTGTATTTTGTTGGTTCGTCCCGTCTTCGCAGGAAGAAACAAGTACGAACGTACGAAGTACGGTTATTCGCCTTTTAAGCCTGACACTGTTTGCGTCCATGGGTACGCACATTATGGCTGCAGCCACACAGAGAATTCCATGCTTGTCAAATGTCATGAATTTTTTTTGTAAGTTATTTTAAAAAAGGAAAAGCAGGAACGTGGGCAATTACAGATAACAAAATAAAAATTTTGGTTATTTTGACACAGATTTTCTTACTGTAGCCGTTGTATAAGTAGACATCTAATAATACTAATGAACATTTGTTTAACACTTTTACCACAGCATTGGGTCAAGGTCTAATCACTGCGTTCACCAAATGGTTTTTTGTCTTTTGTGTTGCATTCAAAAACAGAACCATTGATAAGAAAGAAAGTTGCTTTCAATCATAATTTGTTAGTTTTTTTTTATCTTTTTGAGGGTTTTATTGTAACTCACAAAAATCCTGATGTTCTATATTCTCCTAAAAGCAACTTTTTTTTAGTGTGAGGCAGAAAAAAGCAAGTGAAATTACCTGAACCTTTTCTTTTAAGAACCTCCCACAAGCCAGTGGCATGCTTTCATAACTGTGTTGGGCGCAAACCAACTGCACAAAGACATCCACAACTTTTGGCAGCAGTTCTTCGCTCACTTTGCTCCACTGCTTCAGTGCCTGCTTGGGCCACTTGAAACCAAAATCAATTAATAAATGCCTCCACAGCATCAGGCTCTCCTCTCTGTCCTCCTGTGCTATAGGGGTGGACAGAGTCGGCAGCAGCAGCGCCATCTGTGGCAACAAAGGCATTGTAGCTGGGCGTGGAAGCTTTCTCTAGCTTGGATGGGAGCTAATAGAGCTGTGCCTACAGCAGACCAAACTAGACAAAATTAAGTTTTGACTTTATTCCTGACAGATAGTGTTCATAGCGTGACAATCTCTGCCATGCTTTTGATTGTGTTAAAATCTCAGTCAAGCAGACTCTGTTACAGTCTCTACTTATTAAATTAGATGGTAGGAGGTGTCTTTTAATGATATAATCAGTGTTCAGTAATTTGGTGTTTAAGAGTAGGTAGAAACAAGTAGCAGAAAATATCTTGATTGGTAAAAGCAGCCATTACTATTCGTGCATTTTGATTAAAGGTGAAAGGTGAAAGACCGCTTAGCATGGTGGCCAGGAATTTTAACTGCTCCATCTAGATCTGCCTTTTAACTATCAAACTGGTGGGCTGGGAAAATTTTCCAGTCACAAGATCAAGCAAGCCTCCAGCTGGTGACCTACAATAAAGCAGCAGTGCATCCCTCTTACATCTTCAAGACAACTCTTCAACAACACAGGCAGCAGTCATAGAGTTGTTCTGGCAGTTAACTCTAAGATAACTTGTGTTATGTCAATAAGTACACTAACAAAATCTTTTGTTGAGTAAATCTTTGTGCCCTAGAGGCAGATTCATTAAAAAAACCTCACAATTGTCACTCAGTTATATATCTAAATGTAAATCAACAGCTTATTACACGCACACACGCTCACATTTATATACATGCATGGTATTATTATAGTTTTTAGGGTTAAGGCAAAAATAATTTAACAGTTTTTATTTCTTGAATTGATATGTGCTAAAAAAATAGCCTACAGTCCTAGAAGTGGTGCAGCTGAAGTGTTGTCATGGTGGAGTAGTTAAGGCATGCTGGGTGCATCATATCTCATGCCTGATAGCTTAGTCTGGTCTAAGCAGAATGCAGATTGGCGGAGAAGTTTTCTGAGACCCAATGCGAGAGTCATGGCTGCAGGATCCATTTCTTTGTACTAGAGTTTATGCAGTGGAACAGGATTGATTTTTGCATCACGATTCACTTAGTCATCAGCAACACCCAGAAGAACAAACCCATCCCTTCTCTATGCATAATGTGTATAAACTGGACACATGCGCTTGTAATACACATGCAAATATGCACAAGTGGAAGCAGGTACCTTTCTTAGACTGAAAAGTTTTGCATTATTGACTGCTGTGACAGTGCATTTATTGTTGAATTTCTGTGCACTTTCTTACACTGCAACAGTAGCAAATGGCGATGTCACGTGCATGCATTCAGAGACATTAATGCACTTAAACACTTGATAAAATAAATGCATGCATATTATGTGTGATTCATGCCTCTGCATATGCATACATCTTTCTCTTCTCACTCACACACACACACAAAGCTACAGAATGCATGTCTCTTGGATCAGCTCTCCTGTCAAAAAATCTTTTGAAGATTACAGTTTTAATAATGTTGTGCAAAAGAACTATAATTATAACCCAGTGTTATAAGCTTCATCTGTCCTCAGCAAAAGTCATATTCCTTTTGAAGTCATACATTTCAACTGTAATATCTCAAACATTTTATTTAGTGCACAGAAATCCTGAACGTTTATTGGGTCATTAACCATATAACAAGAAAATAAACTGTTTGCATCTATTCTCAAAATGCAAAAAACAGTATAGAAGCATCTTCTCTTGCTTTAACTGAAACAGGACTTTAAATATTGTAATATTTTCTCTAAGATGTGACCATCAGTAAGAAATGCCAGAATTATATGTAAAAAAATTAACTGGTGGTTTGTTAATCCTTCTGGCTGTTTCAGTGATGTAAAAGTTGATGAAAAAACCATACCAGATACCAGCTATGATCCTAGTAAATCCAAGTACCATCCAGTGAATGATGCATGCTGGAAACATGGAGAATGGTTTGTTACAGCTTTCTCATCTCTTACTACAATTCTTTTACAAAACTTAAAGTTAAGGCTGCTCAGACTTTTAGAGATGGGGATAAAAAGTACATTTTTCACAGAACACAATTTAAGTGAGCATAGAAACAGTAAAGATTTCAAAGTTTTCTCTGTACATTTTTTTGTAATGCCAATGTCATTCGTAACATTACTTTCCTTACCATATAGTAATCATTTTTTATTGCTGATTGAAATATGAGCTTTTTTCAAAAAAACAACTTTTATCCAGTCCAGTGGTTTGTGGTTCAGTAGTAATTATTTGTAATTTACAGACATTTCAGGTGTGTGAATGTGCTCCTCTTGAATAATGGAGTACCCATCAGAACTTAAGCTTTAACAGAAAGCACATACATTTACTAAATGGTGACTAAAAAAAATACTTTTTTTGTTATTCACCCAAAAATAACCATAAAACAAGCATGACTGACAGTGGGTACTTTTCCCTTCCATGAACCAGAAACCATGTGGCCCTGATTTGAAAGGCTTCATCCATTGTTTTTTTATGGTTTTTTTTAATATAGTAGGATAAGAAATTAGCAAGGAGAAAAGGTGGGCTTAACGGCTTTATAGGTATGGAAGTATTAAAGATGTGCAGTTACGCTCTTTAGTGGGGTAGTTGTGTTTAACCATGGCAGCTAGCTCATGTCCTTTTCCAAATTCTTGTCAGTAGAGATCTGTTTTGTACCTCTATCGGCCTTTGTGCCTTTATCACAGCATCAGCTTTTTAAGTCATACAATCAATTTCGTGTTCTTTTTAAATTTTCTTTTTATTTTGTCTAGTGTGCCATACCTCGCTTTGGCTAAGACATTTGAAGCAATAGAGGCAACTTCAGCAAGGTAGGTTGGATGGTTACATATTCCTGAAAATACATTAATAGTAATATTGTTTGGGGGCCCCTGTTGATCACACTATGAGGAGTTAAGGCATTAAAAAGACATTTATGACATGTAACTTTCACACTGTTCTCTGTATCTTTACGGACAAGTGTGGTAGTTTGGTCTTCAAGTATAAGGGACAGAGTGATTTCTTAGGGTGTTTTGCCAATGTTCATTGACTATCATATGGTCTGAATGATTTTTCCACAAAAATCCTTCTGCAGCACTTGTTAGCTTTATTTTATCCTGTTATCACTGCTATTGGGTTAATATGAGATAGGTATATGTGTGTGCACACTACTACATGTAACCATTATGATTATTATGACTAAATGCAGTCTTAAACCAGAAAACCGCAGGATGCAGAAATCTCACTAGCGGCGACTCTTAAAGATACAAATACAATACTACTTTATTAATCCACAAGGGCGATTACAAGATTTGCCAGTCAAGATCTCAGTACAGAAATCTTATAGCAATTTGTCCAAATGTGTTTTATTATTCCCGTTCATCCTCAAACATTTATTTTCCTCGTTCATTCTAAGACAGTTTTATTTCCACATCATTCTGAACTATTCTGAAGCCTTTATGAAAGGAAGTGCCCACGTCATTCATCACTGCTTATGGGGAGAAATAGGCTCACAGGTAACGAGATTGTAGATGTGAATTACATTGAAGCATTTTGTGCACAAGTCGTCGGCATTCACTGCAAGTGGCGCCAGTCGTGGTGTTATCAGTGCTGATCGACCACCCACCTGCCCGAAGCAGATCTACCAAAGAAGCAAATTAATGGAGCTGCCATTTCTATCCGGTCATTAAAACTTGCAAGCTGACTGCTGCATGGCCGTGCCATGGTGGCGCTATCGGGCCTGCTCAACAAAGCAGAACTGCCATTAATCTCAGCGGATCTCACCATTTAACAAGAAGACGAGATTTCTTCCTCTGTGAGGCAGAAAAATAATTGGATGGTCGCCTCCGGATATCAGAATGGTGATCACCATCGGATATGAGATTTTTTTTTTAAACAACGCCGCTCAGTGTGTGTATCTGTGTGCGCGTGTTTGCGCCTGCGTGCGTGTGTATGGGAGAGATAAAAACTTCCTTTATGTGGGTGGGGATGGGTAAACAGGGGGTCAGGATACGGAAAAGAGGGGTGGGGTAGGTTGAAAAAAAAATTGAATTGAATGACTCATCCTTTGATAATAATGGAATTAACGAGAGAGTTGAGAAACCGCTTGCATGGGAAAGATCACGCAAACAGTTGCAACGTATTTCGTCGACGTGGAATGAGTACAACCATTTCAGCAAGAAGCTATTGTTTCTCTGTCTTGGTCTACATAGGCAGTTTTCGGTATATATATTTTTTTTAAGAATCTGCATTCATGAGCGCAAACAAGTCTAAACACCCATAGTTTAAGTTCACAAATTTTGTGTCCTTATTTGAGATCAGTGTATGAAAGGGTTAAACCCGTAATATCCAACACGGACTGTATAGGTGGATGGCGGACTGTATGCCGAGACCAACGCTCGACCTCTTGCGAAGTCCTCCGCTGCTAGTCTCGGCGAGCAATTAACAGTCACACTTCTGCTTCAAACAAAATCTAGGCTCTCAATGGATTTAAAACTTTTGTCTGAGCGGCCTTTAGTATGAATGAGAACAACTCGCCACTTGTCTTGCTCTTTCCATATACCTGCCCGCGAAGCAAAAAAAAAAAAAACTTACATCGAAACACTTGAAACTTTCAGGGTGGCATCCTTCCACGGAACAGTATAAACCACATCCTGGCTGTTTGTTTACTGTTGTTACTCACGCAGACTCTGCTGACATTGCCATTGTCGTCTTTCGCTAAACCGGAAGCTGTTCTGTCGATAGCCTCGTTCTACGAGTTAATTGAAAAAAAAATCGTCTGCTAGCCATCTAGGGGATACAGATTCATGATATCCAAAGTACACAGCTTATTAAAATGTGTGTCCTTATTTGAGACCAGTGCACAAAGGGAATGAACCCATACTATCCAAATTACACAGCTTGTTAAAATTTGTCTGTAATTAAGGTCATCTGTTGAGCGTGTAATGTCATGATCGCCATTAAAAATGCGGCCCTCGCAGATCATTTTGACAAACGGCTATGATTCAACAAGCGGAAGCAGCTTGGACTTGCCTGTACATGGAGTTTGGCAGTCCTTTACCAGTGCCATTAGCCAACATTTTGTGGAGCCGATCAAAACTCATGCCACACGGGACGGAGTGTGAGGAGACAGAATGATGAACATGATGAACCTGTGGACATCGACGTCGACTTTTTCCGGGAAGTTTAACTGACTCGCAGAAGGCTTTATAGTCAGGGGGAACCAGCTGAACATGTTACTGCATCCACTCAACAGAGACTGCGATAAACCAAAAGAAAATAGAGGAGTTAAGGCATTAAAAAGACATTTATGACATGTAACTTTCACACTGTTCTCTGTATCTTTGTGGACAATGTGGTAGTTTGGTCTTTGATGATCCACCATCTAAGCGGCACCAGCATCAGACGGTCCAACATTTAACTGGTACCATTATTTGACGGTCCAACATCTATCTGGCACCAATACCAGAAGGTCCACAGTCTAACTGACAGTCAAACATATAACCGACACTAGTAGCTGACGGTCCAATACGTATCTAGTACCAGTATCTGACGGTCCAACATCTAACCGGCATCAGTATTTCACGATCCAACAGCTGAATGGGTACAGTATTTGACGATCGGATCCATCCGTGAGAGATGGTCGGCAGATGTTCGGACATTTTACTCAGTCTGCTCTCCCCTCACCCACCCCTAATGTGATAAGAAGGGTAAAGAAAAACGAAATAAATAAATGCCATGATTATGTGTAGAATAACTTGTGAGTTTCAAGATCTTTCGGCAGTCAAAACGTTGTACGGCAGCAGACACCAAGTTATTTTGAAAAGTTAATAAACATAAATATTTCACTAGATTCTGTGCAGCATAACTTTGCATCAGTCCTCAGGTTATAGAAGGCAACAGTAGACAGTAAGGGAAGCTGCTCAAGGTTATGCTGGGTCGATAGTAAGCTGAGGTAAATATTGTGCAGCGGTTTTGCATTTCATTGTCGGGGTTGGAGGGCCTCCACCTCGCTTTGTGACCTTACTGCCTCTTTGTTGCAGGCTACGGATGATCGAAATCTTGTGCAACTTCTTCCGCTCCGTGCTGTGCTTGTCACCTGGCGACTTGCTACAATGCGTGTACCTGTGTTTGAACAAGCTGGCACCTGCCTACAAAGGGGTGGAGCTGGGAGTCGGCGAGACTGTGCTTATGAAAGCTATTGCACAGGCTACAGGTGTGTTTGAGTGCGTGTGTGCTTGTCTGGGTGTTTCTGTGGTGCGTATTAGACTTCGCGCGCGCATGTGTGCGTGTGTGTGTATGCGCGCACGCGCATGAGATGGAGTGAATTCTTCGTTAGACTTTGTGACATTTTCAGTTTTTTTGGTGCGTCTGTTAAGGAAACCAACACCAATTTTTTTTTTTTTAAGCTTTCTCAAGTAGAGCAAGTCATGTACAAGTAAAATATATGTTATATATTTCTGAGTTTTTAATCTTTTATGAAAAGGGTGATGGGAGTTAAGACACAAAAACTAACAGTGTAATTTCTAAAGTCTGATGGGGGGCTGTTTTCAAATTCATTCAGGTCGCACTGTGGAGAAACTAAAAGCTGATGTTCAAGAAAAGGGGGATCTTGGCTTAGTTGCTGAGGTAAGTTAACCAGGTTGTTAAATGTAGTGAAACTATTCACTTCAGCAGCATCTTGATTTGGTTTCTTTTTCGAGAAACCATGATTTGCGTGATTTGCCTACAAAATATCAAGGACCTCTGTATATGTGTGTGTGTGGTTTTTTGGTTGCTTTTGTTTTGTTTGTTTGTTTGTTTTATTCCTTAAAAAAATCAGAATCTTTGGTTGTATCAGATTAATGAGTATTTGACTTTTTTTTCGGAGTAAAAGCCAGTATTTAAACGTAGACTGTCTATATATTTTTGGAAACTGATTAAAAATTTTAAAATCCCCCTGTTGTCGATGAAAACTAGGAAACTGAAAGGTAGGCCTCGAAATTTAGCTGCTTACCACAATACAGACAATACGGCGACAGTTGCGAATTCAACAGAGCCTTGCGAATGGCCACGAGGCACCCCAAATAATTTTTTTTTAATACTACCTCAGGGTAGTACTACCTCAGAGAATGGTGGGCAGCTTTGAATGTAGCATAGTTATATGTTTTCATGAGGTTTCTTGGATCAGATGTAAAATGTTATTAGTCTTAGAAAGGGAAACAATTTTCAACGGATTTTGTAATAAAAGATTGAACAAAAGTAGTGGGGAGATGCGAAAGCCGTGGGATAAATAGAAAGTTTTGTATAGTGTTCTTAAGGAGGTGGAGAGTTGTTGTGGCTGTCTAGTCTCGTCAGCTCCTTAGACAGGATTTGTGGTCTAATGATTGCCGGACTGCCGACTGGAAAATGGTGATGCCGAATGCGTTTGCTGCCGCAGATTACGTTTCTTCGTCTGCTACTATTCTCTCTGGTGCCCCTAGCACAGATTCCCTCCTCATGCCTCTTCACCCCACCCTCCCACGAAATCTCTTTCTGCTCTGGCCACTGATTTTCTAGTCTGCGTGGAACAAAGTTTTCCGCAGTTGTCATCCGTTGGCTTCCAGAGTTATGGATTAGACTGGCCGTGTAGAATGCGAAGAAAAACTTATAGAAAATATCCCTGGTCTCTTAATATTGACATTTTTTCTGGACCGATTTCTTATCGATGCTGCTGCTCCAATAAGGCCATGGGCGCGGCTGTCTTTCGTTTTCGCGGCTGAGAGCATTTAGCTGAAGTATTACTTAAAGGCAAGTCTGGGTCGTAAGCGCTTGTTTACTGAGGAGAAGCCTAACCAGGGCTTTTATAATCACAGCATTCAACTCTCCGCATGCATCTTGGTGCACCTTGTGCTTCACTATGTCTAGGAACTAGGAAGAGATGGGAGCCGAAAACGGTTTTCTCAAGAGGTTACTGAGGAGGATAGTGACCAAGTTCAGTGTGTGTGTGTGAAGGACGACAGTAGAAGTGGAGATTGATGACGCGGGAAGATAAAGCTTTACTGATCACTTGGACACTGGGACAAAGCAGCGTGCACGTGCTAACTGCTCGAGAGAGGGCGCTTGGGAATATTTTGCCTGGTGCTGTCGGCGCTTGCTGGTCGGAGGGAGGAGACCCGAGGCTATGGCAATCAGACTGTGTGGGTCTGCTAATCACAGCACAGCCACGACGCTCTACTAATCACCTGGCGTTGAAAGGCCCAAACACCCCCTTCCCCCCAAGTTCATTCCCAGACTGTTTCCCACCCCACCCCCAGTGCGCTTTCCTTAAAGACTTCTCTGTCTGGTCAAAGGAAAGCGGCACTAGACACTATCTCGAGAAAGTAATAAGTAGCTGTGTCTTCGGCAATCTGTCATTTGAGAAAAAGATTGATCAGTGTGTGTGTGCAGGATGGGATGGGTTATGGGAACAGACCAAGAGAGCAAGATGCTATAAACAAGTAGCCCTGAACAGAAATATGCGTTACAATATGTGCATTTAAATAATATCTCCATAGGACATTACAGCTGCACGCCCTGTGAATCTGTCGTAAAAAGCACATTCAAAGAATAGTCAGTCCAACATTAAATCATTAAATAGCGATGCCCCATTTGTTCTTGTCCACTGACTCAGAGTCGGCAGTTCGAGCAGCAAGTTTAGCATTATGTCATCGAGTCATTGTGCGTGAGAAGAGGGGTGTGCTTTCTTCTCCCTCTCTCTCTGTAAGAAAGCAGCTATGAGGAGGGGTAACATAATCAGACAATGCCTTTCCCCTCCCTCACGAGCAAATGAAGAGTCGTTCCCCCCCCTACAAATCGTCGCCCCTTCCTGTTCACACTGCATTCTACCCAATTCCCTCACCACTCACATGACACATGCGCGGCTGTTGAAACTCGCTGGCCATCGTTGCTACAGTTGCACATGAAAGATCTGAAAACAATCTGCAATCCTTACTGTTTCAGCCAAACATTATACCATAGCATTTTTATTAAAGACTGGGGACCTCAGTCCCATAGACCGAGACATGATAAGCATGTATTCTTGTGAGAGAATAGTTTGGTGTGATCAAACAACTTAAGATTAAACTTACCATGTATTAATAATATTTTTTGTTCATGCTGTGGTCTATGTTCCCCTTCAAGCTTGTGCTTTTTTTCCCTCCTTCCACAAATGACTGGAGATTAATGATTCTAACAGACATATGACTTCACTAAAGGTCTTAAGGAAGTCCCATAAAATTTATTATTTTTCATCATCATTATTACTGTTATAATTATTATTTGCAGAACAGCCGCAGTAACCAGAGGATGATGTTTGCTCCACCAAAGCTTACAGTTCCTGGTGTCTTCTCCAAGCTGAAAGAGATAGCCTTGATGACAGGAAATGCTGTGTGTTGCTGCATTTTCTTTTGAATTAATGATTGTTATTAATGAATTTTAATTTCCTCCATCTCTGTTCTTTAATGATCAAAATTAAGCAAGAAATCTGATGTTGGAGTCAGGCATATCATGTCTTAGTAAGCATAAATAATGTCCTAATTTTCACATGCACTCTTGTATCTTCTTCTTCTTGTTCCTAATCCTCCCCCCTAGTGGAGCATAGGGCCGCAACTACACCCCGCCATCGGACCCGGTTCTTGTCGTCCCTTTCCAGTTGAGACCAATATCATGTCAGCTGCCTCCGCCTCCTTGTGGACTGATCTGCTCCAAGTCTGGCACCCCTGTATAGCATATGTTTACTGCTCAAGTGCTCCGGCAACAGACGAGGAATTCAGCAGATATTCCTTTTCCTCCTCTGGCCCCACCATTTGGAATTCTCAGCCACTATCTTCCATGGGGCAAAACTGTGTCTACATTAAAAACTTTCAAGCCTGGACTGAAAGCCCCTCTCTTTTAAGAAATGCCTTTCATAATCCAAATCACTCCTTGATTCCTCATCTTCATGCTTGGTTTTTTGTTCATCCTTGCCTGTCACCTCCACATGGGATAAAGAGCTCTACAAATTCTGTTGTTATTATGATTTCTGTTCTGGTGGGAAAAAAGAGGGGTGGATGGTGGAATCACCTGAGACTTTTTTTTAATCTTCTAGACTTTGGCATTTATTTGTTTTGTACCAAACAAGAACAAAAGGCAAAGAAGAAAATTACTGTAATTCAAGTTTATTACTTGCAACTTCTTTTAGGAGCCTTGGAAATACTGTTATGAGGATTGTGGGGAAATGTTCTGCAGCAGTAGTAGATGATTACACCAGAAAATTGCTTTAGTGACTGGGTTGTGTTGAAAAATGCCTTTTCCATCTGTAAATATATATCTTGCATTTCTGAAGGTTATGGCCAAGAAGATTGAGAAGATCAAAGGAATGTTTGTGGCATGCCGACTCTCAGAAGCTCGATACCTCATTCGATCACTTGGAGGCAAACTTCGCATTGGCTTGGCAGAGCAGTCCGTGTTGACGGCGCTCGGTCATGCTGCTTTTCTTACACCACTTTGTCAAGGTATGTGATGGAGTACAGCATCCTCTAACAATCACAGCCTTAGGATTCCTTGCCATAGACTTCTCTTGCACTGGAGAGAAAAAATAGTTAAGAGTTGGAGAGTAATTATTATTAAGAACATTCCTTTTACTTCTTTACATTGAAACAGAGACATACTTATTCTTTCTCCTCCATAAAACAGTAAATTATAAAACTTGAATTTGTATTTTACAGAGCTGTAATTTTTCAACCATCTGTATAAATTTCAGATTTTCCACCAAAAGTCTTGGATGCAGGAAAAGGGATGGCAGCAGATGTGCTAAAGAAAAAGCTGGAAGAAGCAGCTATGATCATCAAGACTACTTACTGGTGAGTCTATTATTGTCTGGGGTACTTTTCATCGTAGTATGCACCTGCACCATCTCTAATGCACTGTTACATGACAGCAACTGCAAAAGACCTACATTTTAGGGAGTGACTAATGTACTTCCACATCACTGTGTGTTATTTTTTTGTTACTTTTACCTATTTTTTTCATTTGTTTCCTTGTAACTTTGGTCAGGATACAGCACTCAACAAGTCTCCTGATAATGATGACGATGATGATGATATACATTTCTTAATCCCAGAAACTCTTCCATTCACTTCTCTATTCTCCATCTTTGTTCATTCACTTCATTTTGTATTTGCCATGGTGTCATGTGTCTATTGTTGCTTATATTTTTTAATTGTATGGTAAACTGTTAACCAACCTTTTGTAGTTTTATTTCTGATAGGCTTGATTATTCTTTCTTTAGTTCTGTGCCTTTTTCATCATCAAGTCCAATTCTTATAGCACTTTCACTTGGCTTATAAACAAATTCTTCTCATATCTTATCATATCTTTCGTTCACATGGCATTGATCTTGCCTCCACATGCATACATGCACCATACAAATTTAGTGATTATTATTAAATCTTGTAATTAATGAGGTCCATATTTTAGATTGTGTTTATATATATTTATAGATCTGTTTATCAGCTTTGACAAAAAGCATAAGGAAGTTAGATGATAGTTTTCCAACTTCCAGGTTGGATTGAATAAGCATGTGATTTCCAAGCTCATAAATGTGCTTATAAACTGTGGGGTATGAATGCCTCACAGGACACCTTTATACAGGAGAGAGATATGCATTCTCATATAACCGCATAGAAAAAAGTAGTAGGTTTAGAGTTTACCGAGCCAGAACTGCATGATATCTGCACTCTTTTATCCTGGCGGTAATCCATATATAAAACTAAATCATGACTAGGACACATCTTTGAGTGAAAGTTTTCTCATACAGCTGGCTTCCATTCCTGAAGTACCCGGTCTTTTATATATATATTAGGCATGGAAGGCAAAAAACATCAGTCAGAAGATCAAGCTGAGAATCTTCAAGTCAAATGTGATCAGCACCCTCCTTTACGGATCAGAATCTTGGAAGATGACCAAAACCATCAGTAACAGACTTGACGTCTTCCAAAACAGATGCCTCAGGCGCATACTTAACATCTTTTGGCCAAACACCATCACCAACGAAGAACTCCACCGAAGAACTGAAACTGAGTCCATCACCACGCAGGTTCAATGAAGACGTTGGCGATGGATTGGACATGTGCTCCACCAGCAGACCTTTCCAGAGTCGCCCTACGATAGACTCCAGAGGGCCGAAGAAAACGAGGCTGCCCAAAGGAAACTTGGAGAAGAACAGTGGAAAGGGAGATGAAGGGAAAGAGCTGTGCATGGGGTCACCTAGAGCGGGTTTCAGCCGATCGACATCGGTGGCGGACTCTGGTTGAGGCCTTATGTGCAACCTGATGCATGAAGAGGAATAGATAGATATATGTTTTTATTTAATGTCATACTTGAGATAACATCTAATGTTTGATGTATTATGTAATAGTAACATTGGCAGACAAAAAATTTCCTGAAAAGGATTAATAAAGATGTTTTGTGTTTGTATTCCATCCCTGGCATTGTAACTAATAATAAATTAGGATGTATGCTTAACACCATGCAATGAAAAGCACAAAAAATAAATATGACATTTGACATAGGATCATTTACCATTTCATGAGTGTCATTACCCAAAATGAGATCTATAAACCTTTCTTTTTTAATTTACAAATGAAAGCATCATACCGTTTAACACAGTCTGTTGCTCAAATAGGTTTACATCTTATTTAAGGAATTTAATAATCTTAGTGTGGTAGTCATTGTTTTTTATTGCTAACTTTGATCTCTTTATACCTTAGTGAGCTGCCAAACTATGAATCTGTCATCTCCTCTTTGCTGGAACATGGCTTAGAAGAGTTACCCAAACATTGCAAGTTAACTCCAGGTACACTTGTTGTTTTGAATTAAAAATAAAATTTATCTCTGAGTCATGGGTCACTTTCAAATTTCAGTGAACTCCAGTCAAGTCTCTCAGAGAATGTCTATAAAAGAGATTTAAAAAAAAATTGATTAGGATGTAGAGAATGGTACAAACATATTTTTTGTTTGTGAGGGAAGCCAATACTGTAACTGTAACTGGTTGCATTGTTTTGTTTTTCAGGTATTCCTCTGAAACCTATGCTTGCACATCCAACCAAAGGTGTCAGCGAGGTGTTGCGGAGGTTTGAAAACATGGACTTCAGCTGCGAGTATAAGTATGATGGAGAGCGGGCACAGGTTGGTAGGCAAGAAACTTGTTGATTGATGCAATAGATTTCTAGCTTGAACCTGTAGACGATGAGCATGGTAATAATTATTTTTAAACTAGGATGAATTTTTTGCAGTACTGTCATATTGATAACTATGACCAAGTAAAACTTTTAACATTTTGAAAACTGTTCTGTTTCCTTGCTAATTCAGATTAATTAGTGACAGAAGGGAGAATAATTACAAATGATACCTCTTTCAATTTAAAATGACAAATAGGACACACATATCCCCACCTTACCTCCCAGAAAGGGAAGAAGTGTACAACATACCTTTTTTTTTTTTTGTTCTTAATATTTATATGATTTTCTGTTTCATTTAATGATGGTTCTAATTACAGATCCATGTCCTGGAGGATGGTCAAATCCATGTGTACAGTCGCAACTCTGAGGATAACACCTCCAAGTACCCGACATCATCAAGCGCATGCCCCGGGTGTTGGGATCAGAAGTCAAATCTTGCGTCATTGACTCAGAGGCTGTTGCATGGGATCCAGAGAAAAAGCAAATTCTACCTTTCCAGATCCTGAGCACACGAAAGAGGAAGGTGAGAATACGGACAAAGAGTTTTTTGAATCTGTTTAAGCATTATCTGGCTTTCTGGTATCATACCAGACAAAGAGTTCTTTTAACCAGTTACTTTTTCAAAGCTTTTGTCCAAAGGCTTGCACTGAAACAAATTTGTTTGTATTATGCTATCAAGAGTTATTTTGTGTTTTACATTCTTTAGGATGCTGATGAAAAAGAGATTAAAGTACAAGTTTGCATCTATTCGTTTGACCTCTTGTACTTAAATGGAGAATCCTTGGTAAGCAAGCCTTTCCGGATCCGGCGTCAGCTCCTGCGGGATAATTTCCAAGAAGTGGAAGGGGAATTTGTCTTTGCGAAATCCATGATCTCTTCCAACACGGAAGAGATTGAGGATTTCCTTGAAGAGTCTATAAAGGGTACATTATTATATTTGACTTACATCAGTGCTGTTTACTTGAGATTTCTTTGGATTTTCATCCTTACCCCTCTTTTTTGTGGCTTTTATCCTGCTTCCCTTTTGTTCATTTAAGCTATCTTTAATTGTTTGGGTGATATACTCAGATAGTTCACAGTGATATCTGTAGGACTGCCTTGGGACTGTTGACCATTTTCTTTTTTCTTGCAGGAAACTGTGAAGGATTAATGGTAAAGTCACTGGATGTTGATGCCACTTATGAAATTGCTAAAAGATCTCATAGCTGGTTGAAGGTAAGCTTTGAGAAACATTCTGTGAAGTTTATAAGAATGAGAACATTTAATAAGGACAGCAGTTTTATTCAGAAACCTGATTAGAACTGACCGTTTATGAAGCCTGATTGATGAAGTCCATCTGTCAACTTTTTCCAGGTTTTGAAGTTGATGTTTGTGTTTCAGTTGAAGAAAGACTACGTAGAAGGTGTAGGGGACACTCTTGATGTCGTTGTCATTGGGGGCTACATAGGCACTGGTAAACGAACAGGAAAATATGGAGGTTTTCTGCTGGCATGTTATGATGACGACAATGAAGAGTTCCAGTCTATTTGTAAGGTAAGAAAGTACTGCCAGTGCATACATGGTGAAAATTTATCCTCATCAGAAGCGCTAATTATGTAACATTCTTGCATCAGCAAGATTCTTGGATAAATATGTTGAATGATTATTATTTTCTGAAACATTTACTATGAGGTCTGTTTAGTAGCTCTTAGACTAGAACAGAGTTGTGGGGAAGAATGTTTTATACTCTCATGATAAGGATTTGTGACCATTTTCTATACTTCTCAATACCTCCGCTCGGTTCTTGCCCTTTTCCCCTCCAGTCATTTGTAGATGACAGTGATCTCCAAGATGTTTTTGTTAAGAAAACTCCATCAGCAGTTTATAAGCAGAGCCTGGTACCACCCATCTATCATCTCTTTTCAGATTCCCTTTTTGAATGAGCATAGAAGTCTCTTCATCTGCTTACATCTTTAGACTGTCAGTTTCATTCAAATTCAGGTCAGGATTTTTGGGATGAAGGTATATATTTGTTAACACTCTTTTGCAGATTGGAACAGGGTTTAAGGATGAAGATCTTGACAAACACTCGGAATTCTTCAAGGATCACATTATACCTCATCCCAGACCATATTATCGCTGGGATTCTGCTGTGGAGCCAGACCACTGGTTTGAAGCTGTGCAAGTGTGGGAGATTAAAGCAGCAGATCTCTCCATTTCCCCAACACATAAAGCTGCCATGGGATTGGTGAGGACAGATATCTGTGTTAAGATCATCCAGTTTTGTTTTGTTTTATTTTTTTTAATGTTGCTGAGTTACTAGGTTTTTGTTAGGGTTTTTTGTTTTGTTTTTTTTAAGAGGGAGGATGGTGAGAGCAGTGAAATATACTATAATATTGCTGTTGACTGCATTGTCATATCTGATATTTTTTTAGAATCGTTAGCTTCACTTTAGCACTATATATGAAAGTTGCACACACTTTTCTATATCATCTAGTTCCTCGGGGGGAAGAAAGGAAAACAAATGTGATATAGGCCTATCTGTAAAAGCCATTTCTGTAAACTTGCACATGAACATTTTCATTAAATCATAATCAATTTTCTTTCCTTTTTTTAAAAAAAAAAAAAAATTCTGGTGTCCACCTTTTCAGGTTGATGATACAAAGGGAATATCTCTGAGATTTCCAAGGTTCATAAGAATCCGGGATGACAAAAAACCAGAAGAAGCCACAAGTGCAGCACAGGTATTATGACATGCTAGTCCTGTGTTTTATTAATGCCAAGTTTGTGAAATTGTAGGATGGTGATAAGTTCTCAATATGAAACAGCACTAGTGAACAGATCTGGGGAACAGGAGATTGTACCTAGTCAAAGCTTCTTTCTGCCTCATCCTATAAACCACACGGGTGCATCAGCAGCCAATCTTTCCTCTCAAGATACTTCTGCTCCATGTTCTTGCAGGAAGAGATGTCAATGACAACAAAATGTTGTTTAAAAAATTTAAAATACTGCATTCCCACTGTTTCTCCATTCTATCCCACAAATAACTCCCTTTCCAGTCACATTTTAATCCTAGGTTATTTTGCACTGGCTGTTAGAATTTATATTTTTATGTTTCTTTGGCAGTTGTATTCAGATAAAATGGTATTCTCTCCAAAGTTGTGTGCTGTACTATCGCAAGTCAAAGACAAATATGACTGTTGCAGGTGGCAGAGATGTACAGGAACCAGCAACAAATACAAAATCAAAAGTCAGGGGAGACAAAAGTTGTAGAGGACGAAGAAGATTTTTATTAAAGTTTTTTTCTTCTGAATATTTTAAAGAAATGTTGCATTGAGATAGTGATAGTGTATATATAGCTCAATGTGAGGATTCTGTTGGCCAACACAGTTAATGTAACAGTAGTGATCATAGCCTGGTACAAAAAGGAACCATGCAGTTCTTTGAACATTTTACGAATTTATGCAGCTACGTGTTTTGCCATGTCAAAATTCTGTTTCCTCACATGTGATCAAATTATGGTATTACAAGAGAGAAAATGTCTTTGTGGAAAACAGTGTATTCGCTTTCTTTCGGAAAGATGAAGCATGAAAAAAACCTCCAGGATCTCCTATGGTTATTTGTATTTAGACCAGCATGATTAATCGCCAGATGAAGCCAAACTGAGGATCCTCTGAAGAAGAAAAATGATCAGAAAGGTGCTTGGGTATTATTTTTTTCTGTACTATGCAGTGTGGATGATGATGAACTTGTATGAAATAAAATGGAAGCATATCTAAGGATTCAGACTTCATTTTTGGTGCAGTGTTGTTATTAGGCAATGAGTCTGGGATACAATATTTTGTTCTGGTTGTTATGTCATCATAAAGTAAGTGCTGTGTAAGTGCTCTTGTGGGTGATGAAACGTCTTTTCACTACGTAAAATATATCCTTCATTTTTAGCTCTAGGTTACACGAGATTGTAGACCTCTCCTTTGAGCATGTACTTCTTGAGTAAAACGTCAATACTAATCTCCAAAAGACATTTTTAACTTTAAATGAAATAATCTGGAAAAGTGCTTTACTTCATGAGCTCGACGGACCACAGGCATAGCTGCCTATGTGGTCAGCATAGCAGCTAAGTGATACCTCTTACAATATATTAGTGCTAGACCCATCTGTGACGGTTTTTTTAAAGCACTACATGTATCTGGAATTGCCATTGTGGATTTATAAAGTTGTGTTGTAATAACTATCCTCGTCCCCCATTACGAAGATTGATTTCTCAAACCTCAAAGTGACGATAATAGCGATGTGTGGCACGCCGAGACTACCATAACGCAGTCTCATCATGGCGGCGGTAGAAGCGGTCGGTGGCGATGGCCGCATTCAGAAAATGGAAGTGGATTACAGTTCTACTGTTGACGAAAAAATTCCGAAATGTGAACAACTTACGAAGGTAAGAAAAAAGTATTCCCTGAGTGAATGTACTGCTGTTTGATTATGATTGAATTATTGTGCTGGTCATGCAGTCCATAGTTAAACTCATCGTAGACATAAGCCGATGGTAAAGATGGATTAGCACAGTAGTCATTGTGAGGAGAAGTTTTAAATTTTACAAGAAAATAAAAATTGTCCATATATAGTAATTCTAAAACAACATTTCTTCAATAATTTCTTTGCGTTTAAGTTATGTGGATGTCGCATGCTCGTCAGATTATGATTCATTCAAGAGTCACATAAAGAAAACACTTTGCTTATGTTAGGGCATGAATAAAAGAGTAGTACTACTTCTTAGTCATGGTATACTTTTTTTCAACAAAGCTGTGGGAGCATGAAGCAAGTCTTAGTTACCAAATAATTTAACTCGTATAATTTCTTTCCAATTCATAAGTGAAAACCCATCTAAAGTGAATGGCATCATTTTAACAATGCACAAAAGATTCTGTTTTGATGTGATAAGCAGTGTTTTTAAATTCAGTTTTATATTTGTTTATGTAATTGCGTGTGAATAGCAAGGAAAGCTGACCGAGGCATTAGACATCTTACTGTCCTTGGAAAAACAGACCAGAACGGTGAGTTTCTTTGTAAACATTTTTTTTTTGTTAATTTGTTTCTCAGTCTTAGTCCCTGCTTTTAGTACTTGCTATCATCAGTGTCGCCTACACATGGTTAGGAATTATCCTTATGACCATCCTAGCTGATGTTTATTAAATTTTATCAGTCATATTCTTATAGTGGTGGCTATGTGAAGTAGACCCCACAACCAAACTCTGAGGATCTTCTGGCTTCATGAAACTTCAAAAAATTATTAATGCTTTTGTCACTGGTTTTAGTTTTGTTTTGGTTTTATGGGAGTGGAGAACATCTTTAAACTTGGCTTTATTTTTTCAAAAGTTGAACAGAGAAGTTACACACATAAATGCTCAGAAAACATTTTTAGGAGGGCTCATAATGCATTGACATACACCTTGACATATACTTCAAAATGGGGGTGGGGGGGCCTCCCTAATTTAACCCTAAGCCAATTTTTATCCATAAATCTAATCTCTTTATCTAGTTTGTAAAAAGGTGTCATGAACTCTCTTAAAGCTGAACCTATGTCTATTTTGCTGTTCTGGAATCTGTTTCCAACTTTTTCGTGTTGATGTCTTTAGTGATTATCGTGTTTTGTTTTGTTTGCTGCCCATTTCAAGAGTAGATATCTTATCTGCTTCCGTTTGTCTTGCATGTCACATTGTTTCTAGCACCACGAACAGAAAATGTGAAAATAAAAGTCAAGTCTACAGATCACTTCCAGTCTAACTTAGAATCCTAATAAGACTATCCTTTATATAATTACACTGCAGGTGGCTAAAAAAAGAAGGGGGAATAAAAAGTATGAGCAGAAAGATGAAAAGAAAAATTAGTTACAATGCAGGGTGTTAAATAGTTTTTATTTTTTCTATATATATCTAAATGTTGTACACTGACAAAATATATGGATATTCTGCAGGCTTCAGATACTCATTCCACAGGGAAGATTTTGATGGCAGTTGTGAAGTGTTGCTTTGAGGCCAAGAACTGGGATGCTCTGAATGAGAATATTGTCCTTTTAACCAAAAAGAGGGGACAGATCAAACAGGTAATATTTTTTGAAGTTTTAAAGGTACATTACACTGTAGCCTTTTACAAAGTTTGTTAAAAGTATTCTGACAACATATACACACCACATGTATTCTTTTAAAACCTACTTCAATATATATGGTAGATTTTCATGATCTGATTGCACACTTGCTCCTTAGTAAACAATTTGTTTTAGGTATGAATGCATGCACTCACACCCAAATGAACCCACAAGCACATGCATCTTTGTATGTGTCTGCCTGTACCAGTGTATTTACACCATCAATTGAATAACATGATTGCAGGCAGTCACAAAGATGATCCAGGAAGCTTGTACATATGTGGAAAAAACCCCAAATTTGGACATCAAGCTGAAGTTGATTGACACTTTGCGCACTGTCACTGCAGGCAAGGTACAGAGTGGTTGGGAATAATGATGGATTACTGGGACTCATAAGTGACATGCAGACGTTTCAATTTTACAGACTGTATAATTCTGATTGGCAGTGCTTGAATATTTTGCCACTTTAAGCCTCTCCCCAGGGAGTTGTATCCAAATCCACCAGAGCTAAAAATCTCTGTAGTTGGAAAGATTTTCTTCATATTAAAATTTATGGTGGATTTTGATATGTAGTACAGACAGTTGGTGTAGAAAGAAGAGAATCAGATGAAGTTTTAATGATTTTATTTCCCAGTTGTAAGCAAGCAAGACTTTCAGGGTTAGGTTCCGGTCACAGGCATATCAGAAATTGTTATTATACCACAAAACATCCCCATGAACAAGTAGAACTTATCTTTGCAAATAAGACCAAACAACCCACACTGAAATGTCTTCAGATGAATAATTCTCTTTGTCATTAATTCTCAGCAGTTTTGATCCTCTGCTTCTTTGGACTGTAAAATTTCATATTTCTGGTTGGTGAAACATTTTCAATTTGTCTGTTTTTTTAATTATTATTATTCTTATTTAGATTTACGTTGAGATAGAACGTGCAAGACTCACTAGAACCCTTGCCAAGATCAAAGAAGATGCTGGAAAAATCTCAGAAGCTGCAGATATTCTTCAGGAACTACAGGTTGGATTTTTTTGCCTTTTTGTGTTGTTAGATTTTTTGTCTTTATATAGATGTAGAAATAAAAGTTCAGCAATAGTAATGTTAAAATGAAGAAATAGCTGACATAACTTATAGTATAAGCAAACAAAAACTAATATAAAAAATGTAACTGCCTATTAAAAGAAATGTTTTTTGGGATTCAGGTGGAAACATTTGGTTCTATGGAAAGGAAGGAAAAAGTAGATTTCATTCTGGAGCAAATGCGGCTGTGTCTTGCCAAAAAGGACTATATCCGCACACAAATTATCAGCAAGAAAGTCAGCAACAAGTTCTTTGAGGAGCAAGGCACTATGGTTTGATCACTTTTCTTTTAAAATCTTTGGGGTTTTTTTTTTTTTTTTTGGTGTGTAAACATAATACAGTAAAACCTCATTAAGACCTTTCCTACTGTGACCCCTTCTGAGATAATTAGATATCAAAATGTTTTATAAACATATTTTGCTAGGTAAATGTCATGTCCATTACAGCTACCTCTCTGGCATAACTTACAACCAACAATTTGTGTTCTATAATAACGTTTGCTGCATGTTGAAAAAAAAATAAAGTACAAAATATACTACTTCTGACTGACTGTTTTCTCTATATTATGATTTTCTGCACAAATAAAGTTAAGTGCATTTTGAAATAGACTGTTTATTTATTGTTGTCTTTTTGTTTACCGATGTCATCAGTTGATTGTGCTTCATTATGACCTTTTGCAGACATCATTTGTTTATAACAGAGAAGCTAATCCATATGGGTTTTACTTATTTTATAAGGGAAAACTTCCAGAAAATATTATTTTTGAACTGTTAGCACAATTGTTTTGGGCGGGTTGTGATGTGTGTGTGTGTTTTTAATTACATTTTGTTCATCATTTAATCCTAGTTTTCTGCCCACCATTTCCATTGCTTACTTTACATGTCTGCGCTGCAGCTATATCACTCACGAGAGTTGCTAAGGAAGGGTCTCATACTGTTAATATTTTCTGTTAAATCACAGTACACATGATAAACTGTCCAGATTGTTTAGGATGATGGGTAATAATGTGGTAGTTGTGATAGTCAACTTTCATCAGAACTGTGACGAAGGAAATATAGCTAACCACCAACTTGTGATGCAGGATCTGAAATTGAAGTTCTATCAGCTGATGATTGAGTTGGATGAGCACGAGGGATCCTACCTGGAGATCAGCAAACACTACAGAGCCATCTATGAAACCCCACAGATAAAAGAAAACAAGGACAAAATGAAAGAGGTATATAGCACAGAATTTGCTTGATAGAGAGGTGGAAAGGTGGATGCTAAGATACTTGTGAGGGATGAGATAATGCCTTGTAGATGAAGAAGATATTATGTGTGCTTTGGTGAGAATACTTTGAAAGGCGTGTGTTCTTTCATTATGCTTTAAAGACTGCAAAGAAGATATTGGTGGATTTAAAATAATAGATATCTCTCTTTTAAAATGTTTTTGATCATAAATGGTACAAAGCTGCATTTGAAGTTAAATGACAGGATGAAATATTATGCCACAGGCCTTAAAGTGTGTTGTCCTCTACTTGGTATTGGCACCTTATGACAATGAACAGTCAGACCTCATTCATCGCGTCAAGGAGGACAAGAATCTGGAGCAGCTGCCCGTATATAGGTAGTCCTACTTGTTGCCCAAATACAAATGGACCTTGCTGTCTCACAAGAAGCATTTTTAAGTTATAGCTTTAGAGACATAACTAACACCCAACAGCCCATTTTTCTTGCAAACGTGAATCTGATGGTTGTAAACTTCACTTAATACGCAAGAAAGTCCAGATGATGTAAGATATGTGGTTGCTTGTGGGGTAGCTAGATGACACTTTTGCTTTGGGGTGTTTAGCAAGAATTTTTGATGGCAGATTTTGTTATGAAGGGCTTGATGGACTTAACAGACAATGCTGAATGTTGTTTAGCAGGAGCAAAGAGGCAAAGATGCAGTCACAACTCATTATCTTGCCACCCTTGCCTCTGGTCCCTTTGTGACAATAAATTTCCCAGTCATGAATCATATAGTATCTTTGTCACCAAGTTTTCCTCTTCCCAGCGTCTGTGTTTGATGGATGGAGGTTACATGTGTAGCATATTTTGCATGTGCTGGTGCTGTGTGCAGGGACCTGCTGAAGTGCTTCACCACACCAGAACTGATCCAGTGGAAGCTACTCTGCCAGAACTTCGAGGCAGAACTCAAGACAGGTTCAGCAGCTAGCCCCCCTACCCACGTCTTCAACCTGAAGCAGGAGAATGGTGTGAAGCGCTGGGCAGACTTGAAGAGCCGTGTGGTGGAGCATGTGAGTCTGGATTACATTGATGTGCATGTGCTACTAGACACTCAGGTTGAATTTTTTTTTTAAAGTAGATAAATGTAAATTAATTTTTGCATTACACCACTGCTGTTTATGGAATAGTCAAGTTGATCTCATTTCAAGTATTTGATATTTGTTTTTTATTTTGTACCTATGGGTTTTTTATGAAGGTTCTCTAACCTTCCTTTTTTTCTTTGTCTTACAAGTATCTTTGCAGCCCTGTGCTCTTGTGTCTTGCACTACCATGAACAAGTGAAAGATGTGTCTAATTACTTTAAATATTTTCACAGAACATAAGGGTGATGGCTAAGTATTACACACGTGTCCGCATCAGAAGAATGTCAGAACTGCTGGATCTTGCCGATTCTGTAAGTAACTTCGGTTGCTTTCTTTTAAGTGTTCTCTATTTTCTCAATATGAAAACTGCTTGTTAGCACACACACACACACACAAAAAACCAAACAATATATTAGTTTCACATAAAACTTCATTCTCAGCTGAACACCTAATAACCACTTTTTGACCAGCAGATTTACCTAGTATCCTATCACCCATTCTGTCCTGTCAACTAAGAGTCTAGAAAAAGAGGTCAAATGCAGATGGATTCCAGTTTTTGAAATTTCCAAAGTTGACAGCATCAACATCTTGATTACAATTCCCAGTTTTAGTGCCTGTCATCTATAGCATTATGACTCTTCATGTTCAATTTAGGAGACAGAGGAGTTCCTTTCTACTCTGGTTGTTGGAGGCACAGTGGCAGCCAAGATGGACCGGCTTGCAGGGGTGGTGCAATTTGCCCAGCATAAGGACCCCAGTGACATACTGAATGATTGGGCAGCCAGCTTGGGGCAGCTGATGGGACTGCTGAACAAGACCAACCATCTCATCAATAAGGAGGAGATGATACATTTCCTGCACTAAGTACTGTTTCTAGTAAGATGTTTGTGCGTGTATATGAAACAGGTCTCATAATCTTCAGTCACTGTATTGCTGAATGTTCAGGAATATACTTGGGCCTTACCAGTACCATTGTGGTTTAAAATCTGATGAGAGCAGATTTCAGCAGTACTATGTCTAGACCCTCGCTTGGTTGATCAGATGATGATTAACTGTCCCATGTTCATGAAAACATCCACATCAACATTAATAAAATGCTTCAAGTGAAGATTGTTTCTAATTATTATTATTAGTGTGCAAGAAAAGGTGGAGTATCATTAACTGCATCATTTTGTAATCTTCCTGTATCAGACTGGAGAAGTTCGGCCATCCCTCTTTCTCCTTCTCCGGCCCCAGTATTTGGCATGGCCTGCCTCCATCCGCATTGCAGTCAGCACATGCCTCTGATCTGGAGTTGAAACGTCTCTATTTTGGAAATACCTATAATTTGTCCATCTTATTGTCCTTTTGCATTTCCTCCCATGCTATATTTGTGCTCACTTTCTGCACATCAATTTTGCATGCACATTTCATACATGCCACCTAATATACATCCCTTGCAGTCATGGTGGTATCTGGAATTTCATGCTCAGCCAGCAACCAAAACAAGATGACCAGGTATTTGATTAATTTATTTGCAAAATGTTTCTTACAAATCATAAAAGCATCAAATAAGTGCACAAGATCACATTTCATGATTATCACTAACAAAGGGCTTTAAAAAATGCAGAGGGAAAGTTTTTTAATGTTTCTGGTAGAGATTTGGTTCATGCTCAGAATGGAATTCATATGCATGCAAAAAAAAAAAAAGAGATGAACACTAAATGTGGACCCTATTATATCCATAGGCTTTATGGTTAAAATAATGACCAAAACAAAGATTCTGGATGGATTGTGTGAAAGGCACACGTGTTCTGCCTATTTACAAAGCAGATCCACAGAAATGCAAACAGCTGACAAGACCTGGTAACTGTGCACCAGCATTTAACAAATGATAGCTACGTTAGGTTAAAACTATAACTCAATACACTGGTCAAATAAGTATACCCACTCTCTTTCCATTTATTAAAAAAGTAAAATGAACAGCTGAAAGGCCTTTATTTGATATGAGTGGACTTTAGGAACAGTCCTGAAATACTTGAGATATTACATTCGTTACACCTGTGGAGTAATGCAAATTACATGAGAAACGTTACCACTAACAAGAAAATTGATATGACATGTTTTCAGGTAATTCCAAAGACAAAAGTGGTAAATGAACAAAATGCAAAAATATTAAAGGACATTAAAATAAAAACAAGCCAAAGACTGACAGGTAGGATGATAGGAGACAAAAATAAATTTAAAAAGATGGTGATGCAATTCCCTTTGCCAATGTATTTTACCCCAAAAGGAATGTAAGATTGAATATGACATAACACATTCCTGCATCCTTGATGCTTTTAAAATCTCACTAAAGCAAAAAAAAAAAAAAGTACAAAAAGTGAGAGTAATCTATAAACACTTATTATCATGAAAGAAAGCCTACACAATAACATACAAGAGATCACAAAGGTTTTCATATTATGGATATAGCACTATAAAATGGATCAAAATAAGACTTGCTTTTTGAGTCATTAAAACTGAGTCTAAAGGATAAATTACCTTCTGGATTTAACATCACAGAGTGAGCAGGAGTATAACATTTAAGTACAAACATTTCTTGTGGGAATTTCATGCAAACAGAAAAAAGGCACAGCAAATGCTACAGTGAAATCTGTGTACTTAAATACATAAGACATAATGAACTCTTTCAGTTCAGTGGTGGACACGAAGAATTTACACAGATGAAGACTCAAGCAAGTTGTCTTTTTTCCTCCTGTTTTGCTATCCTACGTATTTTGCTTGATATGGCATTAAAAAAAAAACAGTGGTTGCTTAAACTGCTGAGGGGAGGAACACAGTTTTTATATATTCGCATACTAAATGTATGAATAAATGAAATAAAACACAAAAGCATACAATTGATAAATATTCAATAGTAAAATGCAATGCATAAAATATATACACACACGCAGATATAAAGCAATATCAGTCACCTTACAACTTTAAAGCACAATTTTGAACTGGGACCAATGCATATAGCTATGCATGATAGAGTTTATAAGATTTATTTTAGATATATATTGCATGTAGTCTTTTATCTATATCTAAAGCTTATTTCCAAATTGGGTAGTTAGCTGATCAAACAACCACCTGCCATGTTTTAATGCCATATCAGGTGTCTACCATACGAAAGATCTGGCTGAGACTGTAGTAGAAAAGAGCCCTCTAGTTTACTAAAGAAGCAAGCAGTTTTTTTATTATGGTGCCAAAAATGAAAACCTTAAAAAAAAAAAACCTGCAAAATATATGGTCATTCTAGATGTGTAAATAGTATAAACTCTTATTTCTCTAGAATAATGTGTGAGAACAGGAAAGAGCCTAACGATCTTCATTTTGTCAGCCATCCCATACTACCCGATCATACGTAACACTTTCATGTGGAAAAAGCAAACCCACAAATAATCTTCACTGGAGTCCATTCCACCTGTCCTCGTTTGAGCTTGTCCAGTGATACAAAACTCACTTATTAAAGGACTATTAATAAGAAATTAACATTACTCAATGCATAAAGCAGGATTTTTAATGAGTAAATCACCTGTTTGTGTTATCTAAGGCAAAATTCTGTATATCTTAAAGGCTTAGAAATCACTAAGGCAATGTTAAAAGTTAGTGAAAACCTCCAATTAAATGATAGGCTACCCAAAAGTCAGAAAGCTACCCGAAAGATGGAGAGCTACCTGAGATCCAATTTGTTACAATATCTTAAATGTGCTTTTAAAAAAAAAAAACAGTTACAAGGCCCAAACTACCCAATGAATGCACAAAATTATTAAAACTAATATTGAAAAAAAACCTCCAAGGTTTTTCTCAAGGCACGCGTGGAAGACAATAAAGGCAAGTGTGAACATCCATCCATGCCATTAGGGAAACCAGCTTATTCACAAAGTCTCTCTAAGAGTTAAATGTCCACTATACCAGCCTCTAATAAGCATGTCAAGGTCGAGATACATATCCCAGTGGTTAATGAAAATAAAATATAGCAGTAAAAAATTAGTATCTCTCTGATATTACTACTACTGTTAGTGTACGATGGTAACTAAGCAGTTCAAACATCTGTGTTGAAGACTGGACTGCTAGATCATAGTAGGGGTTGAATTAAATGCAATATTTCATTCCTTTCACCACTGTGCTATTTACCTATATCTCTCCTGGTGTGACCAGCTTCTTGTCAAGAATGAATTTTACCGACATAGTATCCTTTTGAAAATGTTGATAAACACTTAAATGTGCACATATACTGTGCTATAACTGAGGGAACAAACTTTTCTCCCCACAAGTCTTTTGATAAGTTTTAATATGTAAAGGAAAATGTAAAAACAGCTCAAGAACATTCAAACAATGTTTCAAGTAACCCAATGAGAAAAAAAGCTATGCTGAAATTATCTATATGAACACAAAGGCCAGTTTTCAGTTTTTCTATCCATTTTGGTGAAAGACAATTACCATCATCAGACTAGACATTTAAAGGTGTATTTAAAAAAGGGCTGCAATTGCTGTAGGCAACAAACTTTCACTATGGCAATATTGAGTATTGCCCAGTGCCCGACACAGAAACCGCAATTCAATGTCCTAGGGTGAAGAGTGCCCAGGTTTTACAACCATTGTTGCCAACTGATACTCCCAGATGCAAGAGGAAAATCCTCTTTCTAGCACCAGCTGAATAGTGGCAGATGTTTGATTATAGGAGGAGCTTAATGGAAGACTCCATTTTATTGTAACTCAAAATGTGACATATGGTGTGATATAGCATTAAATACCAGCTGTCCAGCAGCAAGATGAAGAAAAAATATTTATATTTTTTGAAGTATGAAGGGATATTAATGATATCAGCTAGCAAATTTAAATATTTACTTAACATAATCATGATACTAAAAACGAGCCATGTGCACAAACTTTACCAGTCTATAGCATTTACACTTCATTCGCTTTATAGCGGGACAAACAAAAAACCACAGATTATGTGTAATGAAACTCTCAGCTTGTCAGGAACTCCCACAGTGGATAATATTCTACACTTTCATAAAAAAAAAAATTAGCTGTGATTATCAAACAGAAATTTTCCATTTCATATTTTGGAAGGTTCTACCATAAAGCAGTCTGATTCTCTCTCTCACACACACACCTTCCCCCTTTACATAGCGGTCCGGTGGCGCAACGGTTAGCGCCTGTCACCAATACAGTGAAGGTTAGCTGCCCAGAGTTCATTTCTCGTCTCGGGCACGCTGTTTTTTCTCTGCACGTGGCATCTGTTTACAGGGCTGGCTGCTTGCCATAATATAGCCTCAGTTGCTGGCACGGCGTAAAACACCAATGCCCCCTCCGCCTTTACACGCCACCCAGACATGACAGTTTCACACCTCAGTAATGCAGTGGAGTTCCTTCACAGCCACAGTAAACAAAGACAGCACGAACTGACTAGAACCTTGCTGTTTACTGAATAATTGTGACCACAAATGACCAATGATCAGGGTTATACTATATCTAAGAACAGTGTGCTGAATTTCTTTTTTTGCGATTAAAAAAAAACTCTAGACAGGCATGCATGATGTACAACATCCTCCATCAAATACACCGAGGGCTGGTCATTCCCTGAACTATCACTCCTGAACAGGCTGAGTGTTTTAATGGTTGAGCTTTTGCACAAGACCTTCACGCATCAAAAAAGGCACTTTTATCTATTTCATTCTTATATCAATCACACGCCACAAGTGCATAAAACGAAAACTGAGAAATGCTTGCTTTACCTATTTCACCATCAACCCACCCAATCTTGTGCTTTGGCTTGATAATATAAACAGCATGTGATCATCTGTGAAGATATGCATTGTGGGATGATTACATTCATAATGTACTCAAAACCATGTATTATATATACACCATGAATTATAAGAGCTATGAACAAGTCGCTACACCTCCCGCCTCCATACAGAACCATAAAAGCCAGTACAACAACAATGCAAAGTTTTTCTTCATCAGCAATCACTGCTTGGAATTTTGTAAAATCTTCATTTGTCTTAAATTCTCACTCCAAAGTGATTGTATTCATTTAGATGTTCTCACATCTAAATGATGTTGCACTCATCATGTACTTTAATTTAAACTTAGAAATGTCAAGAAAAAAGCAAAACAAAAGGACTGCTGTTCTATCCCTCATAAATTAAATTCAAGAGATATATATAGGTAGAGGAAAAACATCTGACAGCAGGTCTTAAAAACCATAACAGGCACTTGTGCAAATGAGAAATCTAGATAAGGACAGCACCTTCATGTCTAGATACTTGAAAATATTTTCAAGAAACATGGAATTTTGGTGCGCTGCCAACATTTTGAAAGACAGTCAAAAGGCTGACCATCACTGATAAAAAGATTCAAGGTTATCAAACACCGCTGATCTCTCTCTCTCTGTCCTATACTGAGTGCAGAAGCTATTTAACCCAAGGCATAAGACTACATTTACTTATCACCAGCTGTTTTCTGAAAGCTATTTTCTCTAAACCAGATTAGTGCAATTATTTGGAACTGTGACATTTGAGAACTAGCAAGTTTAAAAAATGTTTGTAACTGACATCCGAGATGAAAAGTTCAATTAAAATAGATGCAACCTGGATTCATTTTTGTCAATCACATGTATCTTTCACAGTCCCTTTAGCAGCTTTGTATGTACAAATATCGCTGATGTGTCCATGAGGTTTTACTGATAGCATAAGTGATGTCAAAACTCGTTCTCAAAGGCACAAAAACAAGAACCCAGGACAATATAATTGCAATCACCTCACAGGTTGTCAACAAAATAACAAATGAACGACTTATAATATGACAGACTCAAATACATGGATTAGACTTATTCAAGAAGTGTCAAAGTCAGTAAATGCTTATAACCATAAACATGCAGATGGATTTCAACAAGGCATTACCAGAATCAATATATATTGTAATTTCTCTAAAAACACATTTATGAACAAACAAAAAATCCAAGTCTGATACACTCTAGTGGATTCAGGTTAGTATATTTCTGCAATTTTCCTCTTCAGGAAGGCACTTCCATTTCCATAACACCTTATACACTTAAAAAAGGATAAAGAAAGGCAACATAGGTTTTCGGTCAACTGTTGAAAGATTAAACTCAAAAGAAATTGGATCATATGCAATGTTAAAGACTGGCGTTGACCACCTGTCAGTCATGTAAGCTGACATAAGTTCCATCATTATGTGCATCAATGATAATGAAAGGAGAAACTGACATCATGATGGCACTGACCAATGAATGCTGCTGGGACCTTCACCTATGTCGCATCATCTGCTTCATCACTTGTTCCAGAAGCAGCGACATATCTGAAACCAGGCAATAATAGCGAGCTCTGTGGGAAAGACTACTTGTAGCACACCTCTTCCTACTTCACCAAGAACCATTCACCATGCAGATGGTACTTTTTCTCACGCTGATTGTCCAAAAGTTCCATTTCATGGTACAATTTTCAAAGACTGTGGTGTTTACTTTAAAACATACTTCTGTTGTTTTTTCCATGACCAGATTGCTTATTTTGGTTTCACAAAATTTGATTATAAATCAGACATTTATCACTTAATAACATTGAAAGCTGAGCACCATTTCAAAAGGCAAAGCAGATTTGTAAAGTTCACTGTTCAACACAGGATTGCAAAGAGTGAAAATTTTTCCACATGCACAAACAAAATGTTCATACACTTGGAACAGTCCTGCATAGGTTGTGTTGACTGGTGTGAGAGCCAGGTGAAAACAAAAACTGGCATCATTGCCAAACAGACCACTGACACACCACATCATCCTGTTGTCCTTTCCTTTGGAGAGAAGTTGCTATTGTTCTTGCAATATTCACAAGGATAAGGTGACGTCTTGTGTCTCTTGGGAGTTTGGAAAGAATGTAAAAAGTTTCCCTACAAAGCTATGGCACAAACAGAAATCCTAGGCATATTAATTCCTGTGCTACTACTTTATCCTTTTTACAATGGCTTACTGTCTTGAAGCACTTTGGCACACATTCAACTTCAACCTGGCCATTGCGGTAGTTTTCTGCCTCTAGTGATACACCACATTTTGCTGTGTTGCACACATTTTCATACCTCATATATTCATATATTATTTCAAGGATAGCAAAAAAAAGCCCCAAAAGTTGGAATTAAAAAACAGGGATTAATCAAATAAGACAAGAAGTGACCCTGATCTGAAAAACAAACAGAAATGCATCTGGCAGATAATCTTTAGAACAGAATACCTTGCTAGCCAAGCATATTTCACATTCAAACTTCTTTACAAAACACTTCACATTTACTCACATGATATTGTTCTGTCTTCAAATTTGAACAGAATTATAGTTCTGTACCAGCGTTTTCTTGTGTCATTTTTCCTTCTTTCTTTTTACTTTCTTTCATTTCCATTCCTATCTGGATTCTTTAAAGCTTGCCTTCAGTTTGGAAGTGTAGCACAGAAAGGCAAGTAGATATTATCAGTCCATCCATCAGATTATGATGTGCTGTAAAGTATTACAATGGACTACCTGAATAAAACATGGGGTTTACAAAGTTTTTAAAAGGCTAATTTTATTTGGTGAATTTGGCAGAATCACAACTCATCTTTTAAAAACAAATTCAGTAGAAAAAGTATGATGTGCTCTGTATCTGAACAGCATACTGATGTGTCTCATTTCTCAATTCTCCTTGCCAGGTTGGTAAAGGCCAGGAGTGGTCCCCTATATATAAAACCACCACCCACCCTCCACCTATTGACCACACTTGCTTCCCAAAGCCACTTCTCTTGAGAAGGGGACTGGCTCAGCTCCTCTTTTCAGTAAGGCATCCGATACTGGCTGTGACTGGAATGTTTACCATTCAACTCGGCTGCAAATACACAAACATGGGATGATTCAGTTGAAAATATAATCTGTCTTTTCAACACAACATTCACTAACACTTTGCTATTCTCTAACAATACTTTTGTTGCTTGCTTCTTCTCCTTACTTTTGTTTTCACTACTTCCCCATTGCAAATGATAAGTGTCAGGGACCAGTATTAGGGACAGGAGGTTGTTGCCCCTGTCTTTCGTTTCTTAGAGATTGTTGCCCTTGCCATGTATTTAAGATATGTTGGATAGCGTCGTGGTTTCGCGTCAGAACCCGACGTCATTTTATGACGTAAATTTAGTCGGACGCAAGTGAAAAATATTTGGAAGAAAGCAGACGGCTGGGAGCAGGGAAGAGAGTTGGATAGAAAGTGTGTGTGGTGTTCGCTTGGGGATATTGAGTGTGTATCGATCCCTGCAAGTTTATCTGGGTGGTGCCGGGAGTATCTGTGTGATTTCCTGGAGAATATTTGTGGTGCCGGGAGTATCTGTGTGATTTCCTGGAGTGTATTTGTGGTGCCGGGAATTTATTTGTGGTGCATGGGTCATGTGTTGACCCCCAGCAAATATATCTTGAGTCGTCTGTTAGGTGTCTGCTGAGTCAGCACCTACTATTAGTAAGCTGCGGAACGTATATGTGATTTCCGCTGAACGTTCGTGAGTGAGGATTTTACGTAGACGTGGAAATTGTGGATGTGAGTAAGTAAGACTATAATGAAATATTCAGAAACATATGACAGTTCGTAGAATATTGAAAGGAACATGTGTATGTCGTCTTGGGACATGAAGAGAACTGTATGGAGTTGAAGATCTACTGACTATATATATATATTTAGTTGATGTTGGATTGATTTAAAGTTATTTTTATTTCCACGACAAATCTTTGTGCTTTATGTTTGAAAGAATACGCAAGGGAACGCGTGCGTGTTGTGAGAGTGAGAAAGAGATTTTATAAAAGAGCGTTCCTGACAATGGTGACCCCGACGTGATTTGTCGTGGGCTTGTAGTATAGGTAGTAAGTGTATAACTAAGTGTATAACTAAGTGTATAGCTAAGTATAACTCTCGTGTAGTAAGTTAAGTGGAAAATTTGTGGGGCTGTGTGCGCTATTCCCCGTCTCCAGCTCTACGGGTCTGTGGAGATTGTACAGCTCACTCCACAGTAAGGGATTAGTGCCTTTATCTACTTTCGTGCTTTGACTTTCTTTCCAAGCTCTCTCTTCTTGGTGGAGTGTGTGAGACATTGGAAACTGAGAGTAGGTGCTATCCTGTAGGACTCTTTCTTGTATTTGAAAAAAAAAAAAAATTGTTTTGGGCTTTCTCTAATTTTCTTTGTTATTTGATGTTATGCTGTTCTTTAATTGGTGACATGCTCGACATGCTATAAAGTATTACTCTGTTATCAGTGATGACATGCTATACAGTGTGCAAGCGGAAAGGTTTTGTAATGGCTTGTGACACACTTTAAGCGAGGTTGTGGAAGCCCTTATAGATACATGTATTTGATTCTGGTGAGGGTACTTATGCAGGTTGACGTGAATTTTGTATTATTGATATATCGGTTGATGTGTAGGTAGGAGTTGGTGTTGATAAGAATTCCCTAGGTTGTTTTTTTTTGTGTATTGTAGTTTGACTCTATTTAGTGGGATACAGGGAATCTGTCAGTGCTGATTGTTACTAGTTGTATTAGCTATGGCGGAACCAGTTGGTCAAGTAGCTGCCTATTTGAGGGAGGGGCAAAGCATGGGCCTGAAGGACGAAGCCCTACAGAAGTATGTGATGCAGTGTATCGAGAGACAGGAGAGATCTGAAGATAGGTTAGCCCGAGAGAAAGAAGCAGAGAGACAATTTGAATTCCAGAGAGAAGAAGCAAATAGGTTGGCCGGAGAGAGGGAGGCAGAGAGACGATTCGAATTGGAGAAACTTAGGATGGAGTTGGAGCTGAAGAAAGAAACCTATTCGGAAGTATAAGCCAAGAGAACACTGAGCGCCCCTTCAAAGGCTATGTTCCTAAACTACTAGCATTTCAGGAGGACAAGGATGACATGGACTCCTATCTTTTTATTTTTGAAAACCACGCCAGAACTTTCAATTGGCCTAAAGAGGTCTGGCCTTTATACTTAGCCTCCCATCTTCATGGAAAAGCCCTTACCCTTTATCACACTATGTGTGCGAACGGAACAGTTCCTTACGAAGATCTCAAAAGGGAGTTACTTCTTAGGTTCCGAAATACAGAGGAAGGATACCGAGAAAAGTTTCGGACAGTGCGGCCCCAAGCCGAGGAATCCATGACTGAATTCCTAACTCGACTAGCCAGTTTGGCCGACCGATGGATTACCCTCTCCGATATTCCAAAGGACTACGAACACCTGAGGGACTTACTACTAAGAGAACAATTTTATGAAAGTGTGTCCACGGACCTGGTAGTATTTTTACGCGAGAGAAGCTTAAAGACCGTTACATCTGTGGCCGAGCATGCGGAACACTACCGCGTAGCTCACCCCCACAAATCACTGGCCAGGCGAGCCGAGCGATCCATGTTCGCCAATGTGGGGTGTAGCATACCACCAGCGTCTCCACCTACGAAAGCTCGGCAGGACCGACGGCAATACCATGCGAACTATTCCCCTGGTCGTCGAAACACTTTTAATAATATAACTCGAAACCCACGGGGAAGTCCACCCTTCTCACCACCTCCCAGGGGGACCCAGAAGGAACATCCCTCCCCGCCTCACCATCTCGAAGAAAAAAATCCAGGACATCCGGACCGGTGGACACCTGCACGCCCATGTTACAACTGTTTCGGCTACGGACACATTGCCAGAAACTGTCCTGAAAACCGGCCGAGAGGTAACGTCAGAGATGACTCCAGTGAAAGTAAACCATCCCCAGCCAATCTTGGAATTTTATGCTCTGCCACCACGCGAGCAGAACTGGGACACCTAGAACTTTATCCCGGGACAGTCCGAGGTAAAACCGTCCAGGTGCTGCGAGACACTGGCGCAACAACAGCGGGAATTCGTGCTGACCTGGTTCAGGACCACGAATATCTGGGTCACAACCAGGCCTGCATAATGTTTGGAGGAAATGTTGAAACTTTCCCCGTAGCTCGTGTATTCGTAGACACCCCGTTTTATAAAGGTTACTTGAACTGCTGTGTAATCAAAAACCCTGTAGTGGATCTTATTATTGGAAACGTCAGAGGGGCCCGCCGCGTCACCTCCAATTTACCCGAAGGGGACATGACCTCAGAAAGCCCAGTCACTACCGGAGCCCAGTCTCAGCCACACGCCAGGCAACTGCAGCCCCGGAATAATCCGTCCGTCCCCAGCAATTCGTCATCAACACATTGGGGGGAGAAGGATGACCCAGGCCGTCCATCACATTGGACACCTCTAAGACAATGTTATAACTGCCAGCGATATGGCCACATAGCCAGGTTTTGTCACTACCATAGGGCTCAAGACAGCAATGAAGCTTCCATGAGAAGGAAGAATCCGTTTCCAGAGAGTGTCACTGCTAGGTGTACATCCTCGAACAGACAAGAAATGGGACAAGAACACCCATACCAAGGACAGGCTAGAAGGCAAGCTACTCGCCATATTGTAGAGTCTGAGATGACCAACAATTCACGTATGTTACCAGTACAACAGCCATCAATACAGAGAGAATCGGCTCTTCAGGAGGTTCATGAAGAACCGAAGCACAAAATCAACGACCTTAGTGAAGAAATGAGAACGTTACCACAAAGTTTACCGAACTTTAAAGAAAATACTGAAAGTGGTGAACGCAGATTGCAGAGAGAAATCAGTGACCGGGACAAAGAAATTAATCGGCTTCAGGCTGAGACAGAGTTTTGGCGAAAGGAAAGAGATGAATTGTGTAAACACCAGTGGGTGATAGTTAGTAATTTTGAAGGAAGGGTTCGTGAACTTCAATTAGCTCATAAGAAACAGTCTGACGACCTACAGAGAACCTTAGCCGAAAGCAAATTCCTCAAGGAACGTGAAGAAAACATGACGAAAGAAATTGAGAAATCTGTAATAATAGAGAAATCTCTGAAAATGGAGATCTCAGCCAAGGCTAAGACAGATCAAGAAGTTCCTTAGTATTGTAGTGAGAAAAATGAGCCAAAAATGTGAACATTTTTGTTTTGTAAGAGGGGAGGAATGTCAGGGACCAGTATTAGGGACAGGAGGTTGTTGCCCCTGTCTTTCGTTTCTTAGAGATTGTTGCCATGTATTTAAGATATGTTGGATAGCGTCGTGGTTTCGCGTCAGAACCCGACGTCATTTTATGACGTAAATTTAGTCGGACGCAAGTGAAAAATATTTGGAAGAAAGCAGACGGCTGGGAGCAGGGAAGAGAGTTGGATAGAAAGTGTGTGTGGTGTTCGCTTGGGGATATTGAGTGTGTATCGATCCCTGCAAGTTTATCTGGGTGGTGCCGGGAGTATCTGTGTGATTTCCTGGAGAATATTTGTGGTGCCGGGAGTATCTGTGTGATTTCCTGGAGTGTATTTGTGGTGCCGGGAATTTATTTGTGGTGCATGGTCATGTGTTGACCCCCAGCAAATATATCTTGAGTCGTCTGTTAGGTGTCTGCTGAGTCAGCACCTACTATTAGTAAGCTGCGGAACGTATATGTGATTTCCGCTGAACGTTCGTGAGTGAGGATTTTACGTAGACGTGGAAATTGTGGATGTGAGTAAGTAAACTATAATGAAATATTCAGAAACATATGACAGTTCGTAGAATATTGAAAGGAACATGTGTATGTCGTCTTGGGACATGAAGAGAACTGTATGGAGTTGAAGATCTACTGACTATATATATATATTTAGTTGATGTTGGATTGATTTAAAGTTATTTTTATTTCCACGACAAATCTTTGTGCTTTATGTTTGAAAGAATACGCAAGGGAACGCGTGCGTGTTGTGAGAGTGAGAAAGAGATTTTATAAAAGAGCGTTCCTGACAATAAGTAATCACTAAATCTACTGTGATCATTTACACATAGCTGACCTTGAGAGGCTTGTTCTGAACATTTTAATATTTTACAATAAGAATTATGTATTGATCTATTTATTTCAAATATTAAATGAAAACTGAAAGTCTTTGTCTAAGCAAAGATAAACTACTGAAAAATACCTATTTCTTCTGAAAATAGTGCTTAATTGCCAATAACTAGTGTTACAGCTGACTGGATGTCATTTTTGCAACAGATAACCTTCTATTGAAATATATATATGTGTGTGTAACTGGAACCCTTATCACAAACTTTAAGCAACCCCATTTTTAGCCTTCAGTACAGACTTTTGGTAAAATTCTGCATATGTTAAACACAAGGAAGTAAATAAATGTGAAAACTGCTATAAACAAAAGTAAAATTAAGCCTGATATCCAATACACAAGACTATCGGAGACATGCAGAAGTGATAAAAAAATTTAAATGTCACAAAGCCTCCAGCTTCAGGACACTGCTTTTGGCTCACTCCCTAGCAAAACAGCCATTAGGGTTATTTTGTGTGTTTGTTTTCTCTAGAAGTACTGAAACTAGAAATGAAATCTGAAAGACGACATATGCCTCAACCTTGTCTGCACTTTACTTTCTTGTGTTGATCAAATAAGGTCACACAACAAGAAGTTGCAGAATCCCCATGGAAGCAAAATACTATTAATGCAAAAAAATCACGGCAGCATCAAGTTTATGATTCTTCAGCAGCAGCTTCATTTAGGAGGTTACTTTTTAAATAATAAATTTGTGTCAATGAAAGACACCTTTTGCTGATACTGTTAGGCCCACAAACTCAACTCAGGCTTCCACAGAGACAAAAAACTTTCTTGTCCATTATCTCAGAAGAACTGAAGTCTATGGGTATAGTGAGTTGTGGTGAGTCTTAAATTATTTCATGCATGGTGTCTTGCATCATTCAGAAGCTGTCATTCTGAGAAAAGATGTCACATAGGAGGTGGCTAGATCACGTCAATGGTGAAAAGCAGAAATCCAGTGATTGTGTAATGGTCTCTGCTTGATTTTTGTTTAACAATGTAAATAGCTTTCATGTCTGAGCATGAATTTTGTGTGCTGTTCCAGAATACTAAAGAGATGTACATTATCCAGAGCAGACTATTGAGGGGTGAACCAGAAGCTCACATGACTGAAAATATTAGTTTTGTTTTTTCATTAGCACATTGACTGATGCAACTGAAACAGACTGCGTGGAACTTAAATGGTGCAGGTGATCATGGGAATCGGATGAAGATCCAGAGGACAAATTATCTGTAAACAATAGAAGGATAAGATTTTGTGTGTCATCCAGTGAACAGACTATCACTGCCTTCTTCTTCTCCATCTACTTCAGGATGTTAGTTTGAGTAATGAAGGTGTTTGACTACATGATCCCATCAAGCACAAAGAGCCTGGCCTAATGCTGGGATGAAAATAATAATAATAATTATCACCATCATTGTGTAATTAATCCATAGAATGTTTCATTACAAAAAAAGCAGCTAATACAAGATAAACTAATACCAACACCCCTGCCAAAGCTGTAGTGTTATTCTTGAAAAACAGTCACCATTAATTCCAAATTATGTTGGGAATAAATGCATGATATCATATACTTAAAGCTCTTGCATATATATAAGCTTGCTCTCTTCAATCACATCGGTTGAGATAGAATGCAAGACATGGCACATAATGCAACCTGTGTAACAGCACCTCAAATCTGCTCTGTATTAACTAACTAATGTGGACAATCAACAAACACAGGTGAAGTAAAATGACTCGCTGGGGCAGGCACTTGGTTTAAGGTTCACTGTCTTGTCAGACGTGATTAAATTGTCCAGATGTGATAACATGTAAGGATTCTGGAGGTAATGAACTGGTTAATATATCATCATGTCAGGAACACTCAGCATTCATCTTGCAGGAAGCCATGGGTAGAAATATGCTGATAGAGAAGCAAGTACCATCAGCAGAAATATACAACTAAATTGTTTATGCATCAAGACTGGACATTCATGAATTGAAACTTTTCTGCAACAGTGACATGTCAAGAAACACCCTCTAAACCACCCTGATCTAAACTGCACACAAAGATGATCAGTTTAAAAACTGAAGACACACCCTTTTCATAAGCATGTACCTACAAGTTTTAATCACAAAAAAACACAAAAAAAACTCAGTATAAAACATGCAGATGAGTAAAACTAGAGTGATAAAGAAATTCATAAAAATGTTAAAATACTGAAAAAGTCACAAAGTGAGTTTTCTGTGTGGGTGAGGTTGAGTAGGGAAAGAGCTGAAAGAGCTTTCTTTTATAAAATTTGGAACTATGCTAACAACATTTCTTAGTCAACTGAAAATAAGTACAGCCAAAGCTTATCTATATCCTCAACCATCTACACACATCCACCTACACAGAAAACTGGAAATCCTTTATCATGCCAGTCATTATGTGATCATAACATATCCTCAAGAAATCCTTTATCATGCCACACATATCGTGATCCTAAAATACCCTTAAGTAATCCTTTTTTTAATAACTATTTAGCTATTACCATCCCTATTGTAATCTATGCTTGTTTTATAATATTTCTCCTGATTCTCTTAATAGCGCTGACACACAAGAAACTATTTGTAAAAAAATGTAAGTGTGCAAGCATTTTTCAACAAAATCATTGGGTCATGCTAAATGAACCAAAATCAGACTACACAATAGTTGCATTAAGTCAATCATGGTAAACAAGAGCCAAATATTGCAATATGACTGTGACCTACATGACCTACAACCAAGGCATTCAACAGCCTGTGTCTTACACCAAGTCTGGAATCAATTAAGGGCTGGCGATATTTTTATGACCTAAAGGTAAAATTTCTATCCTATCCCATGAAATAGGATGACAAAAGCACATTTACAAGGACTGACAACGAAAGGCCTGAATTTTTGCACCTTTTCCTTGGTGAGGGTATTTAATTTGCCGTGTACTAAAACAGTCTGACATCAAATTCTGCTCACTAGTAGTACCTACAAAACATGTGGTTGTCCCCGTCCATATGTGTAATACTCCAAGCTTTTATATTCTCAACATGGCCTTGTCTTAATCATCTTTTCAAAATGAGAGAATTTTTTTTTTTTAATTTTCTTATTGCATTCTGCAAGTCTCTTTAAAAAAAAACAAAAAACGTCAGACATAAAAATAACCATTTACATAACAAAAGACCGAAACCAGCATAGTAATACCTTGGTTTTCATTGACTTCAGTTATTGTGGCTTTCAGTTTTCATTGATTTTTTTTTTCAGCAAAAATTTTTGCTTGGATTTTGTCGGTTGCCTCAAATTTCATTGAAATGCCCACCTCACCTTGTTGCTTATTTTGCGAAACAAAAGGCTACCCACATGTTCTCCTGCTCTGTGTGGCATTGTTTCTTGTTGTGTGAGTATTTACATTGATTTGGATAAATTGGATTTACACTGATTTATATAAAAATAATTGCCTCAGTTTTTGTCTGTTTTAGATTTCACTGAATGTTTTTGACGGATTATTGACGAAAACCGAGGTATTTATGTATATTCATTGGACAGCATACAAGTGACTGAAGGGATATTGTGTTCAAGCAGGGTTTGAAGGCAAATTAGCAAGACACTTTAGAGACTGCTTGAAAGAAAGGAACTTGATTTTTTTTTTCAAATATAAATGTAAATCTGTGGCTTGAGAAGCAAATGGGAGAGAATTTCACATTAATTAGGTCTAAAAATCTATGAACTCTTGACAAGGTCTGGGCAAAGATGCAAAGCAAAAAGGGCAAGTAAGGATGGGAAATAATAGAGTAGGTTCTCTGCTGAGGTTAGCTAAGCAGTGCAGCATCAGACTCAAGCCAGCAAAATATGCTATGAAGCTACTACATACAGACACATGCTATGTTAGAATGCATTAGAATGTGAAGAGAGTGTTGCTTGCTGTGCCAGCACCTGGAGATGAAGTGTCAGACGTGTTGGAAATATTCCATGACCTGTGTGGATCATAAGGGGGAGGTTTCATCTCACCACTACCATCCTGTTGATATGGAAAGGCTCCGTAGGGTGGTGGCTTATCGCCAGCTCTTGAGTTGCCATCTTGCCGGTAGGCCGAGTTGGCCACACCTGGATAGTGTGCTTGCTGGCCTCGATCAACGCTGTGCAGGAGGCAAAAAGCCTAGGTCAAACACCAGTAGTTCACAGCACAAGCTGGCATGGCAGCCAGGTGCAACTAAAGAGGCTTGCTGCCCACCTGTCAGTCCTGTCTAATGTGGTTGTCTAAGTGCATGCACAGATTACACAACAGCTCACAGGGCAACAGACAAGTGAAAACAGCAGAGGGCAAGAGGTGGAATGTGCTGAGGCACACACTGCACAAGCATGCTAGACGTCAAAGAAAATGTATAGCCATCAGGCAAAGACCAAGCACAACACCCATTTGCAGGCAACAGTGTGGCACAGAAAAAATCCCGTAAATAGTTAAAATTATTCCATGCAGCAAGGCATCCAGTGAACACCGACACTCTTACAAAAGTGATCTCTTCCATGACTGCATGTGTTCATTTTTAATTGGTTTTTGTTTTGTAGATTCAGACATGTATCAGATTGGAAGTCTACCCCAAACAGGCATACATGGGTTTTCCAAACATCACAAAATAAGAAACAAAAATGAACAAATGAAATTACAATCATCTTGGCTAGGAAAAAATATGCAGCCCACGTAGAAATTCTTCGAAAATATGTAAATTGTCCATTTATTCTAGGTTCTTTACTTCAATACACTGGATCCTTTTCCCAAATCACTGATAATTTATTGCTAAGAGACAAGTTTATTTTTTATTACTGACTTTGCCAATTGTACAAGTTTAATCCCTGATATGCAGGACGCCTTAAATTTACCATAAAAATCTCTTTTGGGAAAGTTTGCAATGTTCTGTCCCTTTCACTCTGAACTGAATTCAGTGCTTTAAATATTATGACAAGCTGCAAGCCACTAAAAAAAAAAAATATACACATAAGTATCTGATCGTCAAGCACTCCTACTCATAGTCTGAGGAAGCTGCAAACTGACTACTTCTCTTACAGAAATATAAAGGTCATGATCAGGCAAGCAAGAAAAGCGAGGCAAAGTTCTCAAAGTCTTCGAATCCTGGACAGTAGGTTGAAAGAGTGTGCCTAGATCTCAGCACAGTACATGAAGTTGAATGCTATTTGACAGAGTCTCAAAGAAAATGATGGCCTATAAAAGCTAAGTCAGCATAGCAAACTTTTTTTCCATAACCCAGTTACACAGCAGATCATGCATGTGCTTTGGCTGTGTATTAGCATTACAATGCACTTCCATGGGATTTACAGGCCATTAAATAACACTTCTGGACCTCAAAGAGACAGATATAAAAGAAGCCATACCACACAGATGGGAAGATTAAACATCTGAAGAACTCAAGGTCCAAAGACTAAAACAAAAATCACCATCTCAATGTGAATAGAAATACAAGGATCTGCAGAACATCACACACAATTTATAAACTTTAATAATCAGATCTTAAACATTTAAAAACTAAATACACAGTTGAAGTTAAGAACCAGCAAGGCAACTGTACAGTAAATGGTCCATGACTGATAATTCTAAATAGTTTTAAGGGAATCCAGAAAAGAGTAGAGATAAAATATAATGTAAACTGCAACTGAAGACAGAATTAAGAACACAGCACCAAAGGCCATGAGTTCTTTCTTCACCTCAATTAGAGGTTCAATTGTATTAGTTTCTGCCAGTGGCACAGAGAACACAAAACAGCCACAAGTTTCATTTCTGCTCCTGCTAGAAACACAGAACAATACAACTGCAACTGTTCTTCCAGACAGGCTGGACTTGCAAGAACTGCTGAGATGAGGAGTGTAATGATTTAATCCCTTACCACCACATAAAAAATATAACATTACAATGACTGGCTTATAACTAAAGACTGTGGAGACAGTGAAGTTTGTTTTTTTGATTACTGCTGCTCTCAGGTAAATATTAGACCACAAAACCTATACATTTTTGGAAAGGACAAAACTTAAACTTTGCAATGAAAGTAGTGAAAATTGCCTTCATTGTGCTTTCTGGAAAAGCTACAATCGTGGCCCACCATGCTAGAGGTTAAGGCATTCTCTTAGTTGATAAGAAAAATGATAGAAATCGCACTACAAAGTCTTCTCATTTTGCAACATTTAATAATGAGAAAATAAGTGCTCATTAGCTTTAAGGGAGAAGGCTCATGATGGAAAGTGCAATGTAAGCATCTTCAAGCTTTGCACCCAATTGTAATGGTCAAATTACAGGATTTTCTCCTGGGCAGGACTATCACATCCAACATATAAGAACCCTGAGAAAAACACAGAGCCTCCTTTCCCATGTAAACACTGCCAGATCACTCTATAATTTAGATGCCAAGGGTGCTCAGGCCTAGTCCTGACCTCTTGCTGCACATGCTTCCACATTAACAACAATTACCAGTTGGTAGGAAGGATGCTGAGGATAATTGACGTATTCTTATAACACTGCAGTAACCATACATCATGGGCATGAAAAAAAGGATATCTAAAAGTTGCTTGCATATAGTTTTTGAATTTACTGGACTGTTCAATTGAAGACACTGCTGAGGTTGAACCAAAGGTGTTTACAATTTTCGATTCCCCAATAAGTCAGAACATGGTTTTAATGTAAGTACGTAATTACCATTTGTGTTTTCATCCCACCTTCACCACGAATGTATTCTTTCTGCCTGGAGTTTCAATACTATGTGCTTGATACATTTTTAAAATGTGTTCTGAATGTACACCAGCAATGAATACTGACAGAATGATGTCTTTCATGCTTTCCTGTCAAAAATTCCTTTGTCCTGGTAACTAATATATTAAAACCTGGACTGCCAAAAAGGCAAATGTTGTTGACAAAAGAGTTAGCACATATCCTAAGTGCAATGTAGTGACGTGACATTGAGTCTGACACTAAAATGTTTATTTGCAGCACAACCAGTTACCCAAAACTTAACCATGCAAACACAATGTTACAACATTTAAATGTTCTCATGTGTTTTGTTTTTTCCCTTTGTGGTTATTTCCTATTCCCATATTTTCCTTCGGATTTTTAAAGATGAAGGTGAAATACAGGGTGAAATTAGGTAGTGATAGGAACTACAGCCCAAGACAGAAATATGTGAAGTAAGCAGAGGATCTTTGCCCCACCTGGGGTTTAAACACTGCCTTTACTGAAACACTAAAACAAAAGAAACCAAAAGACAACAACAACAAAACCCACTGAGGGAGACAAATCCTACCCAAACTTCCATAAATACATCTTTATACACTTGGTCTATTCCAGTCCCTCCTTTCAACTCCATGTATCAAATGATAAAAAAGATAACAATAGGAGTTAATTATATATCAACAGATGCTAAGGACAAGAGAAATTTCAACCCTTCCAAAAGTTTTTCAAAGATGATTAAACCTCCACCTTGAAGTTCACCAAGCGAACAAAGAAATGTTCATAAAACAAAGCAAATATCAAACTTGAAAATAAAAATGTACAGCTGCATCCACCAGCATTTAAGGAACTTGCAAATCATGAAATAACCACTTCACATTGATGTGCCTTTTTAAAACTAAAAGACTGTGAACGGAGTAAAGGGAAAGACATGTGCTGAGCTGAGAATTTAAAATAAACATGCACTTGAGCCACAGGACTACAGGGAGGCAAACAAGCTCCTCTAAAATAACCCTTCAAAATCTTCCTCCCAATTGTTGCCGGTTATCTTGCTGTCATATGATGCTTCATTCTACATCAATATAAACTACATACATTGCATGTCAACTTACTGTCATATGATGTTTTCATTCTCTATCAAATTAAACTGCATACAAGTCAAAAAATACATGAGGCAATGTTTCAAGGTCAGTTAGTATCTTATAACAAAGCAGCTAAGCTGCATAAACTAGATGTGAAACCTGTCACATTTTTATTGGTCTCTTCTGTTTAAAGACAAGATTTCATGTTACAGATGAAATTGATTAATAAAAGATGCCAAAAACACACAGCAAGGGTTATGAGAGGACTGCCATTCCTGTAGGCTGAAGAGGAAGAAAGGAAGGCATGTGATCCTACCTGGTTAGTGGGATGGTGTCTTGGTGGTTGCCTCCATACATGCCTCCATAGAAATTCCTGTTAAGGAGAACCAGGATGAATAGGTTAAGGTCAAAGGTCACCAGGGATGCTCGACATGCAGTGGGACAGCAAACAAGAATTGCTAACAAGATGTCTGTTCTCTTAATACACATACAAGTAATGTAGATACATGAAGGGAAAAAAAACACAGCTTTCAGGAAACCTTTCTTTCTGCATGTGAGTGAAGAATACAAACTAGTTTGCCTAAAGGTGTAATAAGCGAAAAATACAGGGTAAAGGCCACCCACCACAAATTTGAGCTACTAGCTTTGAATGGTTAGTCATCATGATGACTATATGTGCTGAGTTCAAAATAATGTCTGTTTGTTGTGTACAAAGAATCCAGCAACTATGTCTTAAGATAGATCTCAATGCGACCACGTTAACAGGACAAAGGCCACTTTAAGAAAAACCAGAAGCCAAAGAAAAGAAAACAGACATCATTTCAGACTAAAGCTTTTACATGGCTGTCTCAAGGAAACCATACAAAATGTTATTACAGGATTTACAGATATATCACACAATCATGATTAGCAACACAACATGCACAAAATCTTAACAGCACTTACGGCCGGTCAAAATCATCATATTCCTTCTCTGTCTCCCGGCGGTAAAGGCCAGCCAGTTTGACAGCAAATATAAGGCAGGGTACAAAGAAGAAGAGGCACCAGCCCAGACTGAACCAAAAGGCATTCTGCAGAATGAGGCAAAAAAGACATAACACCAAACAGCATACACGATCTTTGCGCATATGTCCCACACATTAATCAAGCTACTGACCCCCAATTTGCCTTTTAAGAACTTGCAATTTATTAAATCGCTACTTCTGTCTCAACAAGAAAGTATATGATTAAAATATCTGACACAACACTGGTCTGGCCAACAAGGAAAATTATTGAAAAGAAGGAAATACTCACCAAAGGGTCCAAAGCTGACACACAAACTGAATCAGATGCCATATAGAAACTGTCATAGAGTGGACGACATCGACCATTTTCATTTTGCACCTGTCATCAAAACCCAACACCAAAATGAAACACCAAGCTTTAAGGAAAATAAAAAGACAAATAAATGAAGATCTCCAAGACTGACAGTAGTTTTAGATATTCTCCCTCCCTTGCAATAACACAACATTAATGTACCTTTAGGAATGAATTTTTTCTTTTAACCTACCTTATTTTAGTTAATTCTAACTAGCTCACTTGACTAGTTTGTAGAGGTTATTGTGGGTTAGAAAGGAAAAATTATCTAAAAATTGTAGATGTTTATGTTACAGGCAAATATATCTACAGGTTACCCCAACCAGAACAATACACATTTACACCACGAAAGAAAATCTTTGATAGTCCATCTCTTTCTATAATCTTTATCTGCCACGTATAGTATTCTAACATGTATTGCTCCTTCAAGTTATAAAGTCATTTGTTACCTTGTAAAGAATTTCATCAACTGCACTTTGGGACTTGTTCCACACATCATTGATTACAACCCTCAGTTGCTGTAAATGTAAAATTAAAAGGTCAAATAAGGTCTAAACACACTTTTTTTTACTGAATACAGTTACATATGTGCTACTTATATTAGTATGACAGATTTCAAGTTTGTTACAGATGAATTAACCATGCTATCATTTGTTTGCATTCTTGAAAAGTACCACTGCACACTCTGATACTGTTACTACTATTTAGCACACTTTTTTCATATCTCTCAATGTGAAAGGTTAGCCAGTAAGCTAAGCTTCAGAGATCAACTACCAAACAACAGCACATTGTGGGAACCTTATCCCAACCCAAATCCACTTAGTGATTATGTTAAAATACCATTTTTGGCAGCTAAATTCCTTTCTTCAAGTACTTACCAGATGACATGACTATGTGGAGATCACCCTACAGACACTCAATTTCATCTGTCCACTCCTGATTAGTTAGAACTGACCAATGAACAAGAAGCACATAAACTCAAGCAACAAATCTACCATTCTGCCTCATCTAGCTAGTGAGTTCACCATCTCTCCACACCTTAGTAGGAGCTGCGAAGCAGGTAAGGCAAAAGGGAGCTAGCTGACTCCCAAATATGGGATTTCTTCTTAGTATGGTACCAGATGACATGACTATGTGACCAGTGGGTGGGCACTCAGAAAAAAGAAAGGAGGCTACTGCCTCAGCAGCAGAAAGTCTTAGGACAAACTCAATTCCAGCTAAGCTTCAGACCAGGAGGCCACTTTACGCTGAGCAACAGAGCAGTAAAAACAGGCTAGGCCAGAAATATCCTTCTGTGGACAACATGCTGAACTGCTGTAAAATGTACATCTTGATGCAGACTGCCACATGTTGTCACTGATGGAGGCCTTGCATGGCAGGCTGAACATATGCAGCATCCAACCTCTGCTAGGGTTTGATGACAGAACCCTGGCAAGGTAAGGCACCAGGCAATACACCTGAGCATGGCCCGGTACTAATGACAAATCCCACTGTCATTTGGTGTTAGAGTTATCCATACGCACACTACAATATGAAGGCATGTGAGTATACATACTGGAACCTATGATCCTTCCTAGAAACAGCTTTTTGTAGAAGAAAAAGAAAGAAATACTTTTGCGCTAACTGCTGAACAAAACTCAGCGAAAGAGTATGAATCAAGCCAACTGCTCTTACTGAAGTTGACCTATGTCCCCATCCTCATCTACAAAATGAAGTTGGCAGAAGACGGGATCCACTGCAGGCCTATAAGGCCTCTTGTCATCATAAAACCAACGTACAGCAAACAAGGTTGCAAAATTACAACCTACACGGTTGAAGACAGGCAAAATACTGGAGAGGGGAACTCAATGGCTGGAAATGGCTCGGGGCAAATTAGTTAACAACAAGGATCTGCCTTAACTGCTGACCTCACTGTACCATGCTCACACCAGGATCATCTTCAAGTCTCGTCTTTTTTACCACAATGACACTTTCACTATACTCTTTTTTCAAGGGATCTGGCTTGAATAAATGGTTTTATTGCACTAACCCATCCCCCATATCACACTGTACATACCACACTTAGTACATCTATTCCCTTGGGTTTCAAAGCCTAAAATGTATATGCAGCAAAAACACTGACCTCTGTTACAAGTGCATTCTTTCTGAGATTGAAGTTCGTCTGTGACTGATAAAGCCCAGTCAACAATATCTGAGTCTTGACCTGTAAGTATATTATATATATTCAGACAAGTATATAAGTCTGGAATGTATTTTCTCAGTACATGTAAATCACACCGTAATGAAAGAAGCAACGAAACATTATTATTCATAAAATGTTCAACACAGTAACAAAATAAGCTTAAATCAGTTTCACCCCACATACACACTCCCCCTCACACACACACAGACCTCAGTCAAGTTACTATAAAATTGACGTCATTACTGACCACAACACATTAGTCTTTTTACCTTAATAGTCACTTGCTTCTCCAGTATACCCAGGGACTGGTTAAGAGAACGCTGAATGATAAAGTAACACAGCAATAATTATGAATTGATGCAAGGATAAAATAACAAAGATCGCAGCAGCTGTTATTTGTTCTAGCAATTTCAAACTTTTATTAAAAATAAGTTTTTATTGTAAAAAATCTCAACATTACACTCATTGAATTCGAACTCTGTTGCAAACATCAAGGTGAAGTATAATGCAAAGTCCACAAAGAAAGACTGAGGTGTGAGAGATCACTTACTGTAGAATTTGTCATGGCGCTGACTAAAGTTCTCTCCAGATCTGTCAGTTCACTTGAAAGAGTTGTCAGCTTCTCTTTGTTAGTACGATCATTTTGCTGAAAATAAAGTGCACAGATACGTATCTAATGATACACAGAATAGTGTCGTTTTGAGTGTGTTTAGCCTGCAAAAGGCTTGAATCTACTAATTAACTTTTGACCTTAGTTATACCAACTTCTTTGAGTTGACAAAAATAAATTTTTAAGATAATCAAATTCATCAAATATCTTGGACCAAGTTCTCTCTTCTAACAGAAAGGCTTGTTTTCTTTATACATTTCTCCCTTGACATATCATCTGAAAACTAGTTTTGCTGGTCATCAGGGGAACCTGACAAAAAAAAAAAAAAACAGCTTTCAAGTCTTGCTACTTAAGTCTGTCATGAGTGGCAAGGTGAAAGTCCTGCTGGGAACATGCACGTTATGTTATCCAGCCAGTCAGATTTTCTTCTGCACCTCAGCATACCAGAGTACAAAGAATAACAGTCTTAGAAGAAGTGTGGTGGCTCACATGGTTAACTAAGCCAGCTTGTACTGCTTTGTACTTTGGTAGCAAACCTAATGACGCCAAATTGTGGAAGATATCTCATTGGTTTTGTAGGTCTTTCTCTGATGGAACTGATTTGTGTGCAGTTTTGACACTGCTTGCTGTATTTTTGTGTTCCCAGATTCTTTGGTGAAGAGCAGGAATGGTTTTTCTTGTTGCTTCCACATCCTGCTTGAGCAGCTCAGCTGGGATGTTGTCAATGTTAGGTGACTTTCCTTTCAACTGTGTACAGGTATCTAAACTTCCTCCCACAGAACTGGTAGCTCTCAAGTTTCACTGGTTATAACCTGGCTGGTTTGAAGTATGTGGCACCTGTCTTCAGCTGGAAGTTGTACAGTGCAATATTTCCTTAAAGCATTCTTCGAGAAAGTAGAAGCTGCTGTCTTATTTGTCCTGTGTTGACCTATTTTAGAGTCTTCGGTAGCTGGTAAGCCTTTTTAGTTGTTTTAGCTTAGACTTCAGGCACATTAAGCAAGGTCATAGTTGCTGCCAATGTCAGTGTTTCGACGCAGTATTTAAACATCTTGGCAGCAGGCAGTAGTTGACTGGTTATGGACCAAACAATCTGGAGAATGCTAAGCTGTGTCTTTGATTCCTTGTAGGGTAGCATTTGCTGAACTGTGTCTGTGGCTCTGTGTAAACTCTAGGGGTCTTTGGACCTCGTCACTAGTTTCTCCCAGGCCAGATTTACTGTTCCTGTTGATTGCTGGCAATTGCTTAAAGCAATCTTTGCGTTCCAGTTACCAAGTACTACTCGAGTGTTCTTCTTTGGTACTTATTTTATGGCCTTTTCCAGCTGATCATAAAACTTCTTCATGCACAAAGATTAGAGCATAAACATAGAAAATGGTGACACTGGGAGTTATCGTAGATATGTGAATGGAGACCACCCTCCTGTAAATGGATGTGCAGCTGATGATGCCTCCGATCACTTCTTAACATACCATGACGTCTGTGTCCTTTATTCATTCCTGTTTCCAAATGCCTGGCCATATGACCTCTGCCAGTCCCTCAGTGTCTTCACCCCAGAGGATGCAAACACACACAGGGTGGTTATAAAGACAAAAGACATGGCACTGTCTGAAAACAAGACTCTGGTTCTGATGTCTCTGAATAGTAAACAATATCTGCTAAGCTTTGACTGATATACTGTATCTGCTACAATTGAAGTGATATACTAAATCTACTTAACCTATAAGAACATACTGTCTCTGTTGCTTTCAGATGACCATTCTGTATAGGCTAGTGAGATTAACATACCATATCTGCTAGTCAGATCAACATACCATAGTAGCCAAACTTAGAAGATTTATTGCCATCTGGTCTAGCTTTGCTGCAGTCAGATTTTTGTTTACCTGGAAAAACCAACATAACTGTGACTATTATATGCACAATAATATTTATTAGGTTATGGCAGCCTTATAATGCTAAGGATATCAAAATTACTCAATAAGGGAATTCACTAGGAAAACCTCACGAGAAAGATGTACACAGCCTTGATACCACAAATTATTCTAAAATAGTCTCAAAATGCAGCAGCTATGTTACAATCTCCTAACTCTTTGCTTCAGAAAGAATCGTGTTGGATGGCTGGCTTTAGGTCAGAACTTCAGAATTTCTTGATTAGATTATTTAGCAGAATATTTTCAGGTTGGGTTTTTTTTCTCTCTCTCAACTATACATGCTTGAGTAAACTGTAAAAAGTTAATGGAATTTCTGGTGGTTAAGAGAAACTACTGTGAAAAAAAAAACTGTGCTCATTATTGAGTGGAAAACAATCTAAAACATGGCCAGAACCACACAAGCATTGAGGATACTAGATCAATAAGTGCTTACAAACATGCTTTATCCATTGCATATCAATACTTATAATAATCAAGAACAGAGATGGCACAAAAGGTCTGGCCCTATTCAGTTTAGATTTAGATTATGTCATGCCACAACAAATCCATCTAACTTTAAAAAAAAAACAAAAACAACCAGCTGATGTTTCAAAACAAAGAAAACCACCACATAGCAAGCTTTTACAGTCTGATGTTCATGAAGACAGCAAACTGCCAGCTAAGTTGCTGTGCAAAATACCCCTTGTGCACAAAATGCATTATCTGCTAGCCCTGCCAAAACGTTTTCTGGGTGCACAAGCAAGGAAATAAATGTGTCTTAATTCAAGCCACTGATCTCTGTAGGAGGAAAATTAAGCCTCACGAAACTGTATGTAAACACCCAACAATCTTTCTTTAGCCTCTCCTTGTTTAAGTTTCTCCAAGAATGACATGCTTCAGCATGAAAAGTTGCAGCCATGTTCCCAGTCATTTTGCTTATGAAACTTGCCTACTTCTCATAGGACTGACAATAGAGGTTAAGTGATAGAAGAAGGAAATCGACAAGAAGATGCAACAAGTATGATGGTAGGAAAAAAACCTCCCAAGCTCCTGCAAATGGAATTTTACATGAAAACCATGCTCTCTACCAAAACCATGCTCTCTACGGACTTATTTACAGTTTGTGGGCAAACAGAGTACTCCAAGACACAACTAGCCCAAACAAAATACAGATGCTACAACATTCTTCATCAATGCCTTCAACAAAGCAGCAGCAGCAGCAGCAACAGTAACAGCTTGAGCACACTGATGACAAGCATTTCACAAAAACTTTTTATCAAGGATGCTGACATGCAACTTTCATATGAATATCTTTTTACCGCGAAGCTATATAGACAACACACACTTCATAAAGCATGAATAAAAATAAATCTTTAGTACACTTTGCTGACATGATAAAGCTATACTCTATGCCTTTTCCAACATGACGGACATGTACAGCTCTACGTGTATGTAGGGAAACACCAGCATCAATGTGATGGACTTCTTGGACCAGGGAGATGGGGGAGATGATGTGGAAAACACTCTTCTTTGTGAAATTGTGCACATGAGAATGATGCCTTAGCAGCAAGAGCAACCACAGTCTATGGGTGTGTATATATATATTCTACTGGAAGCTACCAGTGCACTAAAAAAGACAATCTTAAAAAAAACATGCTTTAACCCACCAACTGCATCTAAAACAAGGAGATAAAAGACAAAGTAAAAATGTATTAATTTCTTGCTAGACAAAATTTTGATGATTAAAACAATCATTGTATACATTTTTACGGATTGTATCTGATTTCACAGCAACATCTAAACACATTTTCAAAACAGCTATTGCCACTGTAACCATTCACAAACAGTTCTATAAATTTTCTCATATTCTTCCTAATTAAAGATATAAAAATTCCAGAGTGACATCCAAGACCATACAAATATTTGAACACAGAGAATTTTCTTCTCGCAAATGTAGGGTGAAAGATGCAAATATTGTAAAAAGTGAAGATAAAACAATGTAAACTTCTAAATAAAGCAGAATATATTCTATAATTATAAATATCTTCTTTGTAGCAAGACCACATGATGGAATGCATATCTTCTCCAAGAATAACCAGAAAAGTTAAGACTTGATACTGCTGAAAAACATCTACTTACTTCTGCATAGTATACACTGAAATTAATGGCATCAATGCCCGACTGGGAGAAATCCGTCACTGATCTGTTGAGATTCTCATTGATAAGTGTATGTTAGGGATGGATACTGAAGAATTTTTCAGTTCTTCCAGTTTCAGATGAAGAGGCTGAAACACATTGCATGAAAGTATACAGAAGATAGCTTTAAACTTGTTCTGTTACAAACAAAATGCCAAACTTAAAGCTACAGAAAACAATCCATTTCTAAAAGTGCAATAAATAAGAAAGAAGACTTAAAACATAACACACAATGCATAACTGAACATTTTCTATACAGATAACAATAATACAGAACACTGCAATGGTTTCTAAGAGGAACTAGCACACTATCTCACTGCTCTTTAATGTTTTTAATCATGCCTTACTAAATGCACAATTTATAATTTGATGACAGGTAAACACAAACACTTTTAAAAACTGACAAAGCAAATAGCATGAAGCTTATTCAGTCTACCTCTGATGGACTTGCCTCATAGCAAAAGAAAAAAATAACAACTTTGTAGGGAAGTGAGATGTTATGCCCCTCACATCTAAGGGTCAGTCAGACAGGGTGGTACTCATCTACTCACTGCCTTACCTTCTCCAGCCTCTTGAATCAGATACCCTGGGTAAACTGGAGGAAGTACGCTATGTTACATGGCTAGTTACTGTGCATGTCTTTATATGGTCCTATCGCTAGTTTCAGTAATGGAAGATTTTATTTTTTCAAATATTTCTTAGTTGTTTCGTTGGTCAAGACAGTTCAGTCAATGATGAGCACACAGGTACAAACTGCATATCAATTGTAGTTACAACCAAGTGTATATATATAAAAGAAATTGTGAGACAGGGAAGCTGTCACATTAGTTAGGCACAGCCTAGTTCTCAATTAGTGATTTTGCACCTTTTGTACAGTGAGCTGCAAGGACTGGTGTTGTACATCACCAAACATCCAGAGAAAACATTTTCTTTAAAATTATTTAGACCAGCAACAAAAGTCATCTTCCAAATCTTTGAATCTTAAATTTTGTAAGAAAAGAGTGTTAGCCATTCTACCCTTTCTTTTTGCAAAAACCATGTACATGAAATCCCTTGAGAGATTAGGTCTTTCCAAACAAACAAAAAAACCTGTTTATTTTAGCATTTGTAGAAGGCATGATGTACAGTAACATACCTCCAAACTGGTGTACTGCGTTATGTTGACCATATGGTCCAACTTCATGACCGAGTAAACGGCTTCATTGTTTTGGCATTTCCTGACGTAAAATACACAAAGGAGTATTTAACAACCATCTAAAAAAAAAACTGTGATTTAATGTTCAATGCATAATAGTTAAATGACAAAACCATACTCCTATAAATCTCTTAAACACAAACACACACAAGTTCTGAGTCATTTCTACTGCACATTGTTTCAGGGTATTATCAGTGGCATCACTCATGGAAATATGGCAGAATCTACTTCCTACGTAAAAAAACAAAAAAAGTTCAGCATATTGTTCCTTACTCAAGAATTTCAGCAACATCAAGATTGACTTTCTCGTCAAAGAGAGTCTTCTCAAACGCTGTTGCTTCGCGCAAAACATTGCTAAAGGCCTGCAAAATGGATCAAATCTGATTAATAATAATAAAAGATGCAAAATTTGTAAAGCGCATACTCATACTAAGGAGCATACACTTAGTGCCTAAGAACAAGAACGAAACATGAACAGCATACTATCTATCTATCTATTCCTCTTTGTGCATCAGGTTGCACATAAGGCCTCAACCAGAGTCCGCCACCGATGTCGATCGGCTGAAACCCGCTCTAGGTGACCCCATGTCCAGCCCTTTCCTTTCATCTCCCTTTCCACTGTTCTTCTCCAAGTTTCCTTTGGGCGGCCTCGTTTTCTTCGGCCGTCTGGAGTCCATCGTAGGGCGACTCTGGAAAGGTCTGCTGTCTGCTGGCGGAGCACATGTCCAATCCATCGCCAACGCCTTCGTTGAACCTGCGTGGTGATGGACTCGGTTTTCACTTCTTCGGTGGAGTTCTTCGTTGGTGATGGTGTTTGGCCAAAAGATGTTAAGTATGCGCCTGAGGCATCTGTTTTGGAAGACGTCAAGCTTGTTACTGATGGTTTTGGTCATCTTCCAAGATTCTGATCCGTAAAGGAGGGTGCTGATCACATTTGACTTGAAGATTCTCAGCTTGATCTTCTGGCTGATGTTTTTTGCCTTCCATGTGCTCCTGAGTGAGGCAAAGGCCTGACTGGCTTCGCCAGTCGGGCTCGAATCTTCCACCTCCGCATCCCCAGTGTTTGACATTTTGGACCCAAGATAGGTGAAACTGTCAACTCCTCAATCTCTTCTCCATTTAGTTTGATGCTGTCTTGGACTCTGGCGTTCCACTCTCATACTGTTAGTCTTTTTTGTGCTGACCTTCAAGCCAAGGTTTCCAGCTGTTTCTGAGAAGGCTTTGTTTTTTCCTGCATGTCTTGGTGGCGGTGTGACAGCAGGGCAATGTCATCAGCAAAGTCCAAGTCTTCCAGCGTTGTTGTTGCTGTCATAGTCATGGTCCATCTGAGCCCTCTCCTCTCGCTGTCGGTGGAAGTCTTCATGATCCAGTCCATGGCCAGGATGAAGAGGAACGGCGACAGAATGCAGCCCTGCTTCCACCCGGTACTGACGTTGAAGGGGTCTGTGAGCTCCGTGTCACAGACAACCTGGGATTTGAAATCGCTGTACAGCATTGCAATGACCTGAACAAGTTTTGCAGGGACTCCGTAATGCCTCAGGATCTTCCATAAGGACTCGCGGTGGATGCTGTCAAAGCCTTCTCCAGGTCAATGAAATTGATGTACAGCGGTGTGTTCCATTCGTTGCTCTGCTCCAGAATCTGTCGCAGAATGAAGATGTGTTCGGAGCAGGATCGCCAGGGCGAAATCCTGCTTGCTGTGGTCGGAGGTCTTTCTCAAGAGTTGCCGTCAGTCTTGACAAAACAATCTTGCTGAAGACCTTGCTGGTGAGGGAAGAAGTGTTATGCCCCTCCAATTATTGCAGTCTCCAAGATCTCCTTTCTTGGGTAACTTGAAGATGAGCCCTGTCTTCCACGCAACAGGGACCTGCCCTGATTCCCAAATTTGCCTGAAGATTTCAGTCAGCTTGGGAGCTGTCACATTCACGTCTGCTTTCAACATCTCTGCTGTTATTCATCTGCCCTGGTGCTTTGCCGCTCTTCATTGTCTTGACTGCTGCTGTCACTTCTTCCAGGCTTGGTGGGTCTGTGCAGATGTCAAGGTCTATAGCTGCTGGCTTGGATGTCTGCAAGCTGAGGGGGATCTGGTCTGTTCAGAACCAACTCAAAATGTTCCCTCCAGCGCTGTAGTTTTCCTGCCTCTCCCTCGACGACATTACCGTTCACGTCTTTCACTGGCACATCACTGTTCTTAAACCCGTTGTTTAGCTGTTTGTTTATCTTGTACAGTGTCTTCAGGTCATTTTTACTTGCTGCATTTTCTGCTTCATCTGCCAGTTTCTCTATGTGATATCTTTTGTCGGTTCTTGTCATCCTCTTTACCTCTTTGTTCAGTTTTGCATATCTTTGTCTGTGTTGTTCCTTCAGGCGTTCAGATCTGGTGCTGTTGATTCTTTGTTTGGCTGACTTTCTCTCTTCTATCTTCCTCCATGTCTCTTCTCTAATCCACTGTTCTTTTCTTTTTCCGTTGGAAGCCCAGTATTATCTCTCCTGATTCCTGTAAGACTCGATTGAAGTCGTCTAAGGTCATCTCTTGTTGGTCTCCTAGTGCTTGGAACCTGTTCTTTACTTCCATAGCAAAGGCCCTTTCGGTGGCTGGGTTTTTCAGTTTGCCGGAGTCCACTCTCTGCTGACGTGCCTGTTTTCCTCGTGATCGACGCAGCTTCAGAGAAACTGTGGCTATCACAAGAGTGTGGTCACTGGCAATGTCTGCTCCTCTGTAGGCTCTAACATCTTGAAGTGAGCTCCTCCATTTTCGGTTGATGATGACATGGTCTATCTGGTTCTTTGTGATCCCATCTGGTGATGTCCATGTTGCCTTGTGGATGTCTTTGTGTGGGAAGAGTGTGCCTCCAATCAGTAGGGTTGTTTTCTTCACAAAAGTCTGCCAGTCTCTCTCCGTTGTCATTGATGCTTCCGATTCCATGTTTGCCCATGACATGCTCCCTGCAGGTGTTGTCACTTCCCACCTTGGCATTGAGATCGCCGATGATGAGCAACATGTCGTGGGCTGGAACGCTTTCTGAGGCTGCCTGGAGCTGATCGTAAAAAAGCATCCTTGTCTTCTGCCTCAGAGTCATTTGTTGGTGCATAGCAGGCTAGCACTGTCAGCTTGGTGTACTTGGAATGGAATCTTGCTCTCAAAAGCCTGGGTCCATAAGGCTTCCATTCCAGCAGTGCCTTTTCCGTTTTCTTGTTGAGGAGTAGAGCTACTCCTTCAGAGTGCTGAGCGTCTGATCTTCCTGAGAACAAGATGGTATGTCCTGACGCTAGTCTCCTCTTTCCCGTGCCGGTCCATCTGACCTCACTGACTCCCAGGATGTCCAAGTTGTAGTTGTCAAACTCCTTGACTAATTGGAGCATCCTGCCAGTCTGGTACAAGGTCTGGACGTTCCAGCACCCCACCCTCAACTTCTGCCTCGGCTTCAGTAAATCCGCTGTCGGGGCGCCAGCTCCCTTTCGGGTTTGGCTGTCGTCCGTCATTAGTCCAGTCTCCTGGTGTGCTTCATTACCTTCGCCATCTGTGACGAGTTCTCTGGTTTTAGTTTCTGTAACAGGATTTTTTTTACATGGTGGGGTTGTTAGCCCTACCACAACCTATTTTACCTCTAGGTGAGGTGTCCACCTTAGTCGCCTCTTACGACATGCCTGGCTGGATGGCAGGGACCCTATTCTTGCAATGCTTGCTAGGCAAGCATACCCCGGGGTCCCACAGGGGATGAACAGCATACAAGGGACAGGAAAACAAACAAAACTCATATGAACTATAAAAGAATAAACAACAGTACTAACGAAGAATAAAGCCAAGAACAGAAAACACAAAGAGGAACCAAATAATAAAGACAAGATTAAAAGATGTAAATCTATAGTTTATATTTTGGTGTGGACATACATTTATATTGATCTACTACATTTACTTTCATGTTTAAGAATCCTTCCTTTGAGTCATATCTCTAAAGACAAAATGTAGGAGAATAAAATGATGATGAATCATCAATTACTGAGCCTGACCCTAAAAAACTGCAAGAATATCAGCAAATTTTGCTTCTTTTATATCGTGAATACAAAGTAGCTCAGTCAAGACTTTAACAAATCTGTTCATGCTTTTCATCTTCTAATTATTTTTATTTTTAAAAATAACAGTTTTTACGTGACAATGAATGGTTTTAACTGAAGAAAAGGAAAATGGAGTTCTGTGTCTAACTTCTGAGAAAGAATGCTCAAGGACTTAAAGGGCAGTTCTGTACATCTGTAGATTCTTCCACACATGAGAATAGGTATGTGTGTGCAGGTGTGTGCCTGCAAAGATGTATACATGCATAAATTCTGGTCTGGTATACACTAAATCCCTGTTAACACAAGAAGGCAGATCATATACAAACCTGCAAATCACTGGGGTTGTGGCTGTTGAAGTAGCGGCACACCTCTGTGTATGCAATACCTCCAGTCACAAATAGGATGATACACACTAGCATAAGCAGCCACGTATAGAGGAAAGTGAAGCCCACACCTCTGAACACAAAATATAAACAGTTCAAAATGATCTCTAATCCAAAACTGATTGACAAAAATGTGCTTTTCAAGGCCTCTAGATGTGGGCTACTAAATTAAATCCTAAAGCAGCTGCCAACTGTTGACAATCTGCTTAGCTGGGCACATGTTTTCACTTCTTGTTGTGTATGGCCACTGCAAAGCTGAATTAATATTAGTGATCAAAGTGTTGTAGTTTTGGATGTCAATCCCTACTTTGAATGATTTCCATGACATTAAAACACAGTGATGTCAAAGACAATAAAGTAAGAGAATTCTAGTAGCTCTGACACGGTTTTGTGAAACTTACGCCATGAGGAAGTTGGCTCCAGTGCCCGTGTTACAGCAAGGTGCCCCAAAGCCTGGACGTTCCCCACACAGTCCAAACATCACACCCACATAGTAAAGCACGATGATCAATAAAAGCAAACCGCTGATGGCAAGACCTGCATACCATCTGTTAATAAACAGCATGATCATCAGTTAAAGTTGCTGATTACAAGACCAACATATCATCTGATAACAAACAGCACAATGACCAGTGAGAGCAGACTTTTGATGGGTGATAATAAGCAGCACATGAACACACATTTAGCCTCCCTCTCACCCACACACTAGAAAATATTTGTGCATCTTTTAATTTCTTTACCTTAAACTCTATCTCTTTAATGTGGTTCAAGAAACAATATCCACAATAAAGACCATGGTATGTTATGACTGAGAGAATGACCATCAACACCCCAGGGGATGCACCACTCTAACTTAAGCTTGTGCTCAACGGTTAAGGGCTTGCAACTTGACATTATTCATCTTCTATCCATACTCCTGGTATTTCCTTTCACAACATAAAAGAGGAACCAATTATGGCTGTGATAATGTACTACAGCACCTAGCTACTTAGCAATAAACTTGTGAAAGTAAATCTTGTAATCAGTGAGGAACATTAGTTGTCCACAACCATCCACTTGATCACAATTATAATAAACCATTAAACAATAACTCAGCTTATGAAATTTATGGCTTACCCATATTTATTGTAGGTGCTAATAGGTTCCTGAGTGTTTTGCACACGAGTTGATGCATCTGACATCCAATCAGTCTGCAAATAAAGTACAATTAGTCTGCAAATAATGTACAACAAAAAGATAAAATCATCTGTATAACAGTGACCTAATATCTTACAAGGAAAATCTCCCTCTTTAAATAAAATAACACATCTGGATAAAAGTTCACCTCTGTCTTTCCTTTGCCCATGACTAATGCTGACTTGCATTTGCCTATTATTTGCCTACATATCACTGAGAATGACTGGGGCTTGAAACCAGTCCTGAGAAACTTATTACTATAGTGCTGTCACAAAAGTACATTGACTTTAGAATTGTAGTGAAACAAATGCAAAAAATTTGAATTTGAAATTCATGGTACAGAGTGATCTTAAGCTTTGGTGGCCACCGTATTTTTTATTTTAGTAAAGTGGTCTGCAGTCTGAAATACATTGAGAACCACTGTTTTGAAGTAACTGGCAGAATAGCATGTCACCTTAAAATGCTGCACTTTAATACACCGATGTCATGCTTGCTGAGAAATAAGTGCTCATAATATAGCAGAATAATATAATGCCAACATTCAAACATATCAACATTAAGTGAGTCAAAGCCACTAAAACTGCCTTAAATCAGCATACCATCCTTTTTAAAGTCAAAAGCTTTAAGACAAAGTATTACCATTACCGGTAAAATGTAAGACCTTACCAATTCAAGTACACTATTCCTGACATTATTAATTCCTTTCACGATTTCCATGCGAACACTGTCCAGAGATGAAGAGGAAGCTGAAATAAAACAATTCCATCAATACCTTCTTTGTAGTGATAGGTAAAGTACAGTATCTCATTCTCAGATATAGTAAACACAAGAGTAAACACTTCCTTCATGATTTTAAGACATTAATCCATATCTCAGGTGATGTGCCTCTCTATCACTACTTGCCTTACAATATTTTCGAAAATAATCTATGATTCTATCTTTTTTACTTCTACATTTTCATACATAATCTTTCTCTAGACACACTTTTTTTCCTATTATTTTTTGTTACTTCAGAAAACATTAAAAAAAGGTCTCATTACATAGAAACCTGCATATATAAATATTATGTAAGAAAGTGCCAAATCACATAAAGAAAATTTGCCATAGGAGTCTTTTTATTACTACTTAATATCAAGATCTCGATATTAAGACCTAAATCGGTCTGTAATATTTCTGTGTGGCTGATAGAAAACATTTCCAATGTTTATATGAGGATCTACAAGCCCCCAACAATTTTAAATGGGTGTGGGAGTGGGAGTCGGGGTAGGCTGAAAACCTCTTTTTATCGACGGGAAATGATGTCCCAGCAAAATAAAAACCAACAAAATTACAACTTACCATTAATCTCATTATTCACACTATTTGTTGTTGTAGACTTTGCATTTGCAACAATCTCTTCTGCCTATAAAACAAACATTTAGCAACCAATGAAGGAATTATTGAAAATAATCTTTCATTGCTGGTAAAAAGAAACCTTGCACACTTGGTAGTGTTACCTCATTTTTAAAAATATTAGACCAACCATTTATTGTCAGTGTTAATAAAAGAAAAGTCTGGTAAAATTTACAGAAAGTTCATGTGTACCAGACCTGAGGATGCATGCATGCATGTGCACACACCATCACCCCTCCACACACACATACAAGCAATTAACCCCACCTCTTGAATATATCGATTCATATCCAATGCCTTTGAAACTTCTGTCGCCTGACTACTTAAATTGTCCAACTGAAACAACAGATAAGAATGAATACATCAATTCATATCCAACATCTTGGAAACATCAATTGTCTAACTAGAAGGGCAGTGTATGTCAAGTTATGTAAATGGCAACTCTGAAGCCTGCTAGCTTATTATTCAAGGTAAAAAAATCTGTCTTATTTATTTCGTTTGCAAAGTTAACATGTGCAGGCAAAAGCAAAGTTTGATTTGGTGTCTGTATGATACAACTGCCTTTACCTAGAATGGTGGAAAGTGCCAACTGACACAGATAGAAATTATATTGGTATACACAGCAGTATACTCAGCATCCACTTAATGTACTTGATACTTTAGCCTTTTATTTGCAGGCCATGCAAGTTTTGGCTAAGCATTTGTCACAAACAGAGCTTTTGAGATGTCGATTTGAGTGTTGCTATTACTGGAGATTTGGGAATTTCAATACCATTCTACTATAAAGTAAAATAGTGACAAATGAATTTCTTCTAGAGTTTTATGGCATGGTCTTGAATAACAAAAATGTTGCCTCGTGACATTTTGACTATGTCTAAGTACAGCTCTTTGAATGTCATAACTGTAAGTTCTCAAAGAAAACTCTATTTCCTGATATAGTTTGACAATGAGACAGTAAATGGATAAAATATTTAAGATTTCTTTTAGCAATATTGTATTTGTCTGTCAAGCAGATGACTGATTGTGACTGGTGCTGTGACTGCATTGTGACTACCGAGACTGAAAGTCTCATTTATTTGAGAGTGGTAGTACCTATACAGCAGATGCTGCAAAGAAACACAGCTATCCAGCAGAACTGTAACATTACTATACTTGTAGGCATTCCAAAACAACTGCCATTCTAGTCTTAAATTGCCCTGCTGAAACAATAAATAATCTGGTAATAAATTTAGTGTTTCATAGTACAGTGGTACCTCGACATACGAGTGCCCTGACATACGAGTGTTTTGAGATACGAGCCGCCGAGCGAGCGATATTTTGCTTCGAGATAAGAGCAAGATTTGAGATACGAGGAATCGCACACTACACCGCTGCACACGACCCCAGCATGCGGGGCGGATGTTGGGGTCGTGTGCAGCGTCTAACAGTTTCTCCCACCTCAGACTAGACCTCAGTCTGTGTGCTTGTTTCCCTCGTTTTCGAAGCATTTTTGATAAGTTGGGTTCGCGTTTTTTTGCTTTTTGTACATTTACAAAACATTGTCACATTTATTTTTATAACCATGGGTCCGAAGAAGAAGATGATGTCTATTGAATTAAAGCGCGAAATCGTAGAAAAACATGAGCAAGGTGTGCGAGTAATTGACTTGGTGAGGATGTACGGGTGTAGCACATCAATGATATGTTCTGAGCTTAAACAGAAGGAGTTGATAAAGTGTATATCGCCAGCTAAGGGCGTTATAATAATTTCTAAGCTCCGGACTTCTCTCCATGAAAAGATGGAGAAACTATTGACTGTGTGGGTGACAGAGAAGCAGCTTCAAGGAGGAACCTTAACACAAAGCATCATGTGTGAGAAGGCACGAGCGATTTACGGTGATTTGCTGAAGCAGATCCCACACACTTCCACAAACGAAGAATTTAATATGTTTTTATAGAATATGTATTGTTTATTCATAAATAAATGTTTCTTCATGTAAATACACTTTTTCTTATTCAAAAACACTTAACAAAAACAACTGAGGTGGTGTTTTGGGAGCTGGAACGGATTAATGGCATTTCAATTAATCTCAATGGGGAAAATTGCTTTGAGATACGAGCAATTTGACATACGAGCAAGGTTACGGAACGAATTAAACTCGTATGTCGAGGTACCACTGTACTATTAATTTAATCCATTCTTACCTAATGCCTTGCCTGTGCCACTCTAGTTAAATTCTAAATCCATCTTGTAGGTACAATTACACAAGGTAATATACAGAAATACATGTGCTGTATTTATATATAAAAAAAAATTCCACCACCAATTTGACTACAGCAGGGGTGGGCAAGGTTTTCTGTTGGCAGGCTGGTCTACAAATTCTCGTCAGCAGCCCCTGATGCTCTCTAACGACTAGGTGCATCAGATATGTCAGTCATGTTATCTTTATACCTTGTCTGTGTTAAAATGTTATGGAGTGCCAATTTCTAGTGCTGTACCTGATAAATTAAATTTCAATCACATTAGGTTGAATGAAAAATTGAAAATGCACTACACATTTTGGCAGACAGGCCGGTCCAAAGATGCCTACGGGCTGCATTCGGCCTGAGGGCCGTAGTTTGCCCACCCCTAGACTACAGACTACTTCCAAATAACAACCATTGGTAAAGTTTCAACGTCAACAAATTTACCTTAGAAAAATCAGGGTTAACGACATAATAATTTCTGTTGAAGTTGTTGCAGCTATCTGTTGATTTCCGACAAATGCTCTCCACCTCATCGGCGATGCGAGTTAAGTTTGCTCGGAGTGCATTCCCTGCAGTGCTTAGAAAAGCCAGCTGAGTGGCAACATTCTGCAGATGATCTCTGGTCTTGTTGACATCTGATTCATAGGAATGATAATCAGAGGCAAAAAAAAAAAAAAAGAAAAAATTTACAAATCATGAATTACAATGCTTCTTCATTTCTGTAACTATAAAATGGTTACTTTCAACTTCAGTCAAAAATAAAATGCATATCTACTAACCAGAAATGACACTGTAAAACAATTCAAACCTATGTCTTGTGGCTTACCCACTAATAAAGCTGGGTGTCCTACCACATGAAGATATTTAAGTAAAGGAAACGAACATGCACGAATACAAGGAGAACCACTAAATCAATGCACCAACCTTGACTGAGGGCTTTAGTCTGGTCCAGTAAAGCAGTTGCATTTAAAACTCTCAGCACATCACTCACAGCTGTATCAGCTGTCTCTGTTGACAAAACAATAGCAAAAGTTAAACGCTCTACAATTTACTCAAAATAAATAGGAATACCATCTCTTTGGTGGCCTCAAAGACATAGAGAGCAAGAAAGACAACTGATTTTGATGAACAAACAAGTGTTAATGAGAGGTAGCTTTTTGTATCTGGATGACTGATGCAGATTGCATCTGACTGAGATACAACCTGAAAGTTTACTTACTTCTGATGTCATCAATTATTGTAGCCTTGGCACTGTCATATGATCCTAAAATGGTCCTCTGAATTTCCTGTTAGACAAGCAAAAAATGCAAGTTATCCACACATTATCATGATACCTGTATGGATTCATAAAGAATGCTGGGTTTATGTGAATTTTTGTGAGGGAGGAGGGGAGGAGTAAGCGTCAAATCCAAACATTATCAGGGTTAATCAATAGATATATATATAAAAAGATAGCAGCAAATCAATCTTTCTCTCTCATTCACACACAATATAAAAAAAGTGAAGTATCTATGTCTTTTATGTCTAAATGATGCTTCAGTAATTTTTAAAAGGCTACAAAAATGACAGAGTAAAAAACTTACGTCAACTGTATTATTGACAAAACTTTCTGCTTTTCCTATGGCGGATGTTAGCTTTCCAACTGGACCAGCATTGTTTTCATTTTGAAGTTTCTTGTGTAAAACATCAATGGAGACAAAAGCACAAACAACCCCAGCTCTGTCACACAGAAAATACCAACATACACTCACAATACCCAGCTTATAAAAGCAACAATCTGTCAAATATGTCAATCATTCTTGCCTTAAAATTATAGATATTTGCAAATACACAGAATGTTTTAAGCCCAGTCTCAGGAACCCAGACCAAACTATCATAAAGAAAGTAATTAATCCACAGTTTTTTTTAAGAAAGTATGAACAAGTTAATAAGCTCATGGGAATAAAGTTAAATATCTGAAGGTAAACACGATCTGTGTTTCACCAGTCCTATCAAGGGCGTGGCAGCATTTTTATGAGGCTCTATACATAAAAATATATATTCATAAACAAGCAAATATATAATACTTGTATACAAATGTTCCTACGAAGATGCCAGATGCCAAGAGGTACTCACAGTGCAACAGTGTTCAGCAGTAGTAGAACAGTACAGTAAGACTTGCGCTTGCACCCAGCATGCTTTGGGTCATGCTTCTTCTGTCTGCCTCCACACTTGCCACAGCAGCACCGGCAGCAGCAAAATATCAGCCCAACAATGGGCATGACTACAAAGAAGAGAAGGCCTGCTGCCACGCATACTGCGAATCCTATCAAGTATTTTGCCCCCTGCACACACATGGAAAAAAGGATTTTTATATTTTAACAGCAGTAAAAGCCAGAATGGTAAGTCTTAACCATATATTTTAAATGCTGGAACTTGCAATCAATTCTCCCATGAAAAGTATTATATCTGTCAAAGCAAAATGATGCAACATTTATGTACATATTACCATTGTGGCATTTTCTCTCATCTGGTCAATGAAGAACAATAAAATAAATTGGAAATAATCACTCTCACCTTCCGCCAGTCCTTAATCTGTTCAGAGTAAAACTGTTCATCTTTGAACAATGTTGACAAATCTGTGCAAAACCAAACAAAAGAATCAGTGCCACCAAACACATTAGATAAGCATGACTGTAAATGATATAAATATTCTTAGCAGCAAAGTCTATGGCATTTTAAAGTATTATTGTTTTATTCTTCTTCTCATTCACTCTCTGGCCAGCAGTCACTATAATGTCCCCCGAGTCTCTTTTGTTCCCATAGACCTTTATTTGGTGTGATGCCTGTTCATGTAACATCTCTAGTCTTCAGTAGTGGGCATTTTTGGGGGATGTGCTCTGGCATTGAACACATGAGCATTTAATGGCAGCAATCTGTACATAATTTTAGGATCACTACATGTTGCCATCCTTCAACAAAATAGTCAACGCCACATAGGAGTAGATTATGCTGCCATCACAAGGGTCTTTTTCTCAAAAAAAAGCTGATGTTGATGTCAAGCTGCTATCCTCTTGATCCAAGTTTACAAGGATTACCTATTGTCTCATGCCACAAGATTCCACATAGTTACTGTGTTATTGTTTAAGATTCACTTTAAAGAATGTTGAAGTACATACAGCTGCAGCTAATTAACCTTGTGTCTCTCAAATCACTATATGCACATGTACTCATGGATCTGCATATGTGTGTGTTTTAATATTCTCTTCCATTTTCTTTTTCTAGGAAGGAGATGGAAGGACTAAAGCTTTCCCTTCTACTTGTGCCTTAGACATGGTAAGCCACTTACACTCAACATGGAAATATTCCAGTTTATTGTCTTTATTCAATAGAACAGACCTGGGCAAAGGCCGGCCCGCGGGCCGGATCCGGCTCTCCTCCTGTCTCTGACCGGCCCGCCCGCCAGTATATATACTATATATACAGTATTGGGTAAAACTGACTTAACTATATTAGTCCGTCCCTCTAAAACCATCCCAATTTCTCATGAAGCCCCTTGGGAAAATTAATTGCCCACCCCTGCAATAGAACAAGGATTAAAAGGCAACAGGTCAAACTTGGTTTGTGTGACCTGCCACACCACCTAGCATATATGTGGGCATTTCAGAATGTGTAACCTAGCTGCACCTTAACAGGGTGGAATGCCACTTCCACCCTTACCCTTGCCATTATGGCAATAAAAACCATGCACCATCTTATATTTTAGGATACAGGAATAGATGATCATTTACTGAGAAACAAGTGTACAGTAATACTATAGAGTAAATAACAAAGAATCTGGTTACTGGAGCCAATTAAATCTCTCATTCGTGAATATGCCATAAGACATGATAATAAACTAACCAATGCCCAAGAATTGTTAATCACCTCTAAACAATATCATACAGTAGGGAGACAAGTCTAGCAAAAATAAATTATATTTCTATCACCATTCTGTCTGAATGGCATAGAGCTTTGTAAGGACTAGCCTAACTTTCAACTTAGGGCCTAAAGCAATGTTCATTGACAACATGTTTGTCTGCATGACATAAGTTGACATAGGAGTGACACACCACACCTGTCAGCACGTTCTAAATGCAGAGGGACAGCTACTGTTTACACAAAGCCCTTTCCTTTCTTATTGCCTAACGCCTACAGTGTTAGTTCATGAGTTACTGAGTTCATCCCTTTCACATGGCGACTGAAGACAACTATGCTCAGACACAATGTACTGAGCACCAAAACTAGATTTGGAAAAAAGTCATAATGCATGAATACTTTAAAATGGCAATGTTTGAACACTCCTGCTTAAAAAACAAAAACCTGTAAAACTCATACAAAATTTGTCTTGATTTATCATAAGCCAATGTTCCACATTTAAAAATTGTAAGCACATTTAAAAGTATAGTCTGCAGATATGTTGAATACCGTTAGGGGCAGCATGGCATCTTCAGACCACAATACTTATGCCCCTGTCCCAAAAATGTTATTAGACTTGCACAGTACAAGTTCCTGTAAGATGTTTGCATGTCAGCTGGGTGTTTTCCCCAACCCCCAACAATCTCTCTGATATGAACTTGTTCTTGCACTTATCAGTAAAGTATTGAATACTACACAAGCCTTCCTCTCGCTAACATCCTTCTTTGCTCCTAACTCTATCCACAGTACAGTCTATCAATTGCCAAATCTGTCTAGCTCTCTGATAAAGACAAAAGCGTTATCAACATATTATGCTGTTTTCCCTTATGACTATCACCCGTAATTCAACAGCATCCTTTTTGGCTTTCAATTTAAAGCTACGTAAGAAATCCTCAGTACATCTGTTCGACCTATCAACAATGTCTGGCCATTATAAATCAAACCATCAAAATTAAATTTTTTTTTTATTGGTTGTGATTATTGCTGCATCTGTACATAAACACATTTCCTGACAGAAACACATTGATATCCTCTTCCAAGAAGCACTAACCCTCACAGTGATGATCTGGGATCAAAGAGAATCATGAATAAAAATGGATCTGGAATACATACAGTAAGAAAGAAACATCAACATCTGCTTCCTTGACAAGACATGCCTAAAATATAGAAAAACCTTTAAGAACAAGGATTGCCAAATCTTCAGGTTAGATAGAGCAGACTACTGCAAAGGCAGAATCTTGACCCTGGTCAGAAACAAAACCTACATCAACAAATAACAATCCAACTGAAGGTGCTGAACATCAAGTAATCTGGATCAAACTGAAGGATACAAAGTTCCATATCCTCCACTTTTACTGTCAAAAAACAGCTCACTTCTTAATCAATGAAACCCTAGAAGTATGACAGGCATGCTCTCTGGAGTGCAAAAGATTGTCAAAATGATCGACCACTATCCCTCAACTCAAAGTACCAGACTTGGTCTACTTTAACAGTCATTCTCAGAGTTGGGGCTACAATCAGATGGACTCAAGGAGAGAAGTGCAAGACCTGCAAGATGATTACTATCCAGTCCTCATCAATTCCCCAAGTGACAGCTTACCACTTCTTCCCTACATCTAGCCTTCTGTACAGAGAATATTCATGGAGGCATTAATGGAGACGTGGAACAGTTAGGAGGCAGTGACCACACATCTTCTTTACACTTCATCAGAACAGCCAGGAGGCAGTGACCATAGACCAGTGTTCCTTATAAGAACACCAACTCAGGTGGGAGCAAACAGCCAAGAGGTTAGAACACTGGCATTTGAATCAAGAGGAACAGTGGTTTGATACCCATACCCATACACCGCACTTCATTTCCCTAAGCCAACTCAGCTGGCAGGAACAGATACCTGACTCCAAAGACAGGGAAGGGAAGGCAGCAAGTTAGAGGAGATGAGAACTGCCCTCACTTAAAACTGGCCCCGAGAAAAGTGAGGTCTCTAACACCTCAGTTCCTAATGACAAAAGGTCATGGGATGACCATTGCCTTTGTTTGTACACCATCCTTAAGAAATGGATTGTAATTGTAACAAGGCAACATGAAGCCTTCTAAGTCACCAAATACCCTCAAAAACAATCTATAACCTAACCCTAACCCTGACAGGCAGGTACAAGGCACTATATAAACCCAACTTTACTGGAACTGTGAATAAGAATGGAATAGGAGCATTTGCAGCCTTGCTTATAGTTCTTCAACTGGATTGAGAGAGCTGGGAGCAAACATACTGCAAATCTTTTTAGAAATCCTACTCCATGCAAACATATGCAATATTAAAAAAGACAATGACCTAATGATTGTGTGCCTAACAAGGTCATTTAAAACTATGGTCCATCTGTTTCAAAAAACATCCTTGATTAACTTCCTGCTTATTTACCTCAATTTTGCTCTGAAAATGATCAGTTTGGATGTGCAGATATATCAATCTTTACATGTGGTTCTTTCAAGCAAACTTTAAAAAAAAGTGTGTCTATACTAGAAAAACTAACAGCTGCTGTTACTCTGAACTACAAAAGTTTCGCTTAACTCATTGGTTAGCAGGTTGACTTGATTCAGGCAAGGAATGGAGGCACAATTGGGATCTTTATATAATGGACACAAATAAAACAAAATGACTTCAAATTTTCCTTGCAGCCAAGACTGATGGGTCTTGATTGTAATAGTTATCTCGAAGTCAATTATTAATCCATTGCTTGCATTATATGTGATAAGTATCAGGTAACTAAATAAATGGGTTGCTTTAACAACTCCCATTATAATTTTTTGCCAAGCTGTCCATAAATGTCAAGTATGTTAGAGTGTTTCAATAACATCAGTGCATATTTTCACTACCTAGCAATATAACAATAGTATCTTTTGCTGTGTGAATACATGCATGGATAGGGTAGTTAAGTGCATGCTCATGTATCCCATATATGAATTCAAATTTTGTTATGATGAATAATCACACTGCTGCAATTAAACATACACTTTAGACAACTTTCCTTTGGTGCACTATATAACTCATCCCTATCAGTTCTCAAATATAGAATCAAAAATAAAAGAATATGCTTGTTTATCAATATTGAATTCAGCCATAAAAAAAATAATTCTGCTTTGATGACTCTGGCCTTTGAACAGGCTTAACAAACCTTAGCTCTGACTCAGACTTAACAAGTCCATCGCATTTGTGCAACTTTACAAAGTTAGTCGCCTGAAGCTCTATGAAGTCTTTCCTTTGTGTAAATCAGAACTGTGCTTATTTGCTTTCACTCAAGCTCAAAGTGTCTCGCAAGGCATGCTGAATCAATGCAATTAGCCCTTTGTGGAAGAAAGTATTTATTTTCGAGCATTAAAATCTACTGTCTTTAGTATGTGCAAAAATCTTATGGAATTATGCATACATTTCTCTACTACCTCCTGCTTTCGCTACTAGTGCTATTAAAGAAAGCTCTTGCTTTTCCTCACAGTGCCTTATGCTAGTCGTGCAATACACTTTTTCTTTAATTAGTAAGCTGGCTGTGACTGCCGTCTTTGTGATGCTACCCGTTTCTCCCATCTTCTATGAAAAGGTCCACTAAAAGGTGGACAAGGAAATAGAACAAGGGGAATGAAAAGTGTCTTGAATTTTTATCACTCATGCACAAGTCTGATGTAAGTGAAGTGCTGCAAGTCCAATAATGCTGGTGAGCGTGCAGATTTTTACATACTAGAAGACCTTGCTGAATAGAGAAAGCCATTAAAAAAAAGTAACAAAACTAATTTGAACCCAGAAACAGATGTCAGGTCTATTCACAGATCTGACTGCATACTCAAAGCAGATTTTTACACAACTTAGTGATCTGGCCTGCTGCTGAATAATAAGAAAAAGATTTATACAGTGTATGCACAAGCCTATACACTGTTGTACCATGTATGCAAATGTGGTATCATCTAGACTTGTGGCATACACTGCACTGAAAAACCGAGTATATCCCTGCTATGTTTGTCCCGAAATTTCTATCTACGTCACACCGCCTGGGTTTTGTCTGTTTGACTGTATTATTTCATGATCACAAGTCATAAAATGTTAATTTTATTCCTCAGTAAACTCCGTTGACACCGACAATCATACAAATAAACTGGGCATTGAATTTCAAGTTGAAACCAAAGTTTCTCCAACTGCAAGTGCACATTCATGTATGTCATATGATGCATACAATGTTTGCGCACTTTTTCACAACTTTAGAAACAAAATGTATTTATCTGTCTGCATTATGTCACAGAATAAGCAAGTTAATTTGCAGTGGAGCAAAACTGTTTTCTTATCCATCAATGACAGAAGCCAGCAGTCACAGGAGGACATTAGGGTCTGCCAATTTGTGTGCATGCCAACCGCAAGTGCCACTGACTGCTAATTGTCACTTTCTGAACAGGCTGTTATGTTGATAATGTGCTAGTATTCCCCCTTCTCCAACATCCCTTAGCCCAGTGAACTCGTGGCATTCCTCTGACCGACAAACTTGAGGGCATGGAAAAACAATTTTTTCTTGTAGAGATTTGTTTCATTGCATTGTTTCATTTTAGTTTGTGAAGAATGCAGTTAAGGTATTTAAATTATAGTAGGTACAGGTATTTAAATTAAATTATAGTGTTATGACTGGTCACCTCCTACTTAATGATAAATTTCAGTTTACATCTAAAAATATTCAGATCAATTATAAAACAAGAAAGGGAAGTGATATCACTAGTGAGTGTTCTGAAAGTTATTAACTTTTAAGCAGATGAAAGTTTATACTTTCAGGCAATTAACAATCAGGCAAATCAGTAATGAAGTTGAACTCTGAATTAGCCCTTTTAAATAATGCCCTGCATGGCAGTCTTAAATGCCTGATGACCACTTTTTAAACTCATTTTCAGATAACTTTCCATTGTTTATCATTATCAGCATTTATTCTTTACAAAAATACTTAAGTCTTTATGCATCTTATTTAACAAGATAATTTGATACAAAGGTATAAGGGATATAATGGCACAAGGTATGTTACTGTTCAGTATTGTTCAATGCCTTCTTTCTTGTACCTGCTTCTGATCTGACTCATTGTGCTTTCAATAGAAGTCACAAACATCTGTGCACAATGCTGAATCACAGAACCAGAACTCGGCAATGCATCAGGCTGAGCAGTGCACCAGGCTAAGCAGTGCCAAGCTACATGGAACTTCAACGAGTGACAGAATTATGAGGGATCACAGTCAATGGTAGAAAAGGATACAAAAAACTAATTAAAAACAGACACCAGCATTTGATCTCACAGCATCTATAATCATCTGTTAGTTATAGTCAACTGAAAAATCTAGCTCATAACAATGCCAGATGAGCTATGGTTTCTTGCATAGTAGATACCACAAACCCTTTCCCATCAAAGGAAGCAAAGTATTAAACTAAGCCACATCACAGTATCTTGCTTTGGTAGACTTGTGTTTACTAGAACCAAAAAACAAAACTCAAGTTAAAAAAAGGGTTACACATTTACTTTGTCTCTAAAAAAACAGAACCAATACAGGCAGTAGAGTAATCTGAGATACAGGCTAAGCCATAACTGAAACTAAGGAAGTGAAATAACAAAGCCTGCAAGTTCCTTCTTAATCTCCTTTGGGAGTTAGATCACTTTCACATTTCTGTGTTTGAAACGTGATAAACAACTGAATACACAAATCTGCTCTGGGCTAAAGTGTTATAGCAGGGAATGGATGGAGCAAGGCATGACCTCTTTACGGTCTTTACATTAAAGCTACTAGCTCATTACAAGCAGTGTATTTCCTGCTGGCCAATGCCTTGGTGGGTTTTAAAGTATCCCACACTAATTAACTTGGTCAGCATCAGTCACTTTGTGTCTTTATGCACATTAAGTATACAAGGAGATCTATGTATATATAAGTCAAAAAGTAAACAAATAGCATACGATGCTGCATGAGGGAAAAATACCAACAAGATGGATCTGTGGATTATTCAGGCTCAATATCAGACAGGCAGCAATGATAATGTCTGGAGTTCTGTTGTCAGTGCATGTACAAATAGCACACACCATAGCCATTCTTGACTAGAGAACTCAAACCTAATTTGTTAACAATCTATCCCTACATAAAATACCAGTTTGTAACACACATAGCATCTCACATATAGGCACATGCAATCTGCTGTTGCTGCTGGCTTGTTTTTGTTCTGTTAGGTGTCAAGAGCTCTAAACCATATTATTTTATCAACTTTATATGATTTTACAATCACAACACTAGGTAATTGGCAAGGTGTTTGGTTAACTTTTGATTGAATAAGTGTCCTTTCTTCCTTAGAAAAGATTGTGCACACAGTAATAACATACAAATTCAATTTAAAAATGCATTAAGTAAAGATACATAATGGCAAAATCCAATTCTCAGTAAAGCAAACTAGAAAGTTTTCTGAGAAAAAGGTACTGCAGACTTAACCCGGTAAACATTACTAAGGGTACAAGCCGTCAAGATAGCTCCTTTTGTCTAGTAATCGCTGTGCATCTTTCAAAAGTTTTCTGGTTTTAATCAATGCATTGAAATATTCTGTATCTTTTTTTAAAGTATATGTCAAACTTCTTGTTGAGGATAAACAACAGAGGAGTAGGTTGCATTCTATGATCTATCAACATGCAATGCACGTGCTTAAGTTAAGCGATTTCACATGTGCAGATACGATCTACGGTGCGATACGCACTGCGTTTAAACCTAAAAGGCATTGTTCTTTGCACAGCTGTGTGTACTTACTGAGCCAAGTCTGCGTGGTGATTTTTTCTGGCTGAACGACGCCCAGAAACGTCTTCACCATGTCGAAAAACGGTTTCATCCCCTTCTCCATTGTGGTCACTGTGGGGTCATCTTGGGAACTGGAGCTGCTGACGATGCTGGAAGAATTTACACTTGATTCGGCAAGGACGGCACCCATGACTGAGACAAGCAAAATCCAGTAAACAGTCAGCAGCCTCCTGTCCCACACACTGCGACCCGCCATGTTTCTTTTTTGTTGCTTGCCGCTTGTGTCTGCCACAAACCTGACGCTTGTCTCACAGGCCAAACACGATATCTGGCGGCCGTGTCGTGGTTACTTATTCCTCGATCCTCGTTGTTGTGATGATGTGCGACTAGCCGCTCCAACGGTCCCCATCCCTTTACACGCGCTGGTGAGACCGCCGTTACTTTCCGGGTTGGCCGTGACGTCATCAACCCTGGTGGTAGACACACCACCCAGTGAGTAGGCGACTATATATATATACCTACGTGGTTTGTTACATACTGCATGTCCTGTGTACATAGGCGTCTGTGTCACACACTGCGTGACGATGGAAAGGGCAAAGGTTATATTAATAACACGATGTCTTAAGAAATAGTCGTTATCTAGTCATTTGACAGTAATTATTTCGGGGGTACATTTACGCCCTCTGTATACTTATAAGTCAGTGCACGTCGAGAGTCGAAAGAATGTGTCACAGTCACCTTAATACTTTTCCCAGCAGTAATTGCTTTCACGAATCTGGCAGTTTTATGAGCAAAGACAGTAAAACATTTTTCTGGCTGAATACCACATTAAATAGCATTGAGACGATGAGTTATTTGCACAGTTGGTGATTTAGTATTTTTATAGTGGATCAAAATCATTTGAAAGAAACAGAAATGAATGGGAGTTGGCGGGGGAAAGGGTTTCGTTAAAGATAATCGTTAACTGTCTACAATGTATTTTATGTGTCTCAAACGCAGAAGTATATATCAGGAACAACAACAATAGCGTTTTCTTCCTCCCTTTTGCTTAATCTTTGTCTAACGCTTGGCACGAATTATATGTATTCTTGTATACTCTGAACGTATTCTTGTATACTCTGAACATATGTTCATAAGCGTTGCAATGCATGAAACGTTCTCCAAAAATGTGTGGGCGACGACAGTGAACTACTGACTGTATCCTCGTCACTTTGTCCGAGATTTGTTCATTACGCACATCCTGAGCTGCGCCGCTCTTGGTGTCATATCAGGGTGCAGCACTAGACGATTATAATTATCAGACAATGACAATGACCAACATAATTAACCCCGGTGGGCAATTATAACTTGATAAAACTGCTCATTTATGAATAAAAAGAACTAGGCAGAAGATAAGCCAAGTGGCACAAAAACACGTTATAATTAATTTAAAAGCATTCTTAAGTCTATAATATTACTCACACACGCACACACCTGACATTTCATTAATGCTGGGTAGATGGAGTGCCGGGATTACAACGATTTAAAATGCCTAAACATCTGCATGCAGGCATAACATAAGGTTTGCGTGGACCCAATAAAACAAATTCTCCTGCTACGGATATGTTCTGGACAAAATGCTGGAAGGTTTAATTCTGATCATTTGCTCACGCTGCACAGTGTTGTGAAGATGCCGCTTTGTTTATTTCTGTAATGAATGGTATCACATCAGTGAAAATATTGTCTTTGTTTTAGCCTAGAGTTTACATCATGTCTATGTACGTGTCAGGTTATATTTGGCCCTAGACAGCGTCAGCATCTTGTGCACCGTGTGTAGGAAGCGTGCGCCGGAAAAGCCATCAGGAAGAAGTCGAAAGGAAAGACAAACTAGTCATGATCGAAGTACATGCTCTGAGACCGGGATGTTGAGGAATGTCGTGTTCTTACTAATGTAAGTGCAAACCTGTGTCACCAGCAAACCACAAAGACCGGAACCAAGAGGATGGTTTTGTTCCAATGCGTGCACAGAACAAAATAGTATGGCAGGAACCGAGAGAGGAAGAGACGGGGAAGTTCTTGGTAAAGAAAGAACGGAAGGTATAACCGCAGAATACCAAAATGAGTGAATAAACTTCATTGGACAGTAAAGACATTTCCAATAAATTAAAGGATAGTTGTTCTATGGTCTGAAGAGGCTTGTAGAAGTTTTCCTATTGCCGTAGGCCTGCGTTATAGTTATCGACACAATGGAGCTGATGTGATGATTGTACTAGCATTTAAGGTGTTCTTGATCGTTTTGAGGGCGTCAGGGTTAGGGAGTTGTAGACCAACGCCTAGGATGGACCTCGAAGCCTCAGGGCGGGCCTGTCACTATACGGATGCTGACGTCTGTGTTTAAAATGGGAAGAGACTCAGGAACTGTAATGGAAGTAAGCCTGGGTATTGCCCAAGAACTCACAAATCAACCAGTCTGTTCTTCGTCGAAAAATGTGTTCGTATGCCCTGCACCCACATCCAACCCTACGTGTTCTCCAGCGTCGCTTTGACAGACGGGAAGAGGATCAAATATGTGGATGTAGGAAATGACGACAAATGAGATGATTAATGTAGGTTCTTATCACCCACGTGCTTCGTGTACGCAATGTAGTTGTTGCCATTGACATTTTGCAATAGATCAATGGTACAGTAGGAAGTACAGAGAAGTGATTGACATAGAGATAAGCGAAGGCTGTTCTCGAAGGAGATATCAGAGGCAAGGCTGGCAGAAATGTGTAGTTAGTTAAAACAGCTGCTATGAAATAACGCCCACTCTGAAAACTATATAACGAAAGTTAGCTATGGATATTTAAATATAATCCAACAGGACACGACTTTAGTAAAGCAGCAGAGAACAGGCGGCGAATTTTTTGAATCAAGCAAAAACATATCTGTGAACTGAGACGGAAAAGACTTTAGTGAGTTTTCATGTCTGTGTAAACATAAAGACGAGAAAACAGAACGTGCCTGTAAATTTATGTCGTTGATAAAAGGACATGATTTACCAGTAAACTGTGAGAGATAGCTTCTGCCAAGGAACAAAGAACAAGACTAGAGATGTAACGTACAGAACGTGTACACAGTGAGAAAGCAGGATCCCAGTGTTTGCTGGGATGAAGTATACATATATAATCAGGTCAGGATGCGGGAAATGAAAGTGAAAGAATCATTAAGAGTCCCGATTATTCTTTTTAATTTTATTTCTTACTGATCCCTCCCTTTCTTTCTTTCTCAATTTGTATATATATTCACATAAATTCAGTTTCTTCTTCCGTCCACCCCGCCCCTAGACACACACACATGCAGCCATCTTGTTATCGAGAACGCTGGCGTCCTCAATGTTTTGAGGCAGAGTGGCATGCATCTTTAATAGTGTGGGAGTCCTTAACAACAGCAGCAATTGCAACCACCAGTCAATAAATGCCCCAAACAAGTTAAAGTTGTGCTGCGTCCTTGGGACGGAAGGGAGCCATTGCAATCTGTACGTCACACGTGACTAACCCCGGCGCACCATTGATTTCCTTCTTTGCTGAGAACGAAGACGGATGGGATAAGAAATCCTGAACAATGAGAATGCTTCATTTGCGTCTTCCATGACAGTCATGTTCTGTTCCTATAAAAACTAAAAACCCATTCAATTCAAAATGAAAAAAAAAACTATGTACTTTAAGGCATTAGATTATCACAATATGAATATGATATGCTGGGCGTGTTGTGAGTATTTTGTTACAGTAACGTCCCCAGATCGGGTTTTGTTAAGCTAGTTTTTTCAGTCCACTGTCAATTTTCTGATCGAACATCCTCATGTCAGACAGCATATCACTGCCATCAGCGTGGGCTGGTATCACCACCTATTCATGCAGCTGAGGTCATTTGGGATTTACTGCAATCCTTGGCTGTCACCTTGTCACGAGGTACTCAAGTCTTTTTGTTCAGCAGTTTATTAAGTCAATTAAATTCGTGTTATTTTGCGAAATGGATCCAGTGCAAATGATGAGTGGTACTTTACACTTTTATCAGTCTGATAGGTATCTCTGAGTACACCGGATTAGAGGGTCAATGTCGCTACCCCGAAAACCCTCCCCTGTAGTGAAAACAAAAATTAATAAGTATCCCTGCGCTTTTCGTAAGCTTTTTTTACTATGTACTATGTTATGTTAGGTTATTTTCCATGATTTGGTAGGTGGTTTTTTTTTTTTTTTTTGTTTTTGTTTGTTTTTGTTTTTTTTGGTTATGGTAATGCTCCAAAATTTTACCATGTAAATTAATGATCGTTGCTTTTTTGTTTTACACCATTTTGGTTTACGAAAGATTTCATAGGAATGTTCTGCTTTCGGATCGAGGTGGGAGGGGGGAGTGAAACCTTTATAGGTAAATACCAAACGGGTAAATACTAAATGCATAGGTAAATACCAAACTGATCAAGCGCCAAATGGTTGGTTGGTTTATTTAGTAGGAAAGTGCTTCCACCTGTCGGCGATACCGCATTTTGGGGAAAGGGGGAGAAAGAGGGAGGGTACGTACAGGAGTACAGGAAAACCTCCGACACCATGCCCTGTGGACAGGCGTCACATACATCGAGTGTCCCGAGACAAGATCTGAACCCTGAACAGTATAGTGGTGACAAGCGAGTGTTTAATGGGGCAAGTGTGATAAGGATGGTGGAGACGCACTGTGCAAGACAGAAGAAGTACGTTTTGTCACAGGGACGAGCTTGCTTCCAGAAACACTTTATTTGCATTCAGTTCCGCTACTTGACGAGAATGTTATTACCACGAATGCCTAAAGATCCGTCTTAAATTGCTTGTTCCCATATTTGGGCTTTCTGTGGTGCCTCAGCAAAATATCAATTACATTTTGGGTTAAACCCTCATTAAAAGTTTTAAGCAGACCCAAGGCTTTCACGCAGATAGTCATGCACGGTGATACAGTGAGCATTGGCTGTCCTGGATTCTAATCTCGTCTCGGATACACTGTTCTTTCTGTATGGCAACTGTTTAAGGGCCGGATGCTTTGTCCTGATATAATCTTAGTTGCTGGCTCGGTGTTGAACACCAATCCCTCCCCCAACCCCAATGATGTAAAGTGAACTAGGAGTAAGTAGACACATTTCAAAATGTGTTATGTTCTAGTTAAAAATTTAAGATAAGATCTGCCTATTCAAAAAGAGTTGTCAAACCAAATAGGCAGTTGTTGATATTGTTGTATTCAGTATTTTGGACTGCTGCTATCACAGCTGATGCTACTCAAGTAGACTGCTATAATGTTGTGTTGTCCATTGATGATATTGAACCGTCGCCTGAGTCGTCATCTGTAACATTTTGAATCAGAGCACAGTGATGTAAAGTTGAGCGAACTGATCAGTGATCATACTGGTATGACAGACGATAATGCTACAAACTGTAACATAGTTTTTAATGTAGCCACTGTATGCTTCGATAGCAATCGAGGAAATCATTGTCGGGCCATCTAGAGAATAAGCTAATATGGCGGCTTACCTGACGGCCCGAAGCTGTAAATGAGATGCGATTGTAAGCAAATGATTCATTTGCAAATCGAAAATTTCCATGGATTCGATTTACACAACATTATCTATGAGTTAAACCTGTTAATTATTTCAAGCTTATTGCCCTCGCTTTTCTCTTTAACATGGAGTCACTAAGCCGGTAATTATACTCATCGACATAGGTCGCTTACTGTTACTCTTACTTCTACCTACTGCTGAACACGGAGACGACGGCTTTGATGATGGTTATGGTGATTACGACACCGATAGGGGAAACTTTACAGACTCCTTGTACAGGACCTGAATGGCTTTTACAGTTGACGACAAACATAAATTTATTACTTGAAGACAAGAAAAGGTCTGGGGTCCTCAAGAAGTAGTTTTCAATCACGCCTGCTCGCTTTTGGCAATTTCTTCTGTGGAATTTGAATGGTCTCGTCTTCGGAAATCCGTAGAGAAGGAAATGCCATTATCCGATGCTTTTCAAATTCTAATCACACGTGTCAGCAAAGTCTGCAAGAGTAACAACAATAAAGAATTACACAAAATGTGTTTTATACTGCTGCATAGTAGAATGCAGCTGTGCAAGTATCAAATCTTTTGGTGTAAGTTTGTTTTTTTTTCGCTTCCGTGGGCAGGTATATATAAAGAGCAACACAAGTGGCGAGCGGCTCTCATTCATGCCGTAGGCCACTCAGACAAAAGTTTCAATCCACTGAGAGCCAAGATTTGTTCAAGGACCTTTGAAGAAGAGTGCATTAAAAAGTGCTGATCTTATTGTTGGTGTAAACTTGTTCATCTCTTTCCTGTACATGTTTTTAGATTGCGACAATGATTAAGGCTTAGAAAATTTTCATTAAATTACTCGAGAAGAGTATTGATTAAATAAACCAGTATCAGAGGTTTTAATTCAAGAATAGACAATACAAGCTGATTTTATATTAAAGTGAAAAACCAAGGTGAAGCATATATGCGAACACTTTATGATTGTAGATCTCCGTGTTTATGTGCGTTTCATATTATTTATTATTTCATAAGAAAGGTTTCAGACTAGTGAAGCAAATACGTTTGTGTTCTAAATAGGCACAAGTTTGGTTAATAGTGCAACAAAGCAATGCACTTGAAGTTCTTCTATTGTTGACATCAGGTCTCGTTAAATTCAACCTTCGCGCTGTTCTTCCGGAAGTCAGGTCGTCTTCTGGTTCGCCGAGACTGACCACGGAGAACTTCTCAAGAGGCCAAGAGTGAGTCTCGGCAGACAGACATCAGTCACCAATATCTACGTCCATGGATCCAGCTTACGCGACCCTTCCCTGCTGCTGAGTTTGTACTACATGACGAACAAGGTGCGGAAAAGTGGGGAGGGGGAAACCCACGACAGATATACCCCACAAGACGAACAAAAGAACTATACACGACACTGGTATATCCAGAAAGCCGTACATATTTAGAAACAATTTTCAAAAAGGACTGTGTATGTGTTGTCAGCCAAGTACGTGTTTGGATTACGTGTCTAAGACGCTTCGTCTTCTGTAAGCCAACAGTAAGAACAAACAACATGCGTATATACGTGTGACAGGGAAAGTGTATTCTGGGTAGAGATGAATAACTGAAGTTCTTTAGTCTTCCTGCTTTTCCACGCAGTTTACGTAATGTACACAGGAACGAATCTTTAAAAATTTGTGTGCGCGCGCGCCTGCGAGTGTTGCTTAACAGAGTTAACGGGATCGTCTTTCAGTTGTTTACCGACAGACCTATAGAGCTGAATCAATGACATTTTTTGGTTGTTGTTGCTGCATTAGTTACACATTTTTTATTCTCTTTGTTCTCGAGAAATAGTCTCGAGGCCGCGCGCATGCGCTGTCCAATGAAATTGGCCGAGGGCAGCTAGTGACGTCACACCTCACCCAGTCGTGAATGTGTACGACGGTTAAATCTTCTCATTCTTGTTCGACAGGAGGATAAAGTGCACGAAGTTGTAGCTGACAACAACAACTCGTTCCCTGAATGGAGGGTGGGGGGGGGATGAGGAGGGAAGAAGGCGAAGACGTCAGAGCGTTGGCGGGCTGACTTCGTAATTAAATTTGCTTAGGGCGGGGAAGTGCACATTGCATGGTGTGCTTTCATGATTCATGTATTATCGACGAGGTGTTAATAGACGGTCACTACCATTCAGACATATAGATCAAACTTTCGACTCACAAACTAGACAGAATGAAGCAAGACAACCGGTAAATCTGAAAACGTTAAGAACAGTTGAAAAATAAAACAAGGCGATACCCTAATAGGTAGTAGAACCACACCACGGCTGAACTTAAAAGGTGTTGGAAGAAAACGTGAATATGGGGACGAAAGATCTCTATATACTAGGCAGTGGGCACAGACGCCTTGCATGTAACAAAGTTGGGGGTCTTTGCCGAGGTCCACTTCTTCAACCCACAATCTGTCCCTTGCATTAGGGGGTGAGATTAGCAGTAGCTCTGAGGCCCAACGCTTGAGGTATCTTGGAGGTAGTTGTTTATGAACATCTGTCAGTCAGATACATCTTTTAGTTGCCACCATGCCACATAAATCAAATCCTCACACACCTTCCTTTCATATGCTTACTCACGACATTTAATAAAACAAAATATACGAATATTGACGCAGCAGTTCATCAAAACTGCATCATCATATATTTATTTTGAAGGTGTCAGTAATTTGGTGGTGTTATTTTTTGGTAAAATATATACACCACTGATTATTATTATTTTTTTTTTTTTGCAAACTGCAAGATAAATATATGCACAAAATTCTAAATCAACAAGTAACATTTGACACAAAGCAAATTTGGTTCTCTTCTTTCTTTTGTTAACATACAATGCATCTGTGCGTTTCACACACACACAATTCACTCACATACTCCAAGCTCCTCCCCACTCCTTTCGGCATGGCAGCGTCTTGCCAATCCTAGGACCCCCAAGTGAGGCCCATCACCCACAATGGTAGCACCACCCAGCCTCTGGACACAGAACACGCTGCATGTTGCATATCAGGGGAGGCGATTCGTAAGTTATTGATGAATCAATCTTTTCATGCGCTGCTGGCAGCAAGTCTCGAATGGCCACTGTATTGAATCCACTTCTTTGCAGAGGTTCTTTCATAGACCCTTTCTCCTTTGCACACTCAACATGGTCTGTGCTTTGTTTGTCCAGGTACACCTTACAAAGTGACCATTCTTCCACACATCTAGCTTTAGTAAAGAAATTCATTTACATTTGCAGAACAATATCTGCTACTCAAGCGCCTTCTTTCTCGATTTCAAAATTTAAAAAAAAAACAAAACCAAAAACATACTACTACCCCCCAAAAACTTTTTTGCAACTGCATAATTTGTCAGTCATCATAAAAAGTCGCCATAAATATATCTACGCAATTTTGTCAGCAGCCTACACAGATCTCAGTTGTTAGAATTACATATACAAAATGATGTTTTGTTTACCAGTGTACTTTGCATGTCATGCAGATGTTGCTTTTAACTGACAGCTTTTCCCCCTTTAAAAAAAAAAAAAATGAAGAGATGTTTTTGGAGTACCACTTTAACAGTAATCAGTGACAGAAGAGTACTAGCTATTTCAATTATTAATGAAACACAGGAATGAATAACATATAGCTCTTTTAGGTCTTACAAATCCAATTTTCACACTATTCTTGTTAGTTATTAAAATTGTTTTTTTTTTAAATCTCATTCTAGACCATGGAAATCTGATTGAAATAATCAGATAATAGTTAAATGTCACTGTAAACCTCACCTAAAGCAGTCTGTCAAAATAGTTCCTGCTAGGGTAGCCAAGCTGTCAAGCACCACTTTTATCCAAATACCACTGGTAGTGGGATATAGTTGTTACGAATAGTCTGCATGCAGCTGCAGTGTATCAGACTATCAAAAACACTTCTCACCAACAAATCTCTCAGCCTCTGCAAGAACTGATATGATTAGTATGATATAAATGCCAGGTTTTTATTTATCACGTGAATGTTGAAAATTAAATTGAAAGAATAGTACTGAACATTCTGATATCTGTGGGCTTTTACTGAACATTCTGATATCTTTGGGCTTTGATGATCTGTTATCATTACTTTTACAGGCAATTCGTTTACTTTTGATATCAGACCTAGATAAAATATTCTTATTCTATCTAAATGTGCCCATTAACCTTTCTAATTTCCAGGTACTTTCATGATGCACCTGGGGCAATATAATGCTAAACAGTATCATTTTTTTCAAGGAAAAAAAATCCACTACTTTTTAAAAGTTCTATTTAAACTTCAAATAAAATGGATGGCAAAACGTATAATGAATCAAACCATGAAGCAAAATCAGAGCATGATATGAAGAAAAACTCCAAAGTATCAACTCTCAAAAACCTCCAAAATGCCAACCAGCTTAATCCCATTTCCAACCCACTTGAAATGGAAAAAAAAACCCCAAACAAACAAAAAAAACCACAAATCAACACACAAAAGAAAGACAAAAAAAAAAACCCACCCAAATGGTTAACATAAGCTGAAGCTATATTTGTTTGTAGCTCTATTAAGCCCACTTTCTGAAACCTATGAAAAAATGTGACGGCCTTAAAATGATGCATATGCTCAAGTATATGATTGCTGTTAGAAGAAAATAAATGTTTAAAAACCTGCTGAGACATGATGGAATGTTGATGCACAAACAAAAGGAATATGACATATCAATGCAGATCTCCTAATCTCACGTTCATCTTAGTGCAAATATACCATCACATATTCACAATATATGTCCCAGCTGTATTAAGTAGCATGGTCTGTCTTCATCCCTCATCCCCCACACTCAGCCTGCTGTCTTTTCAATAAGAACTCAAAATAACACCATTCACAATAGTATCTTTGCTTTGTATATATTATCACTGTATGCATGTCTTTTTAAAATAACGTGTAGTACTCCTGCAAGAGATTCTCTGTGTTTCTGAGGCAGCTACTTTTCTTAACAGCAAGAAAAAATTTGGAACAAAAGATTCCTTATTCTCATCTTTCAATGCCAAAACAGAAATAATTCCACTGCTGTTACTATGGCAAAACATGCTTATAGTATTCTTAGCAAATTATTCTAAAACCACCCACATCTTAATTCATTCCTATTTGTGCCATGCCTTCTGCAAGGTTTTATAAACCAAAGAAAAAGAGCTTTTTACTGTTTAGTACAGCCAAAGAGCAATATCACCCCTTTTACTGCATACTTGGATATTCTAACATAAAAATTTCAGTTAGTCCTCCCCAATAAATCCACAGATACTGTAGTTTCCAACAGATTATAAATATAAAGAATACATATTCTGCCCACTGTTTTTAACAATATAATCTAACTGATCAAGTGTAATATCAAGAAGGAATCTGTACCAGTTTTAAATCCCATTGTAGTGGTTTAAAATAAATTACAATCTATCAGTCCTCTAAATATATATATAAAATCATATTTAAGCTCACACAGTTCAGCTGTACAATAAAGAAGATAACAATAATAAAAAATAACTACCTATAACATCATTCTGGATTATCAGCTTCCCAGCTGAAGGGCCATAAGCTCCAAGGATTTAGTCTTAATTTGTCTTTATGTTTCTATTTTTCTTCTTTCTTTTTTGTCACTTTATGACTTGCAAAAAAAAAAAAACCCAAAAAAAAACACAATTCCAGAAATCTCATTGATCTGTTGGCTGACAGATCTTATGCCAATGCTGACATAAACCTAAGCCCCTGTGCCATTCCTGAAACAACTGCCCATGTTCGCGTTTATAAGTCAGAAGTCGCATACATAAAATAACCAGTGCTTATTTGCTCAGTATTAATCTTGTGGCATAATTCTTGTCTATAGGCCATATCACAAATTCCTTCAGATACTTTTTACATAAATACATCCTGCAAAAGATTTCATAATAAAAAAAGACATCCCTATTACAATCATAAAAAGAAAAAAAGCCTATTTAAAAAAAGACCTGACAATGCAGATGTTATATATACTATTCCTGAAATAATTCTAATGAAGAACACCTCTGAAAAGCGCAACATGAGTATATGTCAAAATAAATCCTGAAAGAACTTCTTAAAAAGTAACCATGATCTACTAGCACAGCTTTAACAATATTTGAACTTATATCCATGAAACAGAAAAGAACTGATTTGTCCACCTCTATTCTGCCTTCCACCTACATCCATAAGAATGGTATAAACAATTCCTTTTCTTCCAAAACCAATGCTTATGTAATGTTCGCTCAAGTATGCATGTAAATTTCACTAAAAATGAGCAAAAGCTTTTAACAGTTTTTAAAATGTTAAATCATGAACTAGACATATAGTATAATATAGCCAATATTTTCATGAAGGCTGCACATTATAATGGAATTTGAATTTTTCATGAGAAATGAATTGTGGTTATGCTCAAACAAAAGATTTCTGCTTTCATTCCTGTGTGACCTTGGCTTACTTTCCAGATGCTCTTTTGCCGGTTTTCTATAGAAAAAGGTCCAAGTTTTAACAATAATTTTTGTTGCCATTCCTATTGTGAAAACTATATGGCATGTCCAAAATTGGCAAGCTGCAAACTAAAAGCCACAGGAAGAGACTCCAAGGGCACATAACACATTATGCATGAAGCATGGACACAATCTTTCAGTCGGCACCATGAGCAAGATCCTGTGGATGCCCACTTGAAAATAAGTAAACTTACATTGTCTGTAAATGCTTGGAGTACTCTACATAACCACACACCCACATACATTCTTGAGTGAGAGAAAGAGAGAGACGTAACAGAAATAAAAGGGCATAATGCACATAGCACACATTAAAAAAAAAAAAAAATGAATCAGTGAAAACTGACCCATTGACCGGAAATGCTGCTGCTGAATGAAATTAACTAAGCAAACTAAGATACCAATTAGACCGAAGTCAGGAATAAATCCCTAAAAAGTGAGCAATTAAATTCTTTTTTCTTGAATGCTTTTTTATGCCCAGTGTTGATTGTGGTGTTATGCCTGCAGATATCATGAGCTGTTTTAACACCACCACAGTTTAAAAAAAGAAACCTCTTCCTGGAACTCAGATCACCTTACAAAGCACTGTATGGTAAAGACACATTTCAGAAACAAGACATCACCAATGTGACTTCTTCCAATCCTATGTAAATGAAAATCACATATAATAATCACAGAAGCCTTGGTATTTTGTCAAAATAATGGAGCAAAGGAAGCAAAATCCAACAAAGAATGATAGCTTGATGACTCTAATATCAAATTTACAATGAAAATATTCACATTTATTTTTCTTAAGTCTTTCATCTTCTTCAGGGGTACAAGAATTCCCTGCAACCTAACAAAAGAACAGAACTGACAAAACTGCATTAATAATTCCTTAAATAATATAGTATAAAAAAACAGCTACTTAAAGCAAAAAACACTTAAATATGCCTATACTCTTGCATGCATATGCAGTGATCAAAGGTTGCAAGATGACTATAGTCACACACTGGGTCTTGTGTGGTGATGGAAAAAAACAGAATATAACTCTTTTTCTGCCATATTTTCCTACATAACTCAATCATAATCATACCTAATTTACCCAGTGTTATGAATAATGATTTTTTTTTTAATTTAAAAAAGGATACCATTCTTGATTGACCATTTTGCTAAATTTTGGGCATCTAGCCGCCTGAACACAGCACTCTGAACATCAGACAAGCTACTTACATTTAGAAACAGCAACAGTTCTAACTAGGCCTCACAGCTGCAATGATAAAAAGTATGGAAGGTCTGAATATTTCAGAAAGGGTGGCTGCCTTTAAATAACCACAACTAAGCATGACTGATCCAAGGCACCGAATGTACATCTAATTGCAAAAAGAACAAGAACAAAATGCGCAGGCACAACAAGCATTCTCTCCACTCATCAAAACAAAAGAAAATGAAAAGACTAAAAGCAACAACCGCCCATGCCACTTACAATACCAAGTCAAATCTTATAAAACATGGAAAAAACAGCTCAGTATTATGTCCTGGATTTGAAAGGTCCCAGCCCTCATTTATTTTTTATTCCTTTACACCTGTAATTTAAACAAGTAAAAAAAACACACACACAGAGTTCTGGCTGGCAACTCGAGCAACTAAATTTAAGCTATATCAAGAAATATAAGTAATGGGGATTTCGTGTTTCTCCCTACCAGCGTCTAACCTTTCTTAAAATGACAGAGGGTAGTCTGGCAATATTTTGCAAAAATGTTTTAAAAACTTGGTTCGAGCAAAAACAGCAAAACAAAACAAAACCCTCACTCCATAAAACCAGAGATATGGCACTGATACTGACCAATGATGCTGGTATTCACATATTTTATACATTCTTCATGTAACTAAAGTTCCTTCTCCCTGTCCCTTCCTAAGATTTTTTTCATAGGATTAAGTATCACTAGCAGGTTTCTGCATCTGCATTACAGACCTTACAGAGCATCCCCCCTCCCACCCACATACCTACAAGCAGGCTTACCGAAAAAAACAACAACTAAACTTTAAAAATGAAGTCATGGTCACAACTCATCATTGTAAAGCTGTGTGAGAAAGGTGCCAAAGGTGTCTTAACAAAATGCTGCACTGTAAAATGATGCTTAAGTTTGGCACATACTAAAATGCTGTTCCACCAAGCCTGTTGCTCACAGAGATAAATTTAAGATGGTTAACACAAATCAACCTACTTCATTGTTCTTACTATAAATACTTTACATTCTATAAAACAGTACTTTATTCCATTTTGTTTCTAGAGGTGAATGCCAGACAGGAGAGATGTGATGTCTCTTAGGTTATACATAAGTTTATTATTAACAGCTGTTACCTGTCCAGGCTCTAAATATATAGAACATTATACCAAACAGTCAAACTAAAAATTTAGTGTTTGCATCAATCATTTGCAGATTTCAAGACTTCATCTTCTTTACACCATGCTAGCTTACATGTTTTTTAAATTATATATTTTCTATTCACTTTTTTTTTCGTGCAATGCTTATGCTTCCTAAACCCTTTCACCAAACCTTTTTTGTTGAGATCTGGATGTCCTTATTTCCTGGTCTACATTTAAAATCTGAATAGCTCAGCTCTAGGCAAGGCTATAAAGATTCTTTATTTGCTAACATTTTATTCAAGACATTCCTTTGTCAGATTCACCTAGAAATGTGCTGGCAATGACAACAGCCACCCATAACCTATTGACCAAAAATGAAACGTCTGGCACTATGCAAGGCACTTGCTGAAATTCAAGATCAATGCCCTGACAGTTCTGACCTCTTGGCAACTAAGCTCAGCCTGCATCTTCATTCTTTCTTTCATAGAAAAACAAGTGTCTCAAAAGGATTTTACAGAAAAAGTATGTTTCCATCTAAAGGTAGTTTTACAAACATAATCAACATCTTAACAACTAGGGTCTAATACCTTGTCTCTGTGTGAATCATGAAAAAACAATGACATTATAACACAGATGAAGAATTTCAACAACCATCATAATGAATTTTGTACTTTTGCAGACATAATTATGCTCACATCTATCAAACACTGTACACACTACCGCTGGGTAACAGCTCAAAGCTTCAGCATAACTTGCACGGCAGGTTCCTGAACTCCTGAATAAGTTCCCATCAAGAATCCCCTGGAAATGAAAATGTAACTGTAGACGTGTTTCGTTTTTGCGGTTAATCACTTGTGGTCAGCAAATTTTATTGCCAAAAAAAAAAAGAGGAAAAAAAAAAAAACCACCCCACCAAACAGCCGTACAACACATCCTGTATCCATGAAAATGGCCCACACCATACGCGGGGTGACTCTTTCACAGGAAAGCACTTTCAGACCTGACCCACAGCATTTGGCACAAGTAATGCAGCTAAAATGCTTTCTTCTCAGCAAATCTTTTTGAAACTGTTAAACTTGCATCTATCAAACAAACAAAACCATACGGTCACAGCATTGTATGTTCCTGAAGTAAGGGGAATGAAGTCTATCAAGAGCCTCTGGCCTTGTGGGTTACAGTTCCTGAAGGAAGAAGCAGAAGGTAAGTGGCCAGGACGCTAACATTCACGCCCACTCACTGTTTGATCATGGCGGGACCATAAAAGCCCTTTTGCACTGTTGTAAAAGCAGATGATAGCTAGAATCAGTCTGCTGTTACGACAATGAGGTTTCAGTAGGTGTAAGGCTGACACAGTCCTTCATTTGGTCATGGATACAACATACATATGAGGCTACATCCACTTCCAGCTCTTCCGAAAGCTTAATGAAGGGATCATCCTGAAAATATATCAAAAGAAATAATTGTCTTTAAACATTATTATTGTTTACACACACATGCATGGCATGTGAACCTAAAGATAACTTTGCCAGCCTACTAATGTTTGGTTCAGCCCTCATTCACTTTTTGACTTACTAAGCCCTTTCTAATATTCACTCATAAATGTTTTTACTTTCACTGAGCTGTGATGGCCAGATGATTACTACCTTTGAGGATAGTGAGAAGTCTGATAATAAGTTACACTTACAAGTGCTAATGCTTCACCAATTTCCTGCAGTAGGAATTTAAGCTAGCAAGTGGACAACGGCTAGTCAATCTGAATGCTCTCCAATAGCAAAAAATTAACAGGTCATAAAGAAGAAAGAAACAAAAGCAAGGTGCAATTTAATTTTTTTTTTCTAATTTTTTTGGACATAATTCCCATAATGTTAAGGACTTCCTGAAATAATTACTGCTAAACCCCGAGGGTAGGCATGTCTGAGTATTATTTAAATGTAATGATTATTGTGTATTAATCATAGGATGTTGATAACATGGGATATTAAAAAAAATCCTCCTGCAGTTCTAATTTATTCATTTGAGCTCTTTCATGCTGACAAAAAACACGTCAATACTCATTAAATGTTCTTTGGAAAATAAGAGTGATTCATATGTGTCTGAGTTGATATAGTAAAACTTCAGACCTGCAAAACAGTTGCAGTTTTATATACATTAGAGGGCAGAATCCAATTTCTATAGCAAACAAAAAATCTCACTCAAAAACAAGAGTATAAACCAATGTTCTTCTAAAGATTTCTTGTTTGAGAGATTTGTCACTTGGAAAAACATGGTAACTGAAAACAACTTACCAGCAACTTGTTATACTTTGGCCGCTGTTTCTCATCTTTTGTTAAACTGAAATGAAAAAAGGACCAAAGTATTTTCATGAGTTAAAGACTATACTAAATGCAAAACAATGTTGTAGTCTGAAGACTAAATTTGTAGCTGTACTTAAATGCCAGCTGTCGCTTTAGACTAAGGAACATTACTGCACTACTGCTGGATGCAGATGATCTAAACTTTAGTTAATTCCAAACTAATGCACATTTTGTTATTGTATGTTGCCCAAAACTGGCATTTTGCACCAGACAAGCTGAACAAACAGCAGTACTTGATCAAAAGTGCATTTTATCTATTTTGCTACACTGACAAGCCAGTTACTTATTTAAATAAGCTTGACTTTAAAAAACAAGCAGAAGTGAATATTGGATGCTGCTCTGCAGTCATAAAATAAGAGTACATAAAGCATATTACATATAAATACTTCAAAATATGATCACTCCGTAACTTAATGAAAAAAATATATTCAGGATTGTTCCAGCATCTAATCATATAAAGCTTCTCTTGCAGCATTTGACCAGAGCAAAAGAACCTGACAGAATTTCATCTGGAGGATGAAAAATGAAAATTGTGAGATGGAAACTCATCACGCCTGACAAACAGCCATAGCTGGTGGCATAATGGATGAGTGAAGGAGCATCACTGTCTGCACTTAAGCAGAATTTTGTGCCATGTTAATTACAGGTGCAAAATGCATACTTTCCAACCATATATTTGATAACTGGCTGAGCACAGCATACTATAATTTACAGAGGTTATGCATTTTGGATTTTTTTTTTTTGTCTTGATATATTATGAGCAGCTGTCTGTTGAAGAAGTGAGCATGTCTGTTATATGTGAATATGGTGTATGGTTATGGGTGGTTCAGTCTTTTTATCATTTCTGTAAAGTGCTCTGAGCAAATCATTGGAAAAGCGCTATATATATATCCTCATTATTATTTTGCCATTATATATTGATATCTGTTAAAAAAAAAAAAAATCAAATGCAATGGTACTGTCTTTCATGACTGCAAGTGATTAGCTTCTTCTTGTTCATAATCGCCCCAGTGGAGCATAGGGCCACAACTACAGCACGCCATCAGATCCGGTTCTGGGCGTCCCTTTCCAGTTGGGACCATGTCATGCCAGCTGCCTCTGCCTTGCTGAGGACCAATTTCCTCCATGTCTGTCAGGGTCTCCCAACCCTGCCCTCCCCTGTGGGTTCCAGCCCAGAGCTTGTCCTGTTAAACTGTCGGCCGGCTTTCACAAGGTATGACCGATCCAGCCTCATTTCGGCTTCTTGATGTGTTGGCTGGCAGGTTTTTGGCTGGTTCTCTCCCACAGGTCTGCATTGGAGATCTTCTCGGGCCATCTGATGTTGAGGATGTGGCGCAGACATCTGTTGACGAATGTCTGAATCTTGTTGGTGATGGTGTTTGTCACACGCCATGTCTCAGATCCATATAGAAGGACTGACTTTACATTTGCATTAAAGATGCAGATCTTGGTGTGTAGAGATATCTCTCTTGTATAAGGTTCTGATGTTTGAGGTCCCTATCCTGGTTTTTGCCTTGGCCATGAGAAGATGGGTCAGCGAGCTGACTTCCTGAGGGCTTTCGTCAGCACGTGTCATAGGCCCTTCCGAAGAGGGATCTTCCCATCCAGGCTCTCGTGTTTATGTTGTATTTGCAGTTTCTGTATTTGTAAGTGACTAGCTAACAACCAAAAATTATTTTTCATCCACTGCTAATTTTCAGATAAAAGAGCTCAGCACACTAGATTATGCTAAGGTATCAGGAGGAACAGAGGTTAATAATGATTAAAAATAAATACAGAAAAAGACTGTATAAGTTTTTCTATTTCTCAATTTTGCAAAAATATCCTTCATTATCATAGATTTAACAGCGCTATGTGGAACAACAGTTCAAAACTGCATGATGCATAAAATGAATAACAAAATTTTGCAAGGTGAAAGCAAAACCCCACAAAAAATGTGCATACCATTTGTTAATGAAATTCACAAACTCGTCAGAGAAAGTTTTATCATGAGGAAGGCGTGGTGCACACCCCTGCACCACCTGCTGCAGCTGGTCAAAAACACTCTTCCACTTGGGATAGGGAAACCGGCCGGTAGCTAGCTCCATCTGAAACAAATTGTTTCAGGAATAAACTTGTTTTGCTAACAACACTTGAACACGATAAGGATGTGATTAATGCCCAAATCCCTCTCCTTTCTATGTTTTATAGTATTTGATGTTTTTGAGCTTGTGATGTTTTTTTTTTCAAAATCACATAAAACTTTCTGTCAACTGTAAACAAATCTCATATCATCTAACTTGTTAACAACAGTAAAGAGCAACAAATATAGAAAATTAGCCATTCATCCATTCAAATTTCCCAAAACTCCCACAAAGATGTGGCAACTTAGCAGGCATACTCTTAACATGCATATATAGGCAAATTCACCCCTAAAACTATGTGCATGACAACTCATTACTGGTTACTCAATGAGTTTTATCTGCTGAACTTTCGTTCTTATAAATAGGATGAAATTGAAATTTTCCCCATCTTAAAAAAATTTTTGGTTTTTACTCACCAAAGTTATACCTAAGCTCCAAACATCTGATCGGACATCATATCCATGACTGGAAGCCCGAGGGTCTATTCTTTCAGGCTGCATGCCCATGCACAAGACACGAAAGACAATGTTTACACTCAGTTTGATCCACTTATTCCTTAGTCCTTCTTGCCTGGTATTAACAGTTTAATACAAGCAACATTAACTCTTTACAGTTTAGAATGAATATCTAAACACGATTTTTGACTATCCATGTTCAACCAAAATGTAAAGAATTACAGCAACACAGAAATACCTATTTCAACAAGAACATTTCACAGCTGAAAAAGACAATAATAATTACAGTCATGCACACACCTTCCCTTCTCTCACATACATGTATGCACATATGGACATAAGCTCTAACATACATTGAGCAAGAACACACCACACATTTTTTTTAAAACTCTGCTCTCAAGTATTATGTGCTTCTTTGGCTTTTTTTTTTTAGTTTATAAAATATTTTATAAATAAGACATTCATGCTTACAGCCATGTATGGCCTGCAACCAGCATCTCGACTCTTGGCTATGGAATCCACCAGATGACCACTGATGCCGAAGTCACACAGCTTGATCGCTCCTTTTCTGTCCAGCAAAATGTTTGATGGCTTGACATCTGAAAATAATATAATGATATGCATATTTATATAGCACATTACTATACTATAGAGCAGACTCAATGCGCTATACACAAAAAACACACAAATGACAAAGTAGTAAAGAGTCAAAGTACACACAGCTTGTACATGCACCACCTGAAGTTGAGAGAAATAATAAAAGATGGAATAATAAGAACACATACACCAATGCATGCAAACGTTACATCTATAGAATGACCAATGGCATGATGAAACCAGTAGTCGCTACCAGCTTGCTCAATTGAGTTGAAAAATTGAAAGCAGTGCCACAAATCCTCCTATCCACATCTCAGTTCTGGTTGTAGGACTGATGAAATAAACATGAGTCATTGTTTTTCCCGATCTATGAACAGCTTGCAAAATGCCTCTCGGAAAACTATAGTATCAATAAGCTCACAAGCCAGGGAAGGAGAGCAGATCTACCGATATAATATTTACAAAATATGTTCAAATTGTCATCATTCAGAATGAGTCACAAATCTAATGGTGAAACATATATTTGGTGCTTTTTAAATTGTTGACCACCACTAGAAGCTTTCACAAAAAAGAACAGCACAGATGATAGATTACTAGTGTGTCTTTGTTTCTTTTTGTTTTGTTTTACTTGTTCAACAGCACCAAATCAACAATCAACAATAATCATAAATGGTAAAACAAGGGGCTGCAGCATCTGTTCACAGATTTTGAAGTGCACATCTACAAAGTTATTAGGAATCTGTGATAAAAGTAGATCAATTTATACTTGGTAACATTTTTATGTCTAGATGAAATCCTCTATATTATTAGGATCAACATGATACTGAAGCAGAGCGGACCCGCTATAGGGCAGCCCCCTTCAGTTGGGGCCCATGTGGTTCTGATGTCCTTTGTCTCATTTTCTACTTGTCTTTTCCAAATCTGCTTTGGTCTTCCAACTCTCCTCTTCCCCTGAGGGTTCCAATCTTGCCTGCTTCGCAATGGTGTCAACTGGTTTGCACAGGGTGTGTCCTATCCAGCCTCATTAGCGCTTTTTGATGTCTTGGCTAGTGGCCTTCTGGTCGGTTCTTTTCCACAGCCTACTGCTGAATAATACGTAGGTATGGGGTGGTAAAGGTCTGGAGCTTGTTGTTGATGGTGTTTGTCACTCTCCAGGTTTCAGAACCATATAGTAGGACTGCCTTCACATTGGTGTTGAGAAGATGAAGCATGTGTCAAATAATAGGCACAAAACTCATCAAAGGTCAAAGAAGACAACTACAGAGAGCTAGCCCCCACCAACCAGTCAAAGGGATATCACTCTTATCAAAAGGGACAATAAGAGCATGTAGAACACAGAGCACAAATGAGGTACCTTACCAAAAACAAGCACCATGAAAAAAAACAAACACATTTAATCAACAAATACGTAAACTCACAATGCAGCAATGAAAGAATCATCCACATTTTGTTCATTCACACAATGTGCATGCCAATAATTAAATTTTTTAAAATTTTCACCTTCCATAAACAATAAACAATATCCTTCATGATACAGATCTTGAAGTTTCTTTAATCTGACAGTAATAAAACCAACAGTACCAATAACACGTCTCACTGAGTGCACACAATAATTATTATCATAATTTTCAGTAAAAAACATGCAACAAAAATGTTAAAAATCATACACTAACACCAGCAACAAGTGACCTATTTGTGCACTTCCTTAAGCCTTTTGACATAACATCTTACAACAATGGAATAAAGAGAGGTATTAAGCAGAATGAACTGTTTTTAGCACAAGGAGTGGACTTACAAAAATAGGACAAACCGTTCTAACTCAAGTTATTCTTACCTCGATGAATAATTTTTAGGTGCTCCTTCAGGTAGTTGAGTGCTTTTAATGTCTGTACAAATTAAAAAAAAAAAATTCCTAGTGAGCAAATGTTTATCTACAACACATAGTTTTACCCTAACAAAAATGTGGCAACCATGATCAAATCAACAAAAAGTGTTATTTCCTCCTGTTTTTTGTTCCCTATTGTTTTCTGTGGCACATTTATTTTAGATGTCACGTGAATGGATTTGTCTTGCCACATCATCTACGTACATGCACTGTTCTGTTACCATTTATGCATAGCACTTTGCATTAATATATTTAATTTTTTTTTTAAACTTACAGCGACTGTGATTTTGCCTAAAATATTTTCAGGTATAGAGCTCTGCAAATGTCCATAGACAAACTTGTAGAACTTGTCTAATGATGTGTCCATAAGCTCCATACAGATCCAACAGTCTCCCTGCAAACCAAGATCACAGCATATTTCTTATGTGCCTTCAATCTTTAAAAGGAAAATTGAATAAAGAATAAAAAAAAATTAAATAAACATGTATCCACATAGGCAAGTCAAAATGTAGAAAATGATTCAACTATATAATGAGAGGCATTGCATCACGACTGGCACACATTTCTTGTCTAAATTTGTTGAATTAAAGAACTTTCAATAAGGCCATTTTTTTGTCCATTTCATTAAATATTGTTTAACTTCATAAAACCACTTTTGAGAGAGTTGAGCTAATGAATTGGGCACCTTTAATAATCTTATAAGTAATAGAACTATATTAATATCTCTGCTTCCGAAATTCTTCTCTAAAACATACAAATAGCTAACCTCTTTGAATAAAGCCCCATAGAACTGGACAATGTATGGACAGTTGTTGCTTCGCATGACCACATCTAGGTCCATTAGCAACTGTTTCTGCTCTCTCTCCTCCACAGTTGATCTTATTCTCTATTAAAAACAAACCATTGTTAATACTCACTACAGCAACTATTCAGCCTTTCCCTCCCTCAAGAGAGAACACCTACCTCATTACAAACAAAATTAAAAAAGTAATAAATCCGTAACAATTCAGCATACTGTAAAACCTCCCTATTAAGACTTGCTAAAATCCATCAAAATCAGATCATACTGTGAAGGGGTCATAGTAGGGAGATCAACTGGTCTGCTTTCATTCCAAGAACCATGACTTCAAGCACCTATACATTCAAGTTTTTGCTTTTGCTTGGTAATGTTTATTCTGCCATTGTTGCACTTGATAGAAGATTTAAAAGGGAACTAATTTTTCCAGGCAAGAGCAATTAATGAATACGTATGTACCAAGGTTGACAAAGACATACTTTTAAAATGCACTACAGTGGAACCTCGGTTAGCGAACGCCTCGGATAGCGAATATTTCGGATAACGAAAAAAAATTTCGTTAAAAGTTTGTCTCAGATAGCGAACAAAATTTCGGATAACGAACAGCCACGTGAACCACACGTGACCGACAAGCATGTCATCATTCGCGCTCGAGAAACAGTTACGATCAGTTGTTCCTTATCTATGCGCATCCCTATTTAGTAATTTTAATAAGATATTCATCAATCATGGCTCCAGAGAAGATTAAGAGCAATTAATAGTAGTGATGTAATGACAAGGAAGCGGCCAACAATTGAATTGAAAAAGGAAATGATTTCAAAGTATGAAGGTGGCATGCATCTGTCGGATATGTGATGTATTACCGAAGAGTTTTACAAAAAAGGCAGAAGGAACAGAAAATGGAAAAAGTTTTTTTCCTTTAACCTCAAAGCTACAGAAAAGGGAAGTCACCCCGATTTTATAATGTCACGTGTGCTCATGGAGGGGGAATCCAAGCAGTAATTCCACCCCTTCCTCCCCACACCTGCTTCCAACCACGCCGTCAAAACGGCAAGTTTTCTGATGTTTAAATGCTTTCGTTAATGTTTTTATGTTTATTTAACTTCATTTATATTGCATTATAACTGTTCTCATTAAACAAATACCTATATAGCCAGTAACTTTCAAATATTAGCAAGTCAACAGGGGCTGGGAACCAATTAAATATATTTCCTTTATTTCCTATGGAAAAAATTGTTTCGGATAACGAACATTTCGGATAACGAACAGCTTTCCAGAACGGATTAAGTTCGTTAACCGAGGTTCCACTGTATTTATATTTTAAAACCTAATTTTTGCAAAAAGTCACAAAATAGCCCAAACAGTCAGTCACTAGAATGTTTATATTAACTGAATGTCTGCATGTACATTTAATGAGAAACTCCAAACTAAATAATAATGATGACAAAGTCTTTAAACAAAACAACAAAAAAAAAACCTCCAAATGATTTAAGCGAAAAATCACATTATGTGCCATTGTGTGATTTGTTATCTAAATGTGCCAAGTGGTCATTTAGTGTAGTAAGATTAGGTAGTGGCAGAGACAGAAATGCACAAAAAAAAAAAAAAACAAACAAACAAAATACAGTGTTTTCAAACTGCATTTTGGTACATTATACCTGTTCTGTTTTGTGAAAAATATATGAAATTAAAGACTGGACTTCCTACTGTCATATTTTGTATTTTATTTACTTATTGTTCTTTGTGCTGAAGACAAAAACAAACAACTACCTTAAACACTCGCTTGCTTTCTGACGGCAGCCATTTTTGACAAAGCAAAAACAGTACCACTGGAAAATTCCACGCTGCACACCAATTTTATGTATCAGCAATTAAGAGACACATCCGACAACACCCGCAAAAGATCATGCTTTTTTGTGTACTTTCTTATAATCTTTATTTTAGGGGTTAGGGGAAAAATTTTCATTTTTAAATAAACTTTGATATTTGTCCATGAAAAAATATGTTGAAAATACCATTCTTTCTTGTGTCAGGTATGTTTGGAAAGTTTGTTTTTTTATCCTGAACAAATCAGTATAATAACTTTGCAATTACTTGTGATGGCACCTCTCACCAGCCACTTAAAGTCAAGTACCACTGAAGTCGCACCACACCGAAAGTTCAACATGGTTGACGATGCAGGCCTGAGCCATAGATCACTGCCTGAGTGATAAGGCTGCTGATATGAATAGTGTTTTCACAAAATATAAGCATATCCTTGGTAAATAACATTAATCTTTCAGAAAAGGTCAATTACAACCACTGCAATCACAGTTTTTGAAAATAAGTGTTTTATAAAGCTGAGAAATGTATGCCATAAAACAGTAGTATTAAGTTTATTTCTCAACCATGCAACACAGGTAGACCAGACAAATTTCAAAGCTTTGGTATTTTTTTGTAGCTAATATTATGAGCTGGTAGTCACACATGATTAGGGAAAACTGACTGCATGTACAATTCAGCACTTGCTGTACCCCTACCTTCCCTCACACGGGCAAAAACACTTTAAAAAACACCCACAAGGAATTCCATCTTTAACTAATGATCATGAGCTGCTGATTTGCTGATTTTGTTTGTCTGAACTATGAGCAACCTAAAGTCATACTCGTCATAAAAAATGGCAAGCTTGCGAAACTGGGGGGAAACACAACTTTGCCTTTGAAGTAGTGCATCTCTGATCCTAGAAATGATAGAACCCTGCTGTTTTTTTTTTTGTTTTGTTTGTTTTGCATTCTTCTACACATCACAGAAACACACATTACAAAGGTGACAGCCACGTGACAGGGAGAGCGGGAGGGGGTCGACTAGCGACAGGATGCAGGTGCGCGGATGTGGTTGGGAGGGGTGTAGGATGAAGAGGCGAGGGGAAGAATGAGAGGAGACAGCTAGCGCCAGCAGACGATTCTTGAGAGCTTTGGACTGACAGGTAACTTGAGCAAATAAAGCCTTTTTTACGAACCCTCGTTATTATGCCAGTCTCGCTAATATGCCACTTTTGCTCGGTCCCGGTAGGTGGCATAGTACCTAGATTTGACTGTATCCAGAAAATAAAATTTTGACTGCCACTACCTAGTAAGATGATGTCTGCACTTTTCGAATAAGTGGTTTTGTTGGTAATATTTAATGTTAATCGCCACTCGGTATCGGAAATGGAGTCCTCTTTTGGCATGGATTTATCTTTCGATCATCATTACGGTGTCATTTCGACTCAAGCAAGAGGTAGATATAATTGAAGCAATATGATTTGGGTCAAAATGACCAATGACCTAATGAACACGTATTCCCCTTCGAAAATGTACTTAATTTATTTTAAGTGATTTCTGCAGAATACTGTAACATAAGGTAAACAGTCATCCAGAAGCAGTCTGTATTAAAATGTACTGATTTTTTTTGTTAACATCACTTCAAAAATTAAAAAAGAAAACTGTCAGTCATAAGTCAGGTTGAGATGACTTTTGTATGGTGAAATAGATCTGAACACAATTTGGCTTCTAAGAGTGGGTTGTAAAAGAGGTCTTAATAAGGAGGTTTTACTATATTTACTGTCCAGTGTCCAACACAGAGAACTGAGGCAGTTATTATTGTTTTATTTACTATTTGTGAAAAGCACTCTGGGCAAATCTTTGAAAAAGTACTGTATAAATCCACTTTATTATTATATTATTATTTTACAAGTGAGATTTTGTAATGGTTGGCACCCCACTTGAAGCTGTATAACTCATGTTAATAGTTAAAGACCATATTCTTCAAAATTGTTATTTACAGTCTACCTCAGTACCTGATCATCGTTTGCGTACTTAGAAGCACCCATTGCTACTTCAAGATCATGTGCATAAATATCATCCAAAGGCTGGAAACTTGTCACACTATGACTTGAATGATATACTAAATATTGTATCTTTATGGCATACTAAACAACTGACTTGAATATCTATTAAATATTGTATACTTAGGGTCTACTCAACAACAGTGAGTCCAGAGCATGATGATATCTGAGTGCTCATGCTGCAATCCAGCATCTCTTTTTAAAAGTAAATGCAGATGTGCCTTGTTAGGAGGCTTCACACTGCAACAAAAGCCTAAGCATGTCTTTGCAAATTTTTAGATGGGATTTAAAAAATGTTACATTACCTTTACTGCCATCACAGTGTTAGTCATTTTGTGCAGCATTTTGTTGACTGTCCCATAGTTTCCTCTACCTATTTCACCAAGATCTTTCATATCATCAGCTGTAAAGTCAAAAGTCTGCAAAACAATAACATCTTAATACTCAGCAACAAATATGGTAATAATATTGCAATTACAAAAGAATCAAGGACAAAGGCAGAAATCCTGAAATAGGCTATGCACTTGCACAGAAACAAGACCTCAATATCTCATCTGCAAAAATGTTTACACTCAGGTTCACACATATGCACAAACCTGTCCAGGAGAGATCTGAAGTTTCCCAGTAGATCTTTCAATAGCTCTGGACCTCAACCGCTCTCTAAGAAAGAAGGCAAGCGTCAACTTCAGCATTCACGAATCCTTATGTTTAAATCAACTCTAATTTCATCAACCCCTCCCCGCAAAAAGCATTTTTTTAAAATCCAGGCAACGTGCATTAAAACTAGAAAATTAGCTTGAATGTACCTCACTTAAGCAGTAACAACTCTTCCAATTATCTAAGGATAAACTATACTAATTTTTCTTATGAGGCTGACTAAAGAAATTTACTAGTAGTGTTTGATATTGCATCTGGAAAATGCATATGCAAAAAAATATACACCAAGAGGCTGGTAATTAATGACATCTACAACGAATGCCTTCTCCAAATATTAACAACCGGTAAGCAGCTATAAGAACAATGCAATGAGTATAGAGAAAAACAGACAGTAACTGGCCTATGAAATAGTCTACTCAGTAAAATCAGATTGGCGACAATCCAGTTGCATAAAGAACCGTGATTGACATCAAAATCATAAATTGCTCTTTGGAAAGCAATGAAGGGATGGTGTAGGGACTGAAGAAAGAGCACATTATTTTCGCTAATAAGATAAGTAAAACCATGAAGTTTTAACTTACATTTGTGTTGTATGTCCCATGTCTGCTAGCGATGGGGATCCTTGTCGAGACCCTCCAGAGTTAAACTCGAGTCGTAAACTTTGCCTGCTTGCTACAGAAACGAATAATTGATATAGTAACTCTAGCGTACTAACAAGATGTACCACTGATTTCAGGCATACCCATTCTCCAGTGTAACAATGTAAGACTAATTCTGCCTTTTTGATGCAATGATGATAATAATAATATAATATTATTATTACCAGGTTTTTTAAACATCCTTTCCATAACAGCTCTTGTTACATGCAGATCAGAAACGAACGACTGGGCTTATTACAATCTATACATTCTGGATACATTCGTTCCAGTGTTGTTGTACGACAAGGCAATCAGTATTTTCAGTGAACAGGCTGATGGCCAGAATAACAAACACGAAACATGTAATAATATTTATGTCACGTGCTTCAAGCAAGGCGCACGAAACCAACCCAGGATATCTTTGCGACGTGCCGTTCGCCGTACTGATTCACTTCCCACTACGGTGACACCTTAAAAAGAAAGTGGTCATCACGCAAATACCGGAGATTAACAAAGGTATAGTTCCGTGCACTTAAGCCGAGACAGCAAGGTTCTCATTGAAAATCAGCGTCACACCAACCTTCCTGGAACTCTCATAACTTCGTGAGTCATAGACCCCAAAATAGTGAAAGTGAGCCACGGATTTCCACTAAGCGACCGCACGCCCTTACCTTGAATTTCACTGTCGCTATTTGGGCTATCCGGGGTCGCCATCTTGAAAATTTGCTCAGAAATTGGCGAGATTTGCCGGTCCTGCAGAGCAGGACGCTGGCCTGAAACGGCGTCCCCCTGGTGCCCTTGTGCTTTGGCTGATTCGATGAAACAGGTAGTAGCGACAACGTACTTATAGGAAATATGATTGGGCCCTGATGTTCGTTTCTTGTGGATGACTCATCGATGATTCTCCTCGGGAAAATCCCTTGACGTCATTTACTGCCCTTGTCACCAGACCTCGTCTGATCTCACGAGAAGGTCTCAGCACGTCCTCCCCGCACAAAAAACTTGTCACACACCTGAACAATGTTCAGCATATTTAAAATTAAAATAAGAATAAGTGACTTATTTTATTCACAGCCATTATCAAAGAAAAAGCAGGTCTTGTGGAAACTGTTTTATTGCAACGTGAATAATAATTTATAAAAAAAAAAAAAGATCACGGGAGAGTACTTTTTGAAATTCGACGGACGATGGATTGCAGTGGTGTCCCTTCAATCACGAATCGTCTGCAAGTTCATGTGTTTGTGTGTTGGTCAACATGCACGGCGGGAAATATGTTAGAAAGAAAGAAAAAAGATGGCTTTAATGTTCAATATGTTTTCGAAGGTTTCATTTATTTACACCTATAAAACTCGTGAAAGCTTTGTATTCCACTTAGCAGCGACCTTGAGGTACAGTGAATAAACTAGCTGAAGCGATGATCACCCTCATATAATAACATTTCTCCATATTATCAAGATTACTAAATACATGTATCTTCCAAGCATTCTCCTGATGTCACTAACCTTATTCTCTGGAGTCGTTACCGTTAAATCTACAGTGATCGTCCTATATTCCTGGAACGCAGCGAGTCCTCGCATTTCATTGTTCTTCGTTCTAGATCTTTACTATTTTGTTCTACATTTTGTGATGTCGTTCTACATCTTTGTTACTATTTTGTTAACTTGTCTACATCTTTGTTTCTATTTTGTGATATTATTCAGTGCAATGAGTCCGCTTTGGCTGAGATATTTCGCTTTATAAATTCCCACTTATTAATTTTTTTTCCTGCTCTTTTCTCGTAAGCGCGGTCCGTTGGCAATACAGTCGGCCGTCCCGGGTTCGGCTCTCAATTAAGCACGCTGTTCTTTTTCTGCATGTGACATCTGTTTACAGGACTGGCTGCCTTTTTGCCGTGATATAACCTTAGTTGCTGGCTCTGCTTAAAACACCAATTCCCAATTCCTTTCTTGAAAGGCTGGCTTAATTATCTTCGCGTTTGCCAATTTTTAGTGTCATATAATATCTTCCAAAATATAAATTACTACATGTAGTAGGAATGCACGACATTTCTGAGATTTAGTTTTTAAAAGATAGAACACATGTTGATCATAAAATAGAAAATATTATATTAAAAGTTTTAGTTTGAATCTTTTTTTTCTTTTTACCAAAGAGACAACAGCTTCCAGTCGGGTAACGCAGCGCAACAGTTTGCTAAAATAGCCGGCTCAAAATAATTTAACATATAAAATAACATGTTTAAAACTGAATACAATCAACCCTTTATTGAATATGAAGGTTCATTGTTTCTTTCTGTATGTGTGATCAACGAAAAAGACCCTGTAAATGAATAGATGTGACAAGTGAGCTGTAGTCAAGATCGACGTTCCTGCTAGCAACTACACTTCTTCTTCGCTGCTCTGAAGCCTCCCGTTATACAAACATTAAATGAAGACGCTCTGAGCAAAAAATAAAAATACACGAATCAGTCTACAAATCTCCAGCTGTATTTCCAGGAGTACTCCTAAAATATATTATGCTTTGGAACGGATAAGACTATTGATTTGCATAAAGCACGCACAAGCACACACATAGTCAATAACCTGTTTTTCTATTACACGTGATTTGGTGATCTAACTATGGAGTTGCTTCGACCGGAGTAGGCGAACCCATTTATTATTGAAGGTAAAAGCTGGCAGAAGAGGGATTCCTTAATCTGTACCCAATAGATACTGTAACCGGACTGACCGACACCTCTCGCTAACACGTACCCTATCTTAGCGCCAAATCAGTCCGTTCCTCTTTGTTGCTCCGGGGAAGAGGACGGAAGTTCCCAAGGTGGCTCTCGTTAGTCGGGTGCGTCGTCTATAAGTTTTTACCTGCCTCGCGTTGTGTTCTTTTTTTACCTATCCCTTAAACGCACCCGAACTCAGCCGACCTTGGAGTCCAACAAAAGACCCTGCTTTACTTTCTAACTAAAGTGTCTTTTCAATCGGTGCGTCAATTCCGCCGGACCTTCTCGCGTGTTCTTTTCTCTGCCGCTGTGTCACGACTACATACGTGGACAGTACACACAAACCTCACTCGCGTTCACACGGCAGAGGCATGCATACGACAGTCGACACTAGTACTCCCTGGCACTGACACGCTTACACAAGTGCTTATATACGGTCCAAAGACATAAATTTATTTACAAGATATACAAAACAACTACCAAACATACTCTAAACCCAGTGGTTCTCAGTGCCTCGTCCGCCGCCGCCATAAGCAGGTGGTCCCGGCTGACAATCATAGTCAGCAAAGTGATGTTTAAAGCTCACTCGCGTTAACATTTTAATTACAAAAACGAGTTTTTATGTCCACTTATTACTATACTACTGTCACAAAATGACATTTAGCTAATGAAACAAATGCGGCTATTTAATTTGAAATTCATAGTAACAGACTGATTTTTAGGCCTTGGTGGTCCCATAAATTTTTTACTAAGACTTTGGGTCCGCCATAGCTTTACGTAAGTAAAGGTCCGCGGTCCGAAAAACTTTGAGAACCACTGCTCTAACCTACCTATCTAGCCAAAACCTAACACCTAACACCGTGGGGTGGGACGCTGAGTGATGCGGCACCAAAGTACTTCTCGCTAACTCAGTCTCAAAAGGTTCTTCACTTACTGACCAAACGTCACTGAAGATTCAGTTTATGATTGGCTGATTTATGCGGCTAATCTGAATCCAACCAATCAACATCACGGAAATCCTAGCGGTTTGTACACTACGGCCAAGTACATGTCAATGCACGTTAGGCCTAGGGTAAGTTTGTTTTCTTATTTTATTATGAAACATCTTGTGTTAAGGGAACATGCTTATTTTATATGCTGCGTTGTTGTTTCTAAGCTGCTATGCCTATGATGGACAAAATCTTGTCGTTATAACGGCAATGTTTAAGCCTTAAAGTCTGCATACGCCGGCACCCGACTTAATAACGACCGTTGCACTGTCTGTAACGAATTTTAGATCTGATCGAATTTTAGCCGCAGCTAGGGAGCAACTTTAGTCCAACCACGGGGTAGGCGTAGCTACAGACTAGCAAGTGACTAACTTACGAGCGTCCACAGCAACTCGGTTTTCGTCTATAATTTTTGGAGAAGAAGAATAGGACGACGATGTGAAACTTGTTTTTTTGGTAGATGAAAGTTATATTCTTTTTCAAAATGGATCTTAAACTTGTTAATCGTTATCGTGAACTACAACTTAATACGGTGAAATCGAGCCTTCGGAGTCATGTTTTTGATTCTGTTATTCGTGATGTTTTCAAATAGTTGTATAACAGCGCAACGACTCAACCATGTAACGATAAAGTCAACGACAGCACAGCTAGGTTGGTTGGTTGGTTTATTTAGTAGGAAAGTGCTTCCATCTTCAGGTGATTTCACATTATGGGAGGAGGGGGCTAAGGGAGGGGAGAAAACCAGAGTACCCGAAGAAAACCCCCGACACCCAGCCCTGCAGACTGGTGTCATATACAGTGTCCCAAGACAAGATGTATAACCGCAGTACCGGTGATAAACGAGTGTTTTAACCACCACACTACTGTCGTGACATACTGATGCTCAAATTTCTTAACAACAGTACCTTGATGATGCCAGTTGGTGGCATTAGTCGTTGCAACAGACATTAGAGGCAGTGATGGTCTGTTTTTGATTTCATGTTGCAGATTGGTTATTTTCTTCAAGGACATGGATTTTTTTGGTTTTGTTTTTGTTTTTATTTTTGTGTAACAAAGAGTTCACAAAGCAGATAGCATCGGCAGAGCTTAGGCCTAGCAGTGTAGCATTATAGCAGTTCATTTCTATAACAGTCCTACACATCATTACACATTTTAGCTGTGGCAGCCATGTCATAAAAACAATTGAAAGTCTAAACTTAATGTCTAGGTTGTTTTGTTTTCCTGTAGTAAAATTTCTGTGGCTGTGTATAATCCATAGTAATGTTAAACATTATCAGCACATTGAATTTTGGAGCAAGCATTCATAATTTTATAAGCAAATTTTAATAAAACAAGGGTGAGATGAAAATCATTTTGATACAGATGTGTAACATTTTCCTCAAATAGTAGTGGTATTCTGGAAGTGAGATTTTAAAAAAGTAAATGTTCCATTTTAAATTTATCTTTTTTCTTCTTTTCACAAAGGAGAGTATATTGTGTGTTCAACCTGGGAACAAAAATGTGACAGAGATGTGTAGCAGTCTACAGATTTCTATATGATTAATGTTAACAGTAATTTTTTTTAATCTTAACTTAATCACTATCCAGATTCGTTTTAGTTTTAGCTTTTTTATTTGAAGGTCAGCTTGTGATTTAAAAATGTGTGATTCTGCAGACCAGTCAGTTTTGGACACTTAATACAGTTTAACATAGTTGTAATATATTTGTTTCTTTTTCAGGGTGACTGATTTAATTTGAAACATGGTTCTTCCTTCTAAGCGCCCAATGTCAGCATATGCCTGTTTCTTAAAGAGATTCCATAATCAGTTAAAGAAAAAGGGAGAGCTGACAACATTCTTAGAGTTCACCCGAAGAGCTCGAGATAAATGGAGGGTATGGAAGACCTAATTGCAGGCTTTAATATGGGAATAGTATAACTGAAAAATCCAACAAGCTACTGCATTTTGAGACCTAGATTTTGTATTCAATTTTGTTTGAATTTTTAAAAATAGCCAAATACTGATAAATGTAAATTTTATGTGCTGGTTATGAAGACTTTTTTTGAATCTGTTACTCATAATTTTAGGTTTCAATCATGTTTGTTTGATAGAAAACACACATCCAAAGTCTTTCAAACAACCTTGCACTTATTGGTGAATATTCTTTGCATTTTTAGTCTTATGTGCTATATTTTTGTTATGCAGTAATAAGGATTTTGTGGACCAATGTTTGTTACTTACAAAAACTTGTGTGTTTATGCGTTTAGACCATGACTCCAAGGGAAAAAAAAAAAAAATATTAAAATATCAGAGAAAGACAGAGATCGTTATAAATTGGAGAAAAGGGGGAGACAACGGGGAAATGAAAATGCCCCAAAGAGACCTATGTGAGTGCTGTCGCTTTGTTTTGAGCTAGTTATATGCTATGTATATATATATTAATCCATCTGATGTCATTGACTTCAAGGCACCCGATGTGGTTGGTGGGCTTAAGTATTTCAATGACCTTAAAGCTACAGCATCTGGTGCATGCACTTTGTCAAGGGTGCCCTGTGTCAGGCAGGTCTAGGAGTAGAGACTAAAGTGTAGACTGTGAAGTCCACCTATCTCCCAGATTAGATCGAGTTTGTTAGGCAACTATTCCTGGGAAAAAACAAAACAAAACTGTTAGGGAAAATGGCAGATACAAAACAGTCAAACAATTGGTAGCAGACCAAGTAGCTAATGACGGCTGGGTGTGAAAATTACATAGATTTTTCCAACCTGACAGCTAACCTGTCATCAAAAATGTTCATTACCTTTGGTTGTTGTAATATAGGAACACAAAGCAAACAAAAAAGTTATTACAGGCCCTGTAACTCAGTCAATGAAATCGATGGTAGTGGTGGCTATTATCTCATCATTTTCAGTGCAAATCCATATCAAGTTGAGAAACCAGCAATCATCTCAAATTTGGCTGTTGACCAACTGAGTTATTGCCTTCTTTCAAATGCAGTTAAATCTTGATTTTCACCGATAATTTGTTCCAAGACAATCATCGAAATCCTAAATTTATGAAAACCAAGACAATTATTTCCATATGAATCCATGTAAATCCAATTAATGTGTTCTAGACATTCCAAAATACATATCAAAAACATATTTTATAGAGAATAAATAGTGTTTGTTACTAAAAGCAATAAGAAATTAGCATAAATTGAATATTAAAGATTAATGTTAAGAATAAATAAACATTTACATGACATTTATTTTTCTAAAGACTTTTCTTGGCATGTGGACGACAGCAAGAAGGGGAGAAAGAGGTACAGATATTGTTAGGAAGGGGAATGCATGTCTACTGCAGCTATATCACCCTAGAGAGTTACCAAGAAACCTTCATTTGAAAATTTTCAAAGGGGTCAGCTTGTCTTGTGGGTCATATTTGCAGAATAAATTAACAAATGCACCATCCATAATGTCTCTTCATTTGACAACTAATGGTAAGAAGAAACATTGTCTATTAAAATAAACCTGGCAAAGATCAGTTATGAAAGAATTGAAAGAATAGAAACTGACATGGAACAACTAAATATGCTACTGACTGGAAAACTGGAAATCTGTAAAGGATGCTTTATGTACTCTCTAGGTATAAGGATAACTGAGTAATCATGAGAGTATATGTTGGACTCTTTTACTTAACCTGTTCCTTTTTTTTTTTTTTTAGTCAGGCCATCCTACAAGCACAATGGTTTTGCTGGTGATACCTGTCTGATGACCACATTGTGGACTGAACATTTTCTTTCATTTAGGACCAATCTCTTAGTACTTGTGCAGACAAGCTGAATTATGAATTTGAAATTACACATTTGTTCAGTATTTTGATATTTTCTATTTATTAATTTGTTTCAGAACAGCATTCTTTCATTATATCAAAGAGAAGGGAATCCATTTTAAAAAACAACATCCTCTAATGCCCCAACACCAGATTGTGCAAGCTTTAGCTTCTAAGTGGCGCAGTCTTAAAGAGAAGCTACCGTATGAGGTTATGGCTGTACAAGATAGAGGGAGATACTATAAGGTTGGTTTCACAGATTGGTAATTAAATTCTAAGAGATTACACAAACTCAGGTGTGGGCGTTAGTGAAAATAGAATGATTGAAGTGAAATAATCCTGAAGTGATCCGAGGGGATAATTTAGATCTATTCTTTCATTTGGAGGCATTGTTCCCAATGAGCAATTTTGTGTGTAAAAATACATGAAAAATGAATGTAGCTTTCCTTATCTGCATGTTGCTGCCTCCAAATTTGTTTTATTCAGGGATGGATGGGGAAAGGTTAAATAAATTCTCTCCCTTTAACCGATTTTCCTTTAGGTATGGTGTGTTCAACTTGAACTCGTGGGTGAAGGCTGTACTGGGGAATGCCTGATTCAGGCTTTTCAGCTAAAACAACTGTTGGCCTTTTTGGATTAGTTTTATTGTTAAGAGGGAGATGTCTCTTTGCTAACTTACTCCCCTATTTGGTTGTTTATATACAGCCTTCACTCACTGTGTTTTCATAGCATGCAGTAAATTCATTGCGAGATAAAGTGCATTAATTTTGTTCTGCTTAGGCTAACCTTTTTAAATTATTGTTTGCTCTCCAGGAAATGGCGATTTTTAACAAGAAAGAACTTGTAAGAGCTAAAAAGGCCGAACCAGCAGCAACATCTAGAAAAACCTCTTCAGAACAAGAAGACTCTGATGACAGTGATAATGATGATTTCCCTTAATTCAAAGCATCAAGGAAAAAGAGAAGGATCCAAGACCTTTAATGAAGGATGGGTATAATTTTGGTGGAGACATTTGCTAAGATATTATTAACTGAACCTAAAGTTTTTTAACAAGTATATTTATGGGACCATTTGTGGATGTGATATTTGCTGTTGCAGCTCAAATATTGTGGAGAACTTTAGGTCAAATAAAAGTGATAAGCATTCCTCCTGTTGCAGATATTTGTTGGGGTTTTTTGTTGTAATGGGTTTTTTTTTTAAAAAAAATGAAAGCTGAAAGGTGATGAGAGGAAATATATTTGATGTAGTTCACGGTAAAAGTTGAGAAAGGAGTGTGTAGCGTGAAGCAGATGACAATGAATTTACAAAAACAATTTTTATCATGTACTGATCTTGATGATGCACTATGACATTGCAAATGGCTCTTATACCATGATAAAGTATTATGCAGACTTTGCAATCCGAAAATTCATAAACAGTAACTTATAGAATGTTGAAACTTACAAATAAATTCATATTGCTCTGTACATCTCTGGGTAAAGGGAAAGTAAGGAGGGAGTTGGCATTGAACTTATAACACTTATGCTTATATCTTTGTGTTCCATCTTTCATGACCAGTAATTCATCAGTTGTTGCTGCACTTTCTCACTTTGTAATGACAAATTTCATCATGATTAACAAAATGTTATTGTCTGTTTTTTGTGTGGGGAGAGATGTGACTAAGAATCTCATTGTTGAACTATTCCTTAGTCAAATTCTCAGCATCATTTGCAAAAGCAAATTATGTACAGTGTATAGAGAGCAGGATAATGATAGGTATTCAAAAGATACATTTTGTTATGAGTATCGGATGCCTTTGAATGTTATTTAGGATGTTTTAGATTGTTCATAAATGTAACTGAAGCATAACATAAACAGGTATCAATTCCAGAATAATAATTTTTATACCATTTTGACATGTAAAGACTTTCAAAACTAAGTCATTCTGGCTTTGAAAATTGACTCACATTGTTGGAAGCTTTCAACTGTGTTTTCAGGCAGTGCAAAATTTGTATATGGATACAGCTACGTACTCTTATTAGGATGGTAATGAAATCAGAAGTTTCTTGAGGATTTGCCCACATCAGAACACACATGAACCACTTTGATAGTCAACCCCATGCTGGTATGTGAATATGAGTTTTCTTCACAACAAATGTTTACTGAAGTCTCCAAAGACTATAACTAATATTTGACCTACCAAATTATGATGATAATGCTTGTAAAAACAATGTTGAAAAAAAAATATGCTGACTAGAATTTAATGTATGCTTGTATGATAAAGTATTATGCAGACTTTGCAATCAGAAAATTCATAAGCAGTAACTCATAGAATGTTGAAACTTACAGATAAATGAGGTCTGCCAAGTCTGTTTTGGTGGTGTACAGTGCCGGTGCCCTCCTTTTGCTGCTACTACTTGCTAGCTGTGCCTATCTGGTCCGCCATGGCGGTGTACTGTGCTGGTGCTCCCTCTTTCTTTTTGCTACTGATGCAACTAATGAAAGTGTATTGTGCCACAGTTCTTTTGGACGGTTGCGGCAGCTATTAAGGTTTAGTGCCAGTCTAAATTTGTCTAAGAAATGTTTTAGTTCTTTCCTTTCTAATTTGTTTTCATTACACTCCAGCAGCACATGTGGTGCTTAATCTTTCCCCACATGCGCCTGAAGAAGGGTCAATTGTATCTTGTTATATACTCTCCGTTAAGCGTCATTCTAGCTGTGCATGGTCTTTGTATGTGGAGCTTAGCTTAAGTTTTGTTTCAGCAGTAATTTGGTTTAGGTGTTCTTCTTTGCTATAGTTTGTGAGATCAAAGTCTATCTGTGGTTGTGGAAGTGTCCATGGTGGTGTTAGCATGCTGTTGGATAGGAAAGGGGCTGTTACGTTTGTTTCTGCACCCTTTGTATTTTCTGTCTTGGATGTGTTGTATGGTGGGTTGCTTGGTGAAGCGGCCAGTTCTGTGTCTGTGTTGTAAATGGATCTGGGTATCCTGCACCTTGTAGTAGTAATTGGCTGTCCTTTTTTGATTATCAATTCTATGGGTTTCTGACCTGCTTCTACCAGTACTGATAGGTTTGGTGTGTATGAGGGTACTCCTAATGCTACTTTTAGTGCCTTGGCCTGTACTGACTGGAGTTTAGCTATCTGGTTTGATCTAAGGTGGACCAGCAGTGGAGCTGCGTATAATAGCTTAGACATCACATGGTCCTGATAGAGGTTAAAAAGAGACTTTGGATTTGTTCCCCAGTTATTTCCAGTAACTACTCTCATTAGGTTTACTTCTTTTTTTGCAGCTTTTGTTATTTCGTCTACATTTGGGTTCCAGTTTTTTTTTTCTGAGAAGATAACTCTTAAAAATCTGTGAGCTATAATTAAGGGTTGTTTGGTTTAATGTTAATTTAGGGTATTCTGTTTTCTTGTTTGGTTTTGGGAATATTATTGCCTGGGTTTTGGTGGCTGACAGTTTGAAGCCATTATATTTAAACCATTTTGCTATTTCACACAGATACTCCTGTATCTTATTTATTCCTATGATTTTGGGCCTAAGGTTATTTTTTTTTACGTATCTCTGCTTTTCCTAGGAGTGATGTGTCATCCGCAGATTGTTAGACTTTTATGTGTTTGACACTTTTGGGGAGGTCTACAATCATGTTGAACAGCAAAGGACTGAGGATACTCCCCTGTGGGACTCCATTATCTTCTGGTACTTCGGGAGGTTTGGTCCTCAACTCTCATTGATATTTTGGTTGATAGGAAGAATGTAATAAGTTGAACTATTTTATTTGGAATGCCTATGTTGTGGAGTTTCTGGAACAGCCCCTCATGCCTTAGCATATTGTATGCTTTTTCTATGTCCAGAAAGATTCTACACAGGTTTCTTTTCCTCGACCTCTTGTCCTCCCTTTTATATCCTCTGGGAGGGATAATGTGCCTTGGGTACCCAGCTGTTTAGGACAGCAGTGCTGGCTGTGCTACTGTGTCCACCTGGGGATGGGGATGTTGGGGCTGGGTGCTATCCCTTCCTCCTCTGGCGGGCCCCCTCCGTTCCCTCTGGACCCCCAAACAAACCAGCGTGCCAATCAGCGCAACCGACAAATCAGCTGGCATCTTAGCCAGCCTCTACCACATGTATAGCTGAGTATAAAATTATAGTTCATCATCGTTCTTCTCATGAAGGCCACTTGAATGCAGAGGAAATTGAATCGTCTCCCTTAAAATGATAACCAAAAACAGATAAATGCGCCTGTTTGGCAGATGCAAGGCTCATTCATTCAGTTGTATACACCCATTCAGAAAATGTGACTATTGTGCATACTTTTCAGGCACAAAAAGCAGTGCTAAGCTATATGCAGTCTAATAAAACAAAACCAAAGAAAGATGCTACTCCAACAATACATTTTAAATACATTGAGAGAAAAAAAGGAGTGCCAGAAAGACAGAAAATTTTAAAGCTAAGGTCTGTAGAAGTAGGAGTGGGATATGTGGAGATGTTTCTTGAAACTAGCAGGATTGACAGTCTGAAAATTGGTCAGGCTTCAAGATCTTGAATTTTGAAAGAACAAGCATGGCCTTAGGACAACCAGCAAAGTATTTATTATAGTAACCCAATACTGTTGAAAGTCATGATCTGCATCTGCCAGTCGCAAATATACAGGTCATTGGTCGCTGGCTAATTGGGGAAGCAGAGAATTACATCTCCCTGGGCTAGCCTAGACCTGTTGACTTATTACAGGGTTTTCATCTTTAGGTTAAAAGTAACTCTCATTTTGAGAAATGCTGAAAACTCTCACTGGCTCCTGATGGCTGTACTTTTGAAGCCTGTCATTTTCCAGATGATGATACTTTAGTAGCATTGGGATGACTGTCCAACTCGAATGTCAAGCTTTTTGTTACCTCCTCTACCACCACTGACAAAGCTGTCACAAAGATAGGAATAATTTTTCCAATTTGATCATTTTTCACTTTCATCACCACTCACATATTTGAAGATTGACAGTGCCTCATTGATATGATCTTTTCTGAAGATGAGAGAGACGTTAATACATTGGATGGAGTTCATGTGTATATGTGAGAGGGTTTAGGTGTGCATGTGTGTTAAATGTCTTTATATTGGTATGTTTATATATAAATATTATGTTTACATGTATAGATTATGCCTAGTACAGATAATAAAGATTGATTGATACAGGATACAGGAGGTGCTAAGTTTTAGTGGCTTCTTCAGTGAGAAATTGACGAAGGGACCTAATCCTCTTCAGTTGAAGATAGCAAAACGGATTTTGGTTTTGTGTTGTTTTATGATATGCTGAGTTGAGGAAGAAGCCAAGATTTCTCACAGCTGGAAAGCTAGATGGTACTGAAATTTCAGCCTGGCAGATCCAGAAAATAGTAGGCATGCCTCTGTTTTGGCATCATTAAGTTGCAACAAATTGTCTGAGTTTATATACAATAATAAAAAAATCATTTTAAGATGGGTAATTTTCTGAAGTATGGGATAAAAAAAGTGCATTGTAAATTTCATAAAGAACAACAGGCAGCGGTATTCAATGCCAGAAGCTGAAAAGTAAGCACAATTCATATGGTAACAATGTATTTACTATTTTGCAGAGCCAGAGGGTCAAAATCCATCAAGGTCACAGTTTTTGGCAAAGCATGCTATCAGGACACAAAAGCCAAGGGCTTCTTCCAAACCTTCATCTTGACATCACAAGGAAATGTGTGGAAAATAGTTGGTGACACATATCCTTTCCTTGAAGCTTGATCATTGTCATGTTGAACTGGATCTGTATTTATGTGGTGAAGAATTTAACACACTGGTATTAAGTGTTACAAGTGTCTCACAGAAGATGTGAAAGTGGAAATAAAATTTATTTTTCATGTGGTGATCTTTCACTTCAAATATTGACTTGTGAAACTAGATGGCAATGAAAAGATACCAGTTGATACAGATATAAAGCTCATAAACCAAATGAAGAAAATCAAAGCTGGGAGTATTTTGTTGCTTTTATTTCTAAAAGCATAGCTGTGCTTAATGAATGAAACAACGAAAATAGCCATTGAACTCTCAAGTTTTCAACTGTTCAAGCATTTTAGGAATTATAAGAAACAGAAATAACACTTTTAAATGACAATAAATAATAGCTATTCATTTTATATTCAGAGTATGTCTTTCTTTTGTGTGACTGAAAGAATAATGCTTATTTTGTGAGAGTATATGGTACCCGGCATAAAAATCGGAAAACTGTGCGGTAACCATTTTCCTTGTGTGTAACAAAGTGCCTATGTATTTTTTAATGAAATTTAACATTGCTAAAGCAAAATAAAAGATGACGCAAAATATTCGTCAACTTTGAAATGACATAGCTCAAATCAGGTGCAAAATACCATGTGCTTCCTTGAGTGAGGGTGAAAGAGCATTTTCTCCTGAATCTAGTGGTATATGGCATTTTAGTGCCAAGTGCGATTACTATTTGTTTATTACAACTGCTCTTTTTATTATTTATAAAAACTGCTTAAATCTCTCCTCTTAATCAAAATGGAGGGAGGGGGTGACTATCACTCACACAACCTTTTTGGCTATCACTTATAATTGTGCTTGTGCATGTTACTTCTCTCATCACCATCAAGTAACAGTTTGGGTTGAGTAGGAAGACGAGTGTCCAGAGCAAATATTTATACTCTTTCATTTTTAACCATAACCTGCCTCCCTCCACTACATGTAAAAGTTGTTAATATAGATTCAAAAGTACATGTTTTTTTCTATCAGTGTTTCAAATTTGAACCAAATTTGTCTTTGAATTTGCACCTGTTTTAAGTTTGCTACCCCTAAAACTTTTTTTTTTTTTTTTTGCCTGAAAAATGGATGATTTTGTAATATTGGAAGGTGCATAGATGTCACAAGACATTTCAGTTTTGTATAAAAAATTAGGATAACAGTATATAATAGGTACTTTGAAATAAATGTTTTATGTGTACGTAATAAATTAGTTTTTGAAATGGAGTACTTGAAATATGGTGTCTTTATGCAAAATGGTAACTTCTCATACAAAGTACTTGGAAACTAATAACATTTCATAAAGCTACACATGAGAGCTTCAAACACGGCCAAATTAAAGTATAGTTGTGACGCAAATCATGAACTTTAAATAGTAAAATCTTCAAAACTAATATAGATAGAAACTCAGTTTTTGTTTTGTTTTTTCTGATACTTCCATGTGACCATACAAGTTTTTTTTTTTTTTTAAGTTTGTGTACCGGTACCTACATTCAGAATGGCTTCTTTGCATTTTTCAAATTTAAAGCAAACCTGATGTCCAATAAAAAAGAAATTTCAAGTCTGAGCTTAAATTTTAAGTGATTGAGCAGTGTTAATTTGAAAAGATATAATAATCATGTCAAGCAAAATGTTATGATCTTTAAATATAATGTGAATTAAATCTCAATCGTTTGATCATGTATCCTTTTTCTCTTAACCCATTAACTGCCACATTTTTTTCTGACTAGTTTTACTTTATTCCTAATCTATAAGTGCTGGTAGTAAGAAAAACATCTTTTTCCAATTACACCATCAGCAATCTGTAATTTAAAATTTTAGTCCAATCCCCAAACGGGGATCATAGCACACACCATCTATTTTTTGATGCCGTTCTTGAGAGCAATCCACAAGTAGTCCCACATCATAATTATAGCATTGATTTCTTACACACTGCAGATTTCCTTTCTTTGCCTAGTTCTGTGCGTTGGATACAGTGAAATCCAAATGTCCTTATGTACCCCTCTCTAAATATTCATCTCTATGTAACACACATTCACCTACTCTTTTAATGTTGGCCTCCTGGAAGTGCCTAGATGATAGTGTAGCAGTTCGTCGCCCTGTGTTGTCCTCTTTGCGTTTTCTGTATTTGTCTTTTATTCCTCATCAGCATTGCTTATCTTTCCGTCGTTCATATATGTTGTTTGTTCCTCTGTTCCTCGTATGTTGTCTCGTATGCTCCTTTATATATCGTAGACCAGTGATGCCCAACCTTTTTTCGGCCTGCGGGCCATATCTATTTCGGACAGCCGTGTCGCGGGCCATATCCATTTCGGACAGCCGCAAAAATACAAAAAAGAAAAAAAATAGAGCAGATACCATTTTTATCAGAAACAAGTTGTACTTACCATTAATTATGTAGTAATTAGTGGGATATTTAAAGTTGTTTTCCCGAAACCAACTTCTGAATGTCCGGCCTCATCGTCGAGACACCAAGTCGGAGCACTGAATCGAAATGTTCGTCCATCGAAAAAAAGATTGGGAAACGCCCCTACGTGGGGATAAATACTTCTTCCTTTTTTCGGTTGTTTTTTTTTTTATTTTTATTACTAATATGCCGATTTCCTGCACTGTGGGCAGAAGTTTCGCGGGCCGGATATGGCCCGCGGGTCGTAGTTTGGGCATCCCTGTCGTAGACCATTAACACAAATGAAATGTTTATGCACAGCCACCAATTTGCTGATATACATGTAACCAGCACTATGTGATGTTTATACGGGCCAGATAATCTGCCAAAAACTGACCACCCACCCACATTCAATCTCTTCCAGTCTGACTGGTAATGGTGAGAACTTACTTCATATGGTTTTCAATTTTATAGACGAGGGAGGAATAAAATTATAAACAGTATCAATATCTATCAGAGTGTTATTTTATTTGCGTTGTTTAATCTACTTGAAAGTAATATATACAAATAAAAATCACCATAAAATGGTAAAGGAAAGCAGAAGGTAGACGTTTTTCTTTTATTAATTAAAGTCGCATCTTGACTCCATCGTTGGTTTTCAGCATATTTCCAGGATGTTTGTTCCAAATACACAAGTCAGGCCACACCACCACCCTAAATCCGGTGATAATTTAATTGTACTAATAGCGACTCTTAATGGTTCACCAGACACATGAGTGATACGGCATAGGCATGCTATGCACCTTTCTACAAGGCCAAGCTGATAAGTGTGGGAAGAGGTGGTGGAGAAAAGGGTGAATATCTTCGCCAGTAAGTCTGCTTGTCGATCTTCTTATCAAGGCGCTTGGTTTGAGTATTAAACACAGTGGTAGTGGTGATCGCCATTCGTGTCCGCATATACTGTATTCTCTGTGACTACTCACACAGGGGAAATTCACTGCATCAAGAACGACTTTCTGAACTCGCAGACAACAAATATTATTTATCACACATGACACGTCAAAATGTTTCAAATATACTTCCAAAAACAAACAACAAAACAAAGCATATAGTTGAAATGTACACAGAGGGAATCTCTGGTCATCCATCATATTCTGAAGTTCTTTTAATTAAATATTTTATTTTGCCAGCGTCCCCTGGATTGAGCTGATGAGTGATTGACACGTGATGATGAGTGTGTGAGATGGCTCTAGTCCGTTGTCTACTGTTGCATAGGCTCGTAGTTTGCGAGAATGAGCCGCTTCTCTGAACTAGCCAAAAAGAACCTGCACAGAGCAGACAAATAAGAGTGAAACAAGAGCAGACGGCTGTTTACAGTAAAAGCTGGTGACCAAAGACACACAGTCTTCCTCCTGTTATGGAGGTACATGTACAGCTCTGGTGACTCCCATCTCCCTCCCCCCGTCACACCTCCATCTTTCTAGCTCTTTTCTGTTTCTACTGACTGTGGCAATAATACATATACTTTATTCTTTGTGGCTGGGTGCACGATATTGGTAATAGCAATAACAACATGCAAGTGCTTGCCAAACATTTAACAATACCACAATATATTCCCTTCCTCATACCATGGAGGTACAAGACTCACACTCGGGCAAGCACTGTAAAAAACCATACAGTTACAAACAGCTTACCACGTGATCAAGAGGGCCATAAACGTGCATGTGTACGAATATCCAGCTTTCAGATTTCTAGGCATTACAACACATTATCAGGTGTCTCTCTGTTCACCAGGATGAGAACTCTATACATGTGCTATCACTTGGCCGGCAGGGCTTCTGCTTACGCAAAAAATTGCGTACAGTACGCATTAAAAGTTCGGAAGACCCCTTCAATTTTCGTCAATGGGGTCCCATTCAAATTTGGGCGAAGAACAGGAACCCCTTAAAAATCTGAAGAAGGGGTCCCTGGGACCCCAAAGAATTTAGCCTTAGCAGAAGCCCTTACTTGGCTATCAGTGATGTGATTTTGATGCCAATGATGGGTTGTGATCTGGCTGCATTTGACTGTAAATGATGAAATGGTGACCCACCGTTATGTTCACATGTGGAAAACTGTCATTCCCAGTCCAAAAGCTAATCTGCATTAAATATGGCTGTCAATTTAAATTTGAGAAAGCGATTTAAAATAAAGAATAGCTAGAAATTGATGATTTTGGGAAGATCACCCATAGCACATGCACAAACCAACTCAGTAGTGTCTCTGGCGCCTTACCTATACCAGAGCAGTCCGGTGGCGCAACGGTTAGCGCCTGTCACCAATACAGTGAAGGTTGGCTGCCCTGAGCTCGTCTCGGGCACGCTGTTCTTTCTCTGCAGCATCTGTTTACAGGGCTGGCTGCTTGGCCTTAGTTGCTGACACGGCGTAAATACCAATTTCCCCCCCCCCCTTACCTATACCAGGAGGCAGCAATGGCCGAGCCAACAAGCGGGCCCACCCAGTAGACGTAGTGGTAGTTCCAGATGTCGGAGTCATGGTAAGCGATGGCAACGGCAGGACCAAAACTACGGGCTGGGTTCATCGATGCCCCAGTTATCAGGATCCTGGATGCATGCACAAAGATCGTCATTCAGACAAGAGATGCCACAATTTTTAGGACCTTGAGCAATTATAAATATAGACATCAGATTGAAATGCGCCATAGCGGCACATAAATTAGCAATACATCGGCAAACATGAGTTCACTCCAGCTAACAGATTAGGTAAAAGTCATCCCCTAACTTTTTCAGGTTGTAGTGGGTCTGTGTTAGCGACCTCACATTTCTCGGGGCCAGCTTTACCTGAAGTCGGTGCCTATCTCCTCTTCTTTGCTGCCTTACCTTCCCCAACCCTCTATGCACTCAGGTACCCATTCCAGCCAGCTGGGTCGATTGAGGGAAGATTGCTGCACTAATCGGAAATTGAACCAGCGCACTCTCAGTTCGGACGCCAGCGTTCTAACCACTCGGTTATCCGCTTCCCCAAGCTAACAGAGAAAGCGAAGGTGGAGGAAAAAGGAAGGACTGGAGAGTAAGGGTAAGGTGGAGGATAATAAAGATAGGAAAGGCGAAGAAGAGAAGAAATGAGAACTGCCCAGTAATGTCTTCTCTGACATCTTTGTCGGCTGATGGTGTAGGAAACTCTTTTAACAATAATATCTGCTGTAACAATCTCTCCAAGCCATGATGTCTGCTGTGAAAGCTGCCCTAGAGATGGTGTTTGATTACTAAACAATGTCCTCTGAAGCAAGCCTTCCTTAGCAATATTAACTGCAAGTTAACAAGTTTACCCAGCGAGGATGTCTACTGTCACTGCGAAGCCGATGGCGAGGGGTGCTAACGTAGTCTTGGTGATGGGGTCGACTGCCGTCAAGAGAACTGTCATGACGAGGACCATGGTCAACACCATTTCGCACAGAACGCCCTGTCCCGGGGTCACCGAGTCCTTAGCGAAGCTGCCCAGGTTGTGAGCGCCTCCGCCGATAAGTTCATACACACTGGCCGGTAGGATACCCTGTGTTAGGAGCAAAAATTCATATGTATGCTGATGGGGCGCGAGGGTTGCTACCTGATTACCCTATGTCAGGAGCAGAAAAAAATGTACAGTCTTCAATTCAATTCAAGATGAAAGTTATGAAATAATTACAAATTACTTGTGATGTCCAAGGATGTGAGCAAAAAGTATTGTTTTCAAATGTGTACTTCCAATGGAAACTTAGGCTACGCCAGAGTTTTGCTCATCATTTTGGCAAGGTACAGCAGCCATATGCCCATGCGCACACAAAAATGGACTCGGGAAAGCTTGGGGGAGGTTGGGTGGTGGTTGATGTTGCTGGGTCAGGTGACGATCGAGATCCAGCAGTCTATTAAAAAGTTAGTAGATAAATGTATGAATGAAATCGCAATTGTTGGTATTTTTCGGTTCGGCGCTCTCATTAGCCCGTCTCTCGATCGATGCTGTCGTACCCTTACATCAATTCCTCTATTCTCCTGCCATTATTTCCTTCTCTTCCATTAGGGAATGTGTTTCAATGTTTTCCATTGACGAAGCATCGTAGTCTCGGCATCTTTCTATTTATTTTATAGCACATTTTGGCCTCGTTTATCGAGATATCAAATAGAAGTGTGTACTTGTTATCACTGATGGCTTTTGATAAAGCGACAACCGGTTTCAACATGTTTTGGGAGTTTGAAATGAGATGTAGTATATAAACCACTCTAACAAACCATTGGAGAATTCTATGACCTCTTTCTGGCGAACCCTTGGACTATTCGGCTGTTCATGTGCTCAACTCAGGAAAGAAAGAGATAGTAAGGAAGAAAGGTGGCGGGGGAGGGGAAATTATTTTCTTGACCTCGACACCCCCACAACAGTCTTATCTGGATGATTTAGCAACGAATGGGTGGTGCAGTAATGTTTGGTAATGGTCACGGATAATGAATAAAGGGTGATGGCCATGCGTGATGTGCACACACTTACACGTGCGAGTGCAGCGCCCGTCATTGATCCAATCAGCTGACTGATAAAGTAGATGACAGCCTTCGGAATGCTGATGCCACCGGCCAGCAACACACCGAGGGTCACTGCTGGGTTTAAGTGGGCTCCGCTAGAGAGAGAGAACAAACTGTCTTTAGTGGGCTGGGCTACTGAGAAATACAGGCTCAGCTAGAGAGAGAGAAACTGTTGTAATCGAAGGGCTGTCGAGAACCATAACCTACGTTAGTGAGAGAAATTGGCTTTTAGTGGGGTGGGCTATTAAGAAACAGTCTCTGCTAGAGACAAGAAACTGTACTAAGCGTTCACAGCAAAAATTGGACTCAGACGACACCGTTATACTTATATAAGTTCGTGAACAAAAAAAAAAAACAAAACAAAAAACAAGTCAAACTATAGACTGTTTGCTGCTGTCTCATCGAGTAGCTATAGGGGCGAAGGGAAATCTGGGGACCTACTTCAGAAAAAAAAAAAAAACTTTGCTGTGGACACCTTTTCTAGACCGCCATTTTATTTTAAGAGTCTGGCATGTCACAACAGTCTCTCTTTCTATCCATCACTTTAGTGCTTGTTTTACAACTTTGTGGTGTTAGGAAACCAGATATTGCATAGGACACGTTTATATCAACACACTGTAATTTTGGATAGTACACCCATTTACAAAAATCCACGATGAAATATGAAGCAATTTAGGTCGCTTTCTTCAAATCTCCAAAGCCTGTCGCGACGGACCCAAAGTTTGTTTCTTCTAAAAACTTTTGCGAAAAAAAAAGTTGACGAAACCCATAATTCATAATCAGTTTGCTAAACAATTGTTATAAACAATGGTTTGAAGTTCAACCTGATGAGCGGCCACGGAAGCCTCGTTGAAAAACTGAAAACTGACACGAAATTTTAGAACGGATTCTAAAACTTCAAACAAACCGCGAGCAAGAGAAACTGGTTTGCCAAGCCGTTTTTAGGAAAGTTTGCAGTGTATGCCACAAAGCAAACGGGAATAAAATAAGTTTAAAAAAATGTGAAACACCCTTTTATTTAAAATGTACTTAACAGGGTAAGATACATTTTTTTCCTTAAGTCTCGAGATTTCTTTAATACAAATAACATGCAAATAACTTAAAATATAAAAGTGTGAGGGACCCTCTTGAAAATATTTTATAATTTTATTTCATTAATACTCATCGTTTTAGCCCTTTTAATCAAAAGTTACCATTTCATTCCATCCTAACAGATATATTAAAAACGGTACGGAAGTAATATTTTATTTCACTGTTTTTTAAGAGTTTACTCTTTTTAGTACATTTCAAATAGGGTTTAAAAATTAGATTTTTTATTTTAGACTTTTTCGTTTATTTTAATTTTGTTATCGATTTTTGTAAAATGTTATTCCATTCTTTAATTTAGTATCAACTATGAACAAATTATGAATATTAAATATTAAATGATAAAATTAAATCTGTCATCATTCCACTCTGTACTCTGACTACTTAAATTGTTATGGTGTTAAGTAAGACAATTTACCATTTCCAGTTCCGACACTCCCAGTTTCCATTTGTAACCTTTGACCCTAAAATCAGGAAACGACTTTAAGGTTTCAAAGTATTCGCGTTTCCTTATGCTTATGGTCTTTCTCAGTTTCTTACCTTATACCGCATACCGCCGCGGCAATGCTCCCCTGACAGTCATCTGCTGAGGCACTTAAATCTTTTTAAAAAATTTACTTGTAAACTGCTGAAAATGATTTAATATAGCGTTGTCGCTGGAAATGAGTAACTGGTGAAAATTTCAGGCCTCTAGGATGATGGGAAGTGAGTGAAAAATTGATAAAATACATTTCCAACCAGGCAGACAAAGTGAACAACCACCACCACACCACGTCAACCACCACAACCAAACAACCACAACCAAACAAACACAAACACAAACTCAAACAAACACAAACAAACAACCAAATATTCATCCATCCATCATCAATCATCATCATCAATCATCAGTTATCAATTATCGCCATCAATCATTATCAATCAATCATTCATCATCAATCATCATAAGGCTGTTTCGGAAAAAAATTTGCTTTTCGCTTTTTGTACTGAGCCTTAACGCTTTTCATGTCTGGACATTGGACCCGCGATACAACACGCCTGCCTCAATAGGCTTCTCGCTTGCTCTCATACTGACAGATTGTCAGACTGCTAGAGGCCCGTTCGTTATTCGTCTTGAAGCAACCTAAGAACTCTACTTGTGACGGGTAAGGGGTCCGTGGTGCTGTTACGTTCCGAGAGGAGAGAGGAAGAGGTCAAAGGCTGACATCGAGAATTTACTGCATGAGCGAACAGACTGTTCTGGTCATGGATTTATCTATAAGTACATGTACCGCACGCGTTATCGTATGGAATAAGTTTAAGTTGGAGAATATCTTAAAATCCGTTCGTGAGAAAGGGTGCTGATGTCTCGGGGGCGTTTGTTACAACCAGAAAACGAACAACAGGCTATTGAATGCCGGGGGCATGTACGGCATACATGTACTAACAAGTGTGCATTACAAGCATTCATCAAAGAAAAATAAGCGGGTGTGCGATAAGAAAGGACTAAGAATGTGACAAACTCCGTTAACATCGGTGTATGGTGTTATCTCAAGCGTACTCAAACTTGCATTTCATTCTTCCATAATTAGTCGCAGGAAAGACGTTGATGGAACATGGACACATTTAAGACAGAAAGCGTGTGCGGTATGGAATGAAAACGAGAGTCATAGTTGTCCGCACACTACGTGATATTTGTTTAAAAAAAAAAACACCTGCTTACTACGCTTACCTGACGCTTCCTAGTGCGCAGACCAGGAGCGCGATGGTCAGTCCATGGGCCAAAGCGATGGAAACTGCTGAAAACGGCACAGCACCTGGTACAGAGCCACCCCCAGACTGAGTAACGGCCAGGCACCCCACGCAAACGAAGAGCGTGACGCCAAAAAATTCTGCCAGCGCCGGTCGGACGAACTCCTCGAATATATAGAGCAAGGACCCCACCCTCTGAGAGTTCTCGCTCTTCGTGAAGGAATTCAGTTCCATGGGCATGTCTGCGCACTTCAGCGGAACGAACGTCCGGCGATTTCCACCTCCAAGAAAGCCTTCTTTAGTTTTCCAGTGACTACAAACGAGAACGCGACGAGAAATATTTGCTGCTCTCTTATTGGTCTCAAATCTTCATGCTTATTTTGTTTAAGAGCTAAACGAGACCTGATCACGGAGATAATATACCTCCTTGCTAATCGACTATACGGAACACGGGACTCGCCACTTGTCACATGTGTCCCGAGATAACAGCGTCTAACGTATCACATGATGCGAAGACAAAAAGAAGTATATATAGACATCGCAAAGATGAGTGGTCAATTGATGAAAGACTATCCTGCTTGCCCAATACTGTCCTTGGCAGATATACAGAATATCGTTAACTAGATGAAATAAGCCAAAATTTCAGTCGATCAATCAATTTGCATGTTTCATGAAATTCTTGTGTACGTTTAATTGCCAACTAAAAGCTCTTCATATAAACTGTCAAATCAAATGTACAGACTCCTCTCTCATGTAATATGGCGAGGGCATTGCAGTGACGCCAGCGCAAGGCGATGTACCATCGGTGCTTGAATGCACGCAGTGTCATCGATCTGTAAAGCAGAGCCAGTAATACAGCCACAACAACAACAGCAATCAAAGACGAGTTAACACAGAGATGTTATTTATGTTGCGTGTTTTTCTGACCAGCGCGTGCCCTCGAGGACTTGTGACAAAACTGGCGAAGTGCCACACGCTTAAGTGATGGGCGTTTTTATGTCATCTCATCATCACTAAATGTGATTTCACATCGTCTTTTGTTCATTGCTTTTGAATAACGCCTTTCGCGAACTGTAAACTGTTTGTGCCTTGACGTCCGTCTTTCACCAAGAGGTCAGAGGTCAAAGAAGCATCTTCTATGTAGCGGTTACAAACACGACTGTTGGAGAAGCGGAGGAATATGTATGTACTGTTAATAGGAAGCTGGAAAACCTCTAGTTATAATGCCACATAGTTCCTGCTGTTGCTGCTGTCCATGACTTGGAGGGGGTAGGGGAGCGAGGAATAGAGGATGGCGGCATCGTTTAACCATGCGCAAAGCGTTCAGCTCTCTTCATGTGTATCTCATCAAAAGCCAAAAAGAGATCCATGCCGGGAACGGATATGAAAAACTAACAGGAAGGAAGAATCTGTGAAGAGGCGATGAGATCGAATAATACGCACACACAGAGACTGGGAAGTGATATGTTTCATGCTGCCAGGAAGCGTGTTTTTTTTAACCAGCATGTGCCCTTGCTTATTGGTGTCGCAGGTGGTGCTGTACACCACGCTGAATGTTATGGCCATATTTATATCAGAAGTGCAGGCTAGTGACAATTTTCGGAATTTTTTTTATAGCTGACCGTTGTCACAGCTGTGAAGCGGTTTTGTTTGTTTGGTTTTGTTTGTTTGCTTGTTTCTTTTTTTGGGGTGGGGTGGGGGTGGGGGTGTCAGGATAGGTCTTTAGACCATCATCATTCAAAAGCGAACACGAAAAAAAACCCCAACAAACTGTCACTTTGTCTTTCCCATTCCAGTAATGTCAGCAGTATTTTTCTAAAGATGCTCTAGAGCAGGGTTCTCAAACTCATATTAGCATGTGGGCCGCAGTGGAAAGTAACAGCCAGTCAGCGGGCCGCACCACGAAAAGAAAATGTTTTTTCATTAAGTTTTACGAACACTACTGTCACTGCAGTTAAATGTAAAATAAAGTTTTTATAATTATTAATTACATTTAGTGTAGTTTATTACATGCACAGGCAGTTTAGTTTATTAAAATAAGTTGACGTTGTCTCTGTCACTAATAAAAAAGCAGAAACTGTAGTTCCCATAAAAAACACCAAGCACAACATACATATACACCGCGGACGTGACCGCAGGCCGCACAAAAATGTTTCACGGGCCGCATACGGCCCGCGGGCCGCGTGTTTGAGACCCCTGCTCTAGAGACTGAGCAGGTCAAGGCGCAAAACAGAGAACTATGCAGAAATGTAAACAACAACAACTGTTCCTTTGCGCTGAAAGCTTATCCCGAGGTGGCTGACTCGCTGATATCGTTCATATACTGACGATAACCAAGTACAGGGAGCAGACGGGCTCTTCTCGACTACGAAGCGTGTTAGAGGTCAGAGGTGGACATTCATCATCGTGTAAACAGGGGGTGGAAAGGACTTGGGAAGAGGGTGCCTTTTCCTTTTATTCATTCATGTCTTTTGTTTTTTCGAAATGTCTATCCATATATACGATGTATTCAGTCTAGAAAAGCCTAGAAACCTTTTTCTTCCCAAGCCCCATAAGCACACACACAGACAATATACACATAGCAGCCCCCCCCCCCAAAAAAAAAAAAACCACCCCAAACAACACACACAATGTGATGGATGTACTTTCTGCACTAAAAGACAGAAGGACTTACAAATCGCCCAACTGTCTGAGACATGAATAGACGGACGGATGGATGGACAAAAGATCAAAGATAAACTGTGGTTTGGGAAAGACGAACGCATTTACCATCGTACAATACTGTTCTGAAACTAATAAACAAACCCTGCCAGGATGGCTATGCATGAAGCCAGCTGTCCCTTTATTGGCACTAAAGCTATACCGTCTCAGGGATTTAAATACCCTGAAACTGTATTTTCCTATTTTTCATTAGCTGTCAACGTTTCGTGCTTTTTGTTTTCTTGAACTGCTTCAGTTCTTTGATTTCAAAAGGAAGCAAGGCTACCAGTTATATAAGTAGTAATATGGCTGCACGATAGCTTCATCTTCTTTTACAGCGCGCAGGACCTATTTAATTGCTTTTACTCAGTGTTGTATATTGATCTTCATACGCAACAACCTGTTGCATCACCTTGTTCTTCAGTTAATAAAAACAACGCTGTCAACAAAAATTCCCCCACCCGCTTCACACACACACACATACTGCCAATCGTGGTTCTAGCAAAGCTTGGATTTATATATATTATATACAGTGTTAATATATATGTACAGTTGGTTAAACAAACTCAAGCTGTTACCAGTGCTGTTACCGTTTTCCAGTGTCACTAAACACTCGTACCTGACATCTCCAAGGGCACAGACCAGGAGCGCGATGGCAAGTCCGTGGGCCAGAGCAATGGAAACTCCTGAAAACGGCACTGAACCGGGTGCAGAGGCACTCCCAGACTGAGTAACAGCCAGGCACCCCACACAGACGAAGAGCGTGACGCCAAAGAATTCTGCCAGCGCCGGTCGCACGTACTGTTCGAAAATCCTGACACTGTTGGCTTCAGAGACCTGGTTTTGGATGAGAGAGTCGAGCTCACTCGCCATGTTGCTCACGGCTACAACCCGCGCCTTTCCAACTGCGCACGTGCTTCTCTCTACGATCGTCTGCTCGTAGCTGGAGGCTAAAAATGGAGATCACGTGACACGAGTTCGTGTTTTCTGATTGGTTTAAGTCCCTCGACCCCGAACTTGGAGAAGGTTCCGACTGTTCACTGAATGACCTGTGTCTGATAACCAAGCATGTAAACCATCTCTGTGTTCTATGGTACAAAAGTACGAAAAAATAGCGTGGGAATCCATGAAATAAATGAACTGACACACTCGTCATGGAAAGGATAAACCTGTGCATACGCTCTCGCCCACAACTACACTTAATCACTTCAGCGTGTTTCTCCGCCTGTTACCATGACATGAATTTGATATCTTGAACTTATGTCTGTTTCTCACAGTGATTTACTCAAGTCACACTATCAATAACACTTTTTTAAAATTTAGAATGTAAATGCTGCGTGTGTGGTGCATGCGTGCGCGCGTGACCGCTTGATTATGCTTGGGGCATGAAGCAGTAATTAACGGTAAATGCTAAATAATGGCCACACAGTCATGTGCCTTCGTTGAGCTGGATTCGAGCTTTCGACATGCAGTGGGACAGTTGTGTCTGTCGCTAGCCAATTCATATACTGAAGTCTACCATTCTCACTAGATTATACTACCACCCTCACTGGATCACACTGCTTCAGAATTTTTATCCTCACTACCCACCCCACATCCTTGTTTCCCTTATCGCCTATGGTAAGTCCTTTACTTGTCACACAGGTAAATGTATCGATGTCCTAAATCAGTGATGGCAAACCTTTTTCAGTCCGAGTGCCAATTATTTCAATTTCAAAGCAATAAAAATTGCTGCGTGCCAAGTCGGTCTACTTAATGACGCCGCTATAGAAACGCTGTGTCATATGATACCCTAGTTAATAAAAGTAATATGAAAAAATTATGTGGAATATGATCCAACATCACTTCTTTAATATTATTTACAGTTTTCTGAAAAATTGAAGGCTATTACTTATGATAATTTGAAATTTTTAAAAATCAATCAGCGTCGTCGCGTGCCGCACAAAAACGTTTCGCGTGCCACCTGGGCACGCGTGCCATAGGTTCGCCATCACTGTCCTAAATTAACTGTGCGCGGCATTCAGAAGCTAATGTTGTAATAGCTTAAGATCAGCTCCAAGTACTGTCCTATAAATTTAGTTCAGTGGTCCAAGAGGGTACCAGCATGCCGAGGTAAATTTTGTGGTGCACAGGGCATCCCCTTTTGAAATGAGCTGGCACTTTCTCCCCAATGGACGATCAGTCTGCATAAAATCCCACTCGCTGCTGATTGCTTTTACAACCAGCAAAAGAAAAGCTTTGAGCAACATTTTTCAGTCTCAAAAGATGGTAAAAGACTTATGGTCAAAACTGTTTGTCCATGGCATAATTGAACAATTACTCTCACACAGAAAGAAAAACAAACAAAAGTTTACTTTACCCAAAAAAACCTTCTTATTAATACCAACATTCCGTTAAAATTCATTTGTATAATATAATAAGTCACTTTTATAGAGCATAATAAGTCACAGTTAAATATATTTTAATTAAATATCTTGCCTTGCCTTGTTATCTTGCCTTGTTACCTTAAACACCAGTGCATCACAATATTCTGAAAATACTGAGAGAAGAAAAGAAACACCTCCATCATTGAAAACACCTCGTGTTTTGGACTGTTTTCAATGGCAAGCCAGTTCAAGAAAAATCTCCAGTTTCGTAAGTGTGGGCAATCTATTGAAAGTTTAATGAAAGGGAAAAGCAAACGAGCGTTAATAAACAACTGATTTTTCAAAATTATAGAAGGGGTCGAGAGACGGCGGAGGAAGGTTTACGCCTGTTGAACTGCCGTAGTAAAGTGTGCAAGAGATACAGGGTGGGGGTAACCAATTATAGGTATGCTGAAGGAGATAGCCATGTCTGTATGTCAAAGGTCACTTGATTCAGATGCATGGAGTATTCCCACACATGGACTGGTGCAAATTTTCTTTGAGACCTGGTTTTCATCGCTAAGAAAAAGACTTCAGTTACAAAAACAGCTGTTGCAGTTCAGTTTGAGGCCTGGACCAAATACCTATTATGGCCGTTATTAACATCATCAAGTGCTGCATAGGGTCTGTTGCTACTGCTATCCACTCTTGAACCATTCATCAAGTGTTCTGCTGTCATTCATCATACCGCCAGCTAATCAACCAATCGGTCGGTGAGGGCAGGTTGTTGGGAAGGAAATGGCCATCAGATCATTAGGACTACAGCTTGCACTCGTGCGAAGTGGAGATGGGGTGAAGGATGTAAGTGTGAGACGTCATCGGTGTACAGGGGACCAGGAGGTTCTGTCTTAGGCTTCTTCCGCCTCTTGGCTTGTCTTGGCCTCACCTGCAACAGGAGAGTGTCAACTTTTCACCAACAACCCAGCGTGACTGCATGCACATTGTGTTCAAATTCCCTCTCTATATCTCTTAGGAAGGGTTCCTAATATCTCTCTCTTATGCGCAGATATGCACACCCAAAAATGTTCTACGTAATGCACACACATCCCTACAAACAGCAGCATACATACGCACACACGCATGCACTAATAATACTCTTCCCGCGCAATAAAATACAAACAGATACACATACATGATCTCACCGTATTCATGTTTTCTTCTACAGAGGAACTAGCTCAACACTTGTTTTTAATTCCGTTATTATTCGCAAAATCCGAACAACGTGAAAAAGCAGGCAGACAGTGCGAACACGTTAAACATCACACAAGCATGCATTTCAGGCATCGGATAACATTCTGTATAGGTGCTAAAAACACCCACTAATTTGACAGCAATAAATCAACATCAATTAACTATATAAGATCATTGAGAACTAGGAAAGGTTCAATGTCCAACCTCTGCAACTCAAAAGTGAAAAAACAACAACTAAAAACAGTCAACCTTTGACCATGGAACCCCAAAATCCACGGGGGAAAAAAAAACTAATCATGATAATCTGAAACCAAAACAACATTACAGCAGCAGACTTTTATCAAACAACCAATAATTTATTTTCAGCACCTGAAAAATATGGCGTGGTCCTGTCAAACGCTCCATTATCACGAATGACATTTAAAAGTGAACAAAAGTTGTCTTTTATCACAAATGTATAAAAGTAGAAAAAGTCTATAACATAGAAAATGTGCGAATTTTCGTATGAGTTTATCCCCGTCTCAAGTTAGTATAGTCGAAGTTTATAGAAAATACCTCATAGACTAAAAGAACAGTTTGTGCAGCTGAAGTCGAAACCCGTTAGAGTATATCGGAGTATAATCCACAGAAAGGATCGATTTTCCGTCATAAACAGACTAACACTTAAGGTGCGAGTGTGAATGTATGCATGCATGCGCGCGTTTTTATATATATATTACGCGCGCACGTGTGTTTATGAGTCCTCTCCCTCCCCTTTCTTCCCCTCATTTTTCCCATCAACTTCAGGTTTCAGTCACCGTAAGGTCGACATCATCATGTGGCAAGTCTCAGGCCGAACTAACACTAAGTTCGTCTTTGACCTCTGCTCTGCCTTCGCGTCCCTGTCCCAAGACTGAGCATCGCCTTCTCGGCGGGGGCGTCTGCAGGATGTTCAGCACTTCTTTCGGCAGTGCCGGCAGCCATCCGCTTCTCCTCCTTGCGCCACCGCTTCGCTTGGGAGGCCGCCTGGCGGGTCCTCGCCCGACCTGCTTGCCACGGACAATGCCCGAGGCCGGTTGGGTCAACAGGGGCAGCTCCCACTGCCCTGCCTTGCTGTCGTAAACGTCGCCGTCGTCTCCAGCCAGGGCTCTGCCTGCGAAGCTCCTCTCATCTGGACGCAGGCTCCTCCTGTCGCGGTGTCGTCGCCGAGCTTCCTTCTTGGTGATGGCGTCTCTCCACATGTTGTAGGTCATGGGGTCGTACAGCCGTACCAGGTCCAAGAAAGTGGGCACTCTGGGAACCAGGTACATCCTTACAGGAGGCGAGGATGAAGTTTTCATTTCGCCATGATGTGGCCAATAGGTCAAGTTCTGTTTCTGCGCTAGCGGGTTTTCGACGGTAAGTGGGAACCCGCGCTGCGAACGCCCCCCTTGTTGGAGTTGCGCCGGTTGACCCGGGTGTTGCTGTGTCTGCTGCTGAGACTTGCGGCCCTCTGTTTCCGCAGTAGACACCCATGGCTTCGGGAAGTAGACACTATGCTTTCGGAGGAGATCACCTCGCTTGGGGTTAGCTCTTCGTTTTCACGTGTGCCTGTCGGACATGTGGCAGAATTCGGCACGCGGCCGCTGGCATAGTTTTGCCTCTCTGAATGGGACGGCGTAGAGGAAACGAGGTTCATTGAAATCCGATTTGCAGATTGGAGGCCAAGTGCCATGGCGGTGGACGACATGAGGGCGTTGTCTTTATCCATCTCGGAGGATGACCTAGACTTGCTGCAGCCCATATGGTTGACCCACTCCATCACGATGTTGTCACCATGTAGTTTATTTTCTGTCACTGGGCAAGAAGTTTTCTTGAAAGCCCCACGACTGCCATTCAGAAGACTGGAGTGATAACGCTGAATGTTATGCCAGTGGTCTGAAGAGTCCACATCTACTAATGGAACCGGGAAGGGCCAACACTTGACGTTCCTCTCCTGATAGCCAGAGCTCACGGAGGAGCTGCTGGAAGTTCCTGCGAAACTATCATCGCTACTATCTGATACATTTCTATCGCCAGAAGATCTCAAAACAATGGAGCCTTTATGAGGATCTTGAGCTACGGTTAACGACTGTTCCTGTTCATTTGAAAAGCCATCGTCGGCCTTATTGGCAGTTTCATCAACTGTGTCGCTGACCATGTAGCTGAGAACAAGGCTGAAGAATCCTGCATCCCCAAAAGGTGAAGAGTGGACGATGCTGTCTGTCCGACCAACAGAACGACACATGATTCACACATATACTCTTGTTGTAAATAGACAGCTAAATACATTAACTCAGAGGAGTCACCCAAGGCACTGAAGCAAGTAGACCTTGGTCTAAAGATTTAGTAACCTGTGAATACCCAGTCCCAGTCAACATTAAAACATTTTTCCAAATAAAGCTGCCAGTCACAAGAAAATATTGCAACAAGCTTTTGTTTACAAACACCATAGTCCTCACTCCTCATTTTACATTCAAGTATGGCATAGAATGTGTGATAGAGGAAGAGACCGCTAGAAAAGCTGTGATGTTCACGAAATAGAAAATGAAAGCCAATTTTCCATCTTTTTTCAAATTCTTGCAGATTACAAGTAAATAATGTTATTGTTAACATTATTACTATGCTTCGTTTCATTTTTAGTTATAAAGATTCTACACTATATATATGTACACACATATGTACATATTTCTTTAGATTAAATCAGCCATGATTACACTATAACAGTTAATATAAAACACATTTTCAAATTATACATTCTCTCTGGAATGCATCACTACAGAAATCATGAATCGCCTGTATTTCTTATCTTGCCCAAGTAACTTGTTGACTTACAGGGTTTCTGTCTGAGCTCAGCTCATCCCTTGAAGACCAGTGAACTAAATGACATTTGTCATCTACACACATCAAGGTTATTTTTTATTGATAGATGAATCTAGTTGTGTATAGCACATTGGAATTTAATGTATGCTTAAGATCTTTGCTGAGGGGGGCTGCCCAAAACCAGGTCCATTGGCGAGGTGTTGTTGCGACCCTAAGTTCCTTGAGAAGTAAACTAAAACTAAACTAAGGTCTTTGCTATTTCTTCATCTCTGTGTTTGTGGATTATGTCTTCTCGATGAGCTCACTGGACATCTCTTTGCATATCTTTTGGTCTAATGGAAAGTGAAAAGAACAACAACACAATCCACATGGAGCTCGCACTGTGCTGCTGCCCAGCTATAATCCTGCAAAGACATCAATTATCTCATAGTTCTAGTATCAACATGAACTAGACATGCAGGTCAGAATGCATGCTGCAGACATTAGTAAGAGCTTCTCAATCCATGAACAAAGAGACACACCATCATCTTTGCCCAAACTCTGCTTTGCTTCCTTTGTGCTGTTACTATCCACACCTTCTGCAGGATTCAAAAAGCCATCAGTTCATCTTCTGAATTGAGTCTAACACAAGGATTCTACAATGACACTAGTGAATAGAAAAGAAGTGCTATATATATATTTACAAATTAATAAATGCTCCCAAATCACATGCAGGTTGGAGAAAGTAATTTTGTAGACAAGCATTCAGATGCCAGGTGCACTACATGTCAAGGTATCAGTTGAATGGCTAACACAGTCAGCTTAAGTGCTCATATAATATAAACAGTTTAGCTAACTGCTGCATGCATTAGCCTTGTTCATAACACCTAATGATTTTCTGTGCACTTTGCCACAGGTTTTGAAACACAACACAATGCTCAATTCAGTTTTAGCACTCTTTGAAGACAGCTACCTAAGCTTGGCTTCTAATCAATGTAAATGGCTCTGCACATTTCTACAGAAATACATACAGATAACTCTAGATTATAGCAAATATGGAAGAATAATAGTAGAACCTGCTTGTTTAAACTTTGATATAATTTTAGTGAGCAGTGAGAGAAAAAGGTAGTGAGAGAGAGAGATGGATTTAAATATAAATAAATTAGTCACAAACTGTTATGATTTTGGCAGAGTTTATACATAAAGGATAGGCATAAACTGAAAATCTCAAAGACAGGCACAAATCCTTTAGTGTTATCTTTGCATGCTTGAAGAATACATAAAATACAATTCCTTCTTCTGGTATATGAAGATGGTTAGCAGCAAGAGGGTGTGATGGTGATGTTTGTTTAAAAAGCACAGTGCTGCAGCAACCAGTATTTTCACTACTGCGTTCTCTTGAAACACCTGTACTGACACAAACATTGCACCAGACGTTCACTAAACTTTTACAAAATTACATAGTTTTTTTTATAATTAGAAAGCATGTAGCAATGTGTGAAAAATAAACTTGTATCTTGTTCTAATGAAATGGTGGACAAAATATTTTATACTATTAAAAGCTATACATTTTATGAAAATGTATGCCATAGGCAGGTTATAAGTACACAGCCAGAATAGAGGAAATGAAGATATTGGCTTTTGCTGACAGTTTAAGTGTAATAACACGCTTACTTGACTCTGAACATATAATCTTATTCAGAAATAGGCAAACTCTAGAATGATGTATGAATATGTTGGTATGGGTATCTTTATAATAGAAGTTCAAAAGGAATGCTTGAAAATATTTATTTCTCTGTTTGCTGTGCAGAAGCTACTAGCTTATCTGCATGTCTCCAACACTCCTTGACATCCCACCAAATCAACCTATCATCCTTTAGTCCATTGTCTCTACTTCTCAATAAATCCAAGGGTTATGGTGTATGACTTATTTGTTTTTAAAATACTTGAATCTTTTTTAAGAAAATATTGCCTTAGGGCACACAGAATTTCTTTACTCATTAAATATGTTTTCATCTTATAACTTATATAACCCAAAGACAGTCAAAACATAGATTTGTACATATATAAAATTGCATTGAGATCTAAGCTTCAAACAAATTTCTGTAATCTCTTAGAGTACCAACAGTGCTTGACTGTAAAATCATATATCTCAAAATAAAAGGTTGTCATACAGTGCTTGACTGTAAAATCAAATATCTCAAAATAAAAGGTTGTCATACAGAAAGAAAACTATTTATTAAAAGTAAGCTGCTGGGTGACATATGGATATGTTTGTACACAGAGTCTCTGTAGTCTCTGAATTGAAAACTCAAATACATACTCAAAACATAGATTTTCAAAAGTTTGAGTAGCATGCTGACACTAATATTTCATTACACTTTTGAACAGGATTAAAAACCTATGTATAAAACCCTTTATTTTAAACACAGTATCAATGTTCTGAGGACTTGACATGAATTAGAAATTCTAAATTAAAAATAAACAATTGTCATTTGTGGAGTTTTACTGGCATCAAATTTGCAATAAAGGCCATTATACAAAAGTTAGAGATAAATGGATCGAAACATCTATTTTATATTCTATATTTTATCAAGATTCAGGCAGTTTTATAATTTTTTTTCTCACTGCCCCCAGATTTCCACCATTTCAACAGAACATGTCATGTTTTGAGTTATTTATGCACACGTGTGAGTTAGTTTTCTGAGTTTAGTAATGTTTCAGAAACTTGCTGCTCATATTAGGAACTGTGTCTGTCATTGCTTCTTTAATTGACTAAAAACAATAAAGCACTGCACTCCAGACAGCTAAAGTACAACACAACCAAGACACATCAACCTGTATTATCCTCTGCCTGCATGGTGGGTGCATCTGTCTCCTCCTTTGCTGCCTGCTCATGATGAGCATCCTCAAGCTCTGCAGCAGGCATTGTCTCATTTAACAGTCACATGATGATGGCTAAAAATGAAGCCTTTCTCAAGCAAAATATGTACTGCTTGTATGCCAAAAGAAGTTCAAGTGCAGAGGAAAAATAAAAACTGAAACCATAAGCAAGGCCCAAACCCCTTCTTGATTTAGGGTAAGATAGTTGTGATGTACTTTTTTAAAACATAGAAAAAAAAGCAGCAAAAATAAAGATTTCCCCTAAAACTCCACTGGAATAGAAATGGCAGTGCTGAGCTCTCATAGTTGTGAACTGATGGATGGAAAAGCTATCTTTCACACAATTAGCTCTTTGTATCTTTTAATTTTCCTTTTCATGGTACCTTGTGCCCCTTTTCCTAACACAACACAGACAACATAATACACATTTTCTTGATGGGTTTTTTTTTGACAAACCAACATTGAATGCAAGGCTTTTGTTATATGAATGCTTCCCTCTGATGACAACTACATTTCTAATATGTTTCTTCAATATCTGGGCTAACTCCATTTGTCAACTAATCATTATTTATCAAATGAGTATGAGCTTTTGGGTAAAAGTAAGTTTTTTTTAATATACTGAAGACTCCTTTTATATAAACTATAGGCAGTGCCTTAGATTTTACCCATGAAAAAAAAAAGGATTTTATGAGGTCTTTCATACAAAACACTTTCATAAAAATACACTTTCACAATCAGCTAAAAAATGCTACACTGCAGGCACGTCAACACAGATCATGCAAATATCTTGACTCGACTGCCCAGTGACCACAAAGATCAGAGGATTAAACTACTATAAGTAATTAATGCACTTCTACTAATTTAATGGAACCTACCTTCCTCATTTTTATTATCTCTCATTTCTTCATTTGCCTTGTCTTTTGCATCTTTCTCCCCTGGATCTCCATCCCTGTCCTCATCTCCCTTCTTTAGTTCTTGTCCTCCTGTATTAGAAAACAAACAGGTACTAAACATACAGCATTGAGTGTTCTGCCTAAACTTGACAATTCAGATTGTGTATAAAATACCTTAATAATGCAAAAAATATATATATACCATAAAAACGATTCTACTGTAATATCAATATATTTCCTTTTATACAAGCAGAGAACAGAGTTAATGCAAGGTCACCATTATCACACTTGTGAAGTGACTTCCACCAGACATTAAATCTTTCTGATTCTCTTTCACAGTACAATACATACAATATACAGTATAACACAAACATATAAAAGTAGACGAGTTTGCCTGTCATCCTGAAGAAGTTTCCCAACAGAAAAAGAAAGGATATATATATATGTTAAATCACACGCACACACACACACACACACACACATATCGTATATATATATAATCGTCACTAGTGTTAATTGGTAATGTGACCTGAAACATATCTTCCAACTGAGATTTTGTTTAACATTTAATCTGCCACTTCATTTGAGTCAAGCTTAATTAGTAACTGGTCCGCATTACAGTGTAGCAAAGTAGTGACAGCGCTCTTCATGCCCCTTTTCTGATTTATTGAGGTTGACAACTCACTTTAGGCAACAAACGCAGGAGGGGATGTTGAGGATTAGACAAGTGGTGTCGATGTTATTTGGTATCAACTATATATACCACTTCAAACAACACTCACGTACTCTGCTTCAGGGAATAAAGCACTGGTTTTCCACGAAATCGTGTGACGTGATACACTTAATTAATTGCTTCACCCATACTGCCATGGCAAGCTGGCAACCCGTTTTGTATTTTCTCTTGCAAACGAAACTTAATTGTGCCGAACATGAGTTGTCAGCCCCTCACGTCAGTTTGGGTGGTGGGTTGGCTGGGTGGCTGGGGGAGAATAAGAGTGCAAATGTGTCATTATTTCACTACACTAGTGACTCAGATGAAGTTTTAGATCAAAAGTTAACACTGAAATCAAAGCTGGAACTGCCAGAGGCAACTGACAAGCCGCAAAAAAAAAAAATTAAGTTACTTAATTGGCTAGACATATAGAACTGAGGATTTTATCAGTTACGTTGAACTGCTGCATCATATTTGGTTCAGATTGACCGAAGTTTCGTCTACAGCTTCTCAAACACATGCATGTATGGGTGTACGACTCTCGCGGCGAGACGTAAACAGCGTAGTCATGTATAGTGCCTGTGTTCGGTTCGTTCCTATGGCGGCAACCTCACCAGAGGGTCAGACGTCACGAAGGTCACAACCAGACGTGATAGCTCTACCTTAAAATGCAAAGCGATAGTTTCGTATCAAGCAGCGAGAACATTCCAAATCCCCATTTCATCGATTCTAAAACAAATCTCTTCTAGTTATCAAACTCAAATGCTGGCATTGAATTTTTGAGACCATTTAGAGGGTCTCAGACAAAGTGACTTTTCGAGGGAACTTCACCAGCAGAAGCACGCGGTGTTTAGCGACTTAGGCTAGCTGCTTCAGTCTAAAACACGAACTAATATTCACATCCATGGTCTAAAACAACATTGTCTGCACATCTGTAAGTGTAAGTCAAGTTTTTTGCACAAATTACCAAAACAAATATTGTCCAGTGTTGCATTGACTAATTATATGGTTGATATTTTCGTTCGTCTTTGAACTTACGTTAGAAGAGGAGTTTTGTGTAAGAAATGATTGTACACATACTGATTATATCACCACAGTACACAAACGTCTAGTCGATTATGATCAAATTGAAAAATGAGTGATAGTGATGTATTATTCATGCTTCGCTTCGCAGGAGCAGGTAGAATGTTCGTTAATTATGAAACTGAAGAGGCAACAAATGAATCGATCATTTCCGTCATTTACGCTGCATTGTGGGTACATCGGCCATTTTTACACCATTTAATAGTAGTTGGCATCGGTACAGTACATTCAGCTTATTAAGTATTTTAATCAGCATATTACTGTCAGATGCACAAAACAACCATATATTTCTATTTTCTATTTTTAAAATACTTAAGCTCTTTAAAGAACTGCGCCTTATGACAGTTTATCGAGCAGCACATGCGGTTGCTATGGAAAGGTCTGTTAGATTTTGTAAGCAGCGTGCAAACTTGCTTGGCTGATGCTTGCTGAATGCCAGTCAGAAGGATTATTTTCCGTTTGTTAAAAAAAAAGTATTTTTTAACACATCCATCTATGAGAGTGTCTCTGTACAAAAAGTACAAGTACAAGGATTTAAGTAAATAAATCCTTCAAATGCTATGAAATATTTTTAGTGAAAAGGTAACAATATTTTATAGCATGTCGAGCTGATATATGTATTGGATCTTTTGTGATAGAAAAACAGAAATTATCTCTCTAGGAACATGTATATTTTGTAGAATTTTTTTTCCAGAAAATGATTTAGCACGACATAATTCTTGAAAATTTCTAAATCTGACCTGATATCTGCATAGTGTTAGACTTTACCTTTGCTTGATTTTAGATGTTGAGTGATTTAACAAAGTATTGGTGAGTTTTTTAATTTGTGGTTTTTGCAGTACTTCCAACATATGCGCTTTGCTGACACCAGTGACAGAATGACAAGCAAACGCAAACCAGAAGTGCAGGTTCCTGCAGAAGAGAGTGATGAGCTCCTCATTAGGCCACTGGGAGCTGGGCAGGAGGTGGGTCGGTCATGTCATTTAATTGAGTTCAAGGGCAAAAAGATACTTCTGGACTGTGGGATACATCCAGGAATGCATGGTGTGGCTTCTTTGCCATTCCTAGATATGATTGATCCAGAAGAAATAGATCTCCTTCTGGTGAGCCATTTTCACCTGGACCACAGTGGAGGCCTGCCATACTTTATGGAGAAAACAAAGTTCAGAGGGAGGTGCTTTATGACACATGCAACAAAAGCTATCTATCGCTGGCTGTTATCAGATTATGTGAAAGTCAGCAACATCTCTACAGATGACATGTTGTACACAGATGCCGACATTGAGAAAAGCATGAGCAAAATAGAAACCATCAATTTTCATCAGGAAATGGAAGTGAATGGTGTACGCTTTTGGTGCTACACAGCAGGTCATGTGTTGGGAGCAGCCATGTTCATGATGGAGATTGCTGGAGTGAAGATTTTATACACCGGTGACTACTCTCGTCAAGAAGATAGGCATCTCATGGCAGCAGAACTGCCAAATGTTCATCCTGACATTGTGATTATTGAGTCCACATATGGAACACACATTCATGAAAATCGCGAGGAACGAGAGCACCGCTTTACAAGCCTTGTTCATGATATTGTCAACCGGGGTGGAAGGTGCCTTATTCCAGTCTTTGCTCTTGGCAGAGCTCAGGAGTTGCTGCTAATTTTAGATGAATACTGGAGCCAACATCCTGAACTGCATGACATTCCAATATATTATGCATCACAGCTTGCAAAAAAGTGTATGACTGTGTACCAGACATACATCAATGCTATGAATGAAAAAATTCGTCGTCAGATCTCCATCAGCAATCCCTTTGTTTTCAAACATATAATCAACCTTAAGAACATGGAGCAGTTTGAAGACATTGGTCCATCTGTAGTGCTGGCTAGTCCAGGAATGATGCAGTCAGGTTTGTCACGTGAACTCTTTGAAGCATGGTGCACAGACAAGCGCAATGGCTGCATCATTGCAGGTTACTGTGTGGAGGGAACATTAGCAAAACACATCCTGTCAGAGCCAAGTGAGATACAGACAATGAGTGGTCAAAAGTTGCCATTAAAATGCTCTGTGGACTATATTTCATTCTCAGCACATGCTGATTATAAACAAACCAGCGAATTTCTAAGAGCCCTGAAACCTGCACATGTGGTCCTTGTGCATGGTGAAGCCAATGAAATGGCACGGCTAAAGGCTGCTCTCATTAGGGAATATGAAGATGATCCTGATTATCAAATGGAGGTCCACAATCCACGCAACACCACAGCTGTTCACCTTCACTTTCGAGGTGAAAAGATGGCAAAAGTTGTTGGAGAGCTTGCTGCCAAACCTCCAGTGCAAGGTCACAAAATTTCTGGCATCCTTGTGAAGCGGAATTTTAACTTCCACCTCATGGCTCCCGACGACTTGCATAGCTATACTGATTTGGCCATGAGCACTGTAACACAGCGTCTTAGTGTTGGGTACACCGGCACCGTGCAGCTCCTCAAATTCTATCTTGGCCAGCTAGCAGGGGACATCTGGCAGACTACAAATGCAGGTATCACCACACTGCGAGTCTTCAACGCCATCACTGTGACTCTTCAGCCCCACATGGCCATTGTAGAGTGGGTGGCCAATCCAGTGACAGACATGTATGCTGATGCTGTGGTAACAGTCATACTTCGGGCAGAGCGAGACCCAGTGCCACCGAAGAATGTTCCAGATATAATGGCCATTGATAAAGCACACTTCCAGGAGTGCCTGCTAGAGACTTTGGAAGAAATGTTCGGCACAGGGTGCACAGACAAGCTGTTTCAGCGGGATCGCTTGACGGTTATTGTGGATGACAAGCAAGCTATTATTAACTTGGACACTTTGGAGGTTGTTTGCTGTGATGATGCTTTGCAGCAAGTACTGCAGTCTGTCATCACTAGACTCCATCAAGCAATCACTCCATTGAGAGCAAATCAGTGAAACAAGACTCTAAACATGCTTTCAAAGAAAGCATCTTCATCAAAGAAAGAAAACAGTGGTGCTCACCTCAGGTAATGTTACGGCTGGAGCTGACAAGTAAATTCATGAGCTATTATAAATATCAGTGGTCACCACCAGTAAAGAAACAAATTTGATGCCCAGTTTTAATTATACCATGTCCTTAGAAGGAGATTGCACAATGGAACTTGTTATCTACCATAAAAAAATTAGTGTCTAATTCTAAAAGTACTATTTGCTCATACATTGCATAGTGTTCATTCATATTGTTTATGCTGAATTTCAGTCTTGAATGATACAGACATGCATAAATTCTGTAGAAAGTAAGCAGTTTTAAAAACATTCGTGATGTGATTTAAATTGAATTATAAATACAGTTTTAATGTTAAAAAGTTATACAACAGATAACTTGAAAACTGTAAACTGAAAAGAGTAATGTAGATGCGTTATCTATAATAAAATTGCTTTTCAGAATATTAGCCTACATTTCACTAATGATTTCAGTTTGTGATGTTGATTCTCAAATTATGTGTGGACAGCCAATAAAGGCTGGTTTTGGTTGTAGTGTCCACAGCAGAAAAGATAGGGCATACACTTTTGTTTTAGTCACTGAAATTATGGGGAATATAGCTGCAAATTGGATGCAAGTCATAACAAGTAACTCTAGCAGCATGAGGGGAGTGGGGAATTGGTGTTTTACGTGGAACTAGCTAGCAGCATGACAGGAACAAAATTAGTATTGTGTAAACAAGATATGTAAGTACTGCAGCATTGGAAAGGAAAGGCATTCAAAAGTGTGAAAGCTAAAAATTTATATAGTGGGAAGAAGAGGCTATGTAATCTAGAATTTTTGAATGTGTGTGTAATTTTAAGGTGTAGAAAAGTGATGTGAACTGTTCATGACTTGCAGTTTTCACAAAATCCTCATTTCTAGTCGACAGTCTTATGTTTTGGTTAGGGCCAATACCCACGTGTCTTAGATTATCATCTTGAGGGTCCCCAATTTTATGAAAGTTTCTTTTGTAAACAACTCCGCAAAAATCATACAAAATAGGTACTGCCGTGGTCACTGAAAACATGGAAATGGAAGAACAGACACCCTTCGCTATTAGACATACAGTAGCATGCACACACTGTCCTGTATCTTATGACTATAAGCACTGTCATAATTTCCCTCACATTCTCCTTCGCTTAAGTTTTCCTCTGCAGAAGGATTCAAAGAAAAACTGGAATCTTTCACAGCTCTGTGCCTTTTTACCACTAAGTCTTCCTCAAAGTGCAAGAGCCAAGGGTTATTTAGTGCATCAGGAGAGAAACTACATGACTGCAGTCTTTTACAGGTTTGGGACAAGTGTTGCTGGTGTTAAAAGTTATGCTTGTATAAGCAAGGATCAAAGTCCATTGCAAGATTCTATACTTCTGCACTAAAAATATTTTCAACGCCTAAATAAGTCCAAAGGGCAGGTTTGATCTGAATTGACAATGTACCCTCTAGTTAACTATAATATGTTGGCTAATATATGAGGCAGTCAATATTCTCTTACTTTTTTGTGATCCTCCTGAGCCATCCGACTTAATTGATCGCCTATCATCATCATCTGCATCATCATCAACTTTGGTCTTAGATCTTTCACCCTCGACAATACGGCTTTTCACCTCTTCCAGTGCTTTCTTGATGGCCATTTCAGCAGAATGATCCTTGAGTTCCTCTGCAATTTCTTTTGCTCGTTCAAATGAATCAACAGCTGCCTCAAGTTTCTCGCACTTCACTGCAGAAATGATGTGACAATAATGACTACTTCTTTAAAATGATTTAGGGCAACAGTATATCGGGGAAAAGATTCAGTAGTAGACATAGAAAAGGTCATTCTAGAAGTTGCATGCAAACTTATAAAAATCATGCTTTCTTCTTAGTAAAAGTGCCAAGTTCAGGTGTTGGATCCACCTCAAAAGTCTCATGAATTGTGTAATCTAAAAAATAAGCACTGAAGATATCAAAATGCCATACTCTATGAATTATAAACTTCAAAATCAGGCCTCTCATAGATTGTGCACATATATTATTTACTTTTACTTAAATGGGCAAACGTGTTTGACATCATTGTATGGTGTCAACGGTGTGCACATGCTTACACAAGACAGACACATCTGTTCCCTTCAAGCAAATGTATGAAGATGAGGAACACATCAAGGACATATTGATAAAAGCAAAATCCAGAAAGAACTGAAACATTAATTCTGCTGACCTTCTGCCTGGGCCACTAACACTGAAGCATGAAGCTGCCAGCCATGATCATCAGCTTCTTTGGCTGCAGAGAACGATTTCTCCCCATAATCTTTTGCATCACCATAGCGGCCTAGTTCCAGATAGCAACGGCCAATTTCATGGTAAAGCCAGGTACGTTCTAAAGCGGACTTGCTCTTAGGAACTTTCTTTTCCCATCTATACAACAGAAAGCATTTCCTTGCTTAAATGAAGTGAATTCTTCGTTTATTTTGAAATAAAAATGTAAGGTTAAAATGTGATTTATCATTCATAAGAAATTCAAAAAAGCAAAACTATTTTACTCATGAAGTATATAAACTGATCATGGTAATGCCTATACCCACATTTCTATGGCATCCTCATATTTGCCCATCCTTGCTTTTGTTCGACCAAGATTATCAAGAGCTCTTGAAACTGCTTCTTCTATATTTCTGGAACATAAAGTGAATGTTGAAATCATGTAAACAATAACAAATCATAATTTCGGGTAAGTTCCTGTTTATGTTAGAATAGGTCTGTAAAATTTTTTTCTCACTTGTACATTGCTGTTCATAGCAGTGATGGTGATTAAAAAAAATAATGATGACTGTTTCATTGCTGCTAATACGAATGATACCTGTGAAAGGGACATCAGTTGATTCAACCATTTACTGACCAGTTTAATTTGACCACAACTAAGAGTTGCTTTTACCACAGTCAAGACTCTATTGGACCACTGAATTATTATTCAAATTAATCAGCTCATGCAGCACTGAAATTGACCAACCCCCAGTGAAAGCAGTGTCCACACACTGTTTTCACTTAAATTTTTCATGTATTTTTTCTCAACATGTAGATGTTTGTGCTATATATATGTGATATTAATGCAATATCTGTAATGTATTTTATTGTTACTATCAGATTTTTTTATGCTATGGTATATTATCATTTGTGATGAAACTGCTGTCATGACAGCTGACAGAATGTACTTACTCATCCTCGCCAATGGACAAATCCTTCTTGTGATGCTCTAAAGCTTCTTTGAACTTGCCCAGCTCAAGGTTTGCATTTCCCATGCAGCTGTAGAGGTTGGCCACTAATGCTGGTTTGTTCTTGACACGGTCATTTCCCCAGCTGTCTATTTTCTTTAACGTGTTCTGAGACTTCTTCAAGCTCTTTTCATACTCACCTTTAGCTTGTGCTGAAAGTCAAGCGTATCACTTATAAGTGTCACTGTCAATGCTTCTAGAATCATCAACAAGCATCTACAGCATACTTTATTTTTGATTTATCATACACAGTAATAATAATAAAGTACTCTTATGTAGCACAATTCCCGTTAAGGGTCAATACTCTTTACAATTATGATGTACAGACACAACAAAACACACAGTTACATGCACACTTGCAATCCCTCACACACACATAACCCTACAGCAAAAACAAAAATCAATACACTAACGCCCAGAAAACTGATCATTTCTGAAGAAAAAAAACAAACTTAAAAAAAGGGGGATATGATTGCCTTGTGGAGTGAATAGATGCCCAAAGTTACCCGTTCAGCCTTGTTTTTTTCACAGTTCAAGGTGTCACAGGTTAGCTGTGCACTCCATAAAGTAATGATATCATCTGGTGATAATGAAACTGACCTTCATCAATCTCCTCTAGCTGCTCAAGGATGTACTCCATGGGATCATTTTCCTTCCCATTCTTCATTTGTTTCCTCTGACGGTCACGCTTACGAGCATACATGGGTTTTTGCTGTCGCCAAAAGTCTGCTCGGGTGTTTAGATACTCCAAGCCATCAACTGCACGTCCTTTGATATACTCATCGGTATCTGTGTTGTTAGAAACCAGACCTGGTTAAAAAAAAAAAAAAAAAAAGGTAGAACAACTGAGATATTACCACAAATAACATTTTATGATGTTCGTGTGCACTTGTAACACCTTTTCAGTCTTCAGTCTTCTAGATCATTTATTTTGTACAGGGATGGGAATGTTGTAGCAGGGTTGTGTCTAAAAAGTTGTGATTGGTCACAAACAAAATGATGGGGGGTGAGTCGTATTTTTGCCAAAAGTGTTTTAATTATCAGCAGCCTAGACCCAAGTAAAATATAAAGGAAAGCCGCTGAAAATTTCAAATCACTGACCTAACAGACATCATCCTAGCAGTTCAGATTAATGCTATCATGTGTTTTGGAGTCAACATTACCACCTTTCCCCATTAAAAAAGAACACTAAAGGCCTTACCAACATTAACATCCATATTATCATTGTTGTCCATGGTTAAGATGTATGTACTTTTTGTGTGTGTGTGTACATGCACGTGTGTATGTTCTTGGTGAAAATACTATTATTTTACACCCTTTCCCCTAAACTGTATTCCATATTCATGCTGACATTTTGTGCCGTACAAGCATTATTACTGTTGTGGCCAACATCAATATTACCATTATTGCTGATGTTGACATCAATATTCCTGCCTACGTCAACCATAGTATCATATCAGTATTATCATTCCTGGAAGTTAAACTTCACAAGCGAAAAGTGAATTTCTTTTTCCAGCCTCCATAAGACACCCAAACTGGCCAAAAGTACTGCCTTTACAACTTAGGTTCACAAAGTTTAGAGCCTGTTGACACTCTTGAATAGCCTGTCATATTTTGTGTTAAGAGCACTCAGCTCATTTGTACAGAAGATTGCCAAAACCAACTGCCATTGAATCCATTGTTTTGGCAGATCTTTTAGAAGAATTTTTATTTATTGAAAACAGCAACCATCTGTGTTTGTAAAGATTAATCAAATTAACACACACACACCCTTTCTCTTAAACAAAACTATAAATTCTTCCTTGGCCCAGCTAATACTTACTGTCATATAGTTTATCTAGGTAAGCTCTGTCTTTGTAAAGTTCTCCCAAGAGTTCTTTGGTGGTCTTGGAAGAACCTGTCCCTTGCGGCTTGCCACGTTCCTTCTTCTCTTCCCTCTTCTGGGTCTGTGGCTTGCTGTAGCCTTTCTGCTGTTGCTGTTTCTGTTTCTGTGCACATAAAGATGTAAAAGATCAGAGGAGTTGGAATAGTTATTTAGGGCTGACACTCATACAATACTGCCAAATGCAAGGAAGCATCATAATCAAGTCTGGTCTTTTCACACAAGAACAAGATTTCAGTCTGGTGTGAATTCCTAAATTTTGTCTCATTTGAAGTGCATGAGTGTGTGTTCATGCATAGGTGTATGTATGCATACGTCTGCATGTTTATATGTGGCTGTATGTACACCTCAATCTTAGGTTTATTACTTATGTCCTTTACACCTTGAAGATAAATGTGGAAATTCATAGTGATTTTGTTTACCTCTTCTTGTTTGAAAAAGAATGAGAGGTCACCAGATGCTTCCAGGTTAACAGCATCAGGTGCTAATGAAACCAGGAAAAAAGTGAACAAGAATAAGTCACCAGGACAGCTGAAGGAAAATCAACCCATAAATTTATACGTGTCAAGGCATGTAATCCATGCATGGAATTTAGCATACATAACAAACATTCCACAGAAATGATTTCAATATATCAAGTTGATAATATAAGACATAAAGTCCTTTAAATAATAATATCATCATAGTGTACTTACTTCCAATGCTGTTGTTGATAGCCTCCTGAGATTTCTGAATGCCAAGACGGAATTCCTGAAGCTCTGGCCTCAGTTTGTTTCCTCGATGGTAGTAAACTAGGGCAGTTTCAAAATCACCTTTCTGGTACAAAGCTTCAGCTTTCATGCACAATGCCTAAAAAAAGAAAATACAAGCCGAAACAATCAGAACAGCATTTTGAAAGCATTTAAAATTATAGCTATGGCTTAAGTAACAGATACACAAGCAAAAAGGATAGGAAAGCAGTTCAATCCCTGTATCACTCAGCATACTTCACCCAGCTGTTGGAGTTGGGGATAAAAAAGGAGATGTGCACCACCCTCGAAAAGCTGGCCCTGAGGAAAGTGTGGTTTCCAACACTTCACTTACCAATGACTAAAAGGTTAATAGATTACCTTTACCATTTTTTTTTAATAAAGTGCAGAAATTTAGAGTTTTACACACATTTATAAATTGACATCAAATGAAAAAGACCTGAGGTCATCAGTTCGACATTATGAAAAAAGACATTTGACATTGGAAAGAAAAAAGTGTGAAAAAATATCTGATACAGACTAATTCAAAAATCTTTTGGCAATATGAAATGTGCACCATAAACCTCAAAGACTGCACTTTTACTGATCATTGCCAAAATAAAATTGAAAAAATAGCTATACCCATTATTCATTTTCTATAAAATGAAATTTAAATGTAATCAAATATAAACTTTTTTCTGTAATCTGAACAAAGAAGGAAAACTAAACATAATATTTAAAAATGATCAAATGAAAAAAATATAGAAAATAAAATAACATTAATTACATGCTCTGCTTTATAAACTAATCAAAAGACAGATGCTTTTACATAGGAAAATATAATTTACCAGCCATTGATCTTCCAATCTTTCCTTTCAACAAAAACACAGAAAAAAATTGTCTCTCTCTCTCCCGTTCTGATGCTGTCAATAATAAAGCACTCTTTGAAATTTTAATGAGGTCATGAAATGTGAAAATTAATGTCAACATTTTAGCTAGAATTTACAGTGAACTGATTTTTTTTAAAACTTTTAAGTTACACAATAAAGTAGCATAAACATTATAACAAAGATGCACTGGGGAAAATTCCAAACAAGGTCTACAACCTTTCCATAGATAAAATAAGTATACCTGGAAATCTGGTTAGGATCACTTGAATGGTGAAGATTTAGATAGTCCTCAAGACAAAATGCATCATCACATCCTGTTTTACTTTTAAGACATACATGTGTGAATGCACATATACACATATGCCTGTGCAATAAATATCAAAACTGAAACCCAAGCTGAACTTACCCTAATGTCTTTCTTGCCCTCCTCATCTTGATCAAGAGCTGCTTCGGCATCAGCCAGTGCTGCTTGTGAGTTACCCAGCATCAGATAGCACTTGGACCGTGTGACAAGACATGTTTTGTCTCCAGGTTTCATTTCCAATGCCTTAAAACAATTTTGTAAAGTTCTGTCTCAGATGACTATGTATGATGAAAGAGAACAAAGAATTGTGCCAGTAACCATCCAGTTATGTTTGTATTTATTTAAATTGTGCAACCAAAAATTTAACTGAGTCATGATTGAAATTTAATGAACTAATTTGCAGAAGGGTTTTGGGAATGCTCCTTTGATGAAAAATTACGATTTCTTCTTTTACGATAAGAACAGAAATGATAGATCATCTTAGAGAAAAGAGCATCTGCATCTTCGACAAAGTATAATTGAAAATTCTGTAATTATTATCCAACCAAAAAGGGGGCTATGGTGGCATTTATAACAATACTAAGTATAGAGAAACTTTGTAATTTTAATGTTTTGCATTTAAAGATGTTTTAAAACAAGACATTTTTAACAGATGCTTTTTCATTCATTTACCTTAGAGAAGCTTTCGATAGCTTTCTGGTACTGCTTGACGTGCACAAAATGTTCTCCCTCATCACGAAGCGTTTCGAAAGTCCCCACAGTCGATTGCTCTTCGGATGCCACATCGCTGTCGCTGTCTTTTCTACCACGTCCCTTTGGCATGATGGGTTTCAGAATGAAGTAAAACTATCCAACCTTGCCTTCAAATATTATCGGACACAGAGATCAGAAAAGGAAAACACTCCGGAAACCTAACGAAGCTTCAGCCTAAACGTTGATTGGTCATTTTGTTGCTATTGGTGATTTTTATTTACAGAAGTTTCGTAACATAGTGAAACGATTATTTAATAAAAAGAAATCGAGATTTGTCTATATCTCCTTTGATTTCTTTCAATATTTTATTAATATATAGTTACATATAAAGTAAAGATCTAAGCTTTCAGTAGTGGTTAAAATCAGGGATAACAGAGCTAGCTACACGCTTTACACGAAAGGGAGTCAGTTCCAAGACATTAGGATTAGAGTGATTAAAGTGAAACACGGATTCACGTAACTTCGTGGAGTGAAACTTATTATTGATTAGCAATTAGGTATTTCTCGCAGTTCAGAAATTTGGATGATTTAATGCGGAAAGGTAGGCCAGAGTGTATTGAGTTCGTGATCCTCTGGCCTGAACCTGATTGACATCACACCACGAACTAAATACACGTCCATGATCACACCGCAAACGTATAGTACGTCCCAGTGGCGTAGGAACCAGCGGGGGCAGCCCCCCCCCCCCAAGGAAAATACAGGGGGGGGGGTCAGGAATATCCTTTTGCCCCCCCCAATATTTGAGACGTAATTCCTCACAAAGAGCAAAGAACTGAAGAAAGGTAGGGGAACGTAGAGAGGAGACGGTCATCACCGTCACAAAAGCGGGCCCTGAGGCAAGTGGAGGCCCTAATACCTCTGACGATCAGATCGGGGACAGTCCGTTGGTCTTGTTTGCCATGCTAATTGCAGGCTGTGTTGAAGCCTGAGTGAAGAAAGCAGCCGGACAGTACATCAGTACATCGAGTGTCGTCTCCCTCCCCCCTCCCCCATAATGCGACGCCTTTTCTTTGGCGGTTTTCGTTTGACCAACATAAAACATCCCCCACCCACTCGCTGTCACCCACGGTGTGTGACCGAGTGTGACTGCGTGGCCTGTGCATGCGCGCATGTGTGCATAGGTGTGTGCGCGCTGGTGTATATGTGCAGAGCTGGAATGTTGATGGTTGCTGTCACGGGGGTTTGGTGTTTTCTTGTTTAGGTATACTGTTTGGTAGTGCATTTTGTAATAGAGGTACTGGAAGAGCTGACCAGTAGGTAACATGGGAGACGGGGGGATTGCTCTTGGCCGGAAGGGTTAGTGAGAAAGATGTTAAGCGAGATCGATAAGCTTTTGAAACTGTATCTTACTATCCCAGTTACCACGGCAACTGCAGAACGCAGTTTTTCTGCCTTAAAACGAACAAAAACATACCTGAAAAGTTCCATGACACAAACGCGCTTGAATAACTGTCTCATTATGCATGTATTTAAAGAGAGGGTTGATCTGCTTAATCTGGACGAGATTGCAATGGAGTTCATTAATAGAAATCACCGAAGACACAGTTTTTTTGGCACACTGACTTGCCAACCTTGATTAATATGATTTATATGATTATAACGTTTATCACATTTCTTGTGAATGCGTTAGCCGGGGAGTCATTCTTTAATTTGTTTTTTGCTGCTTTGCCTTTTAACAATAAAGCAGCGTGTTGTGGTGCTACCCAGGGCCGTGCTTAGGGGCAGGCGGACGAGGCATCTGCCTAGGGCCCCGCGCTTCAAGGGGCCCCTCGCTCTTCAGGAAAAAAGTGACTTTAGATCCCAACTAAAACCGTGGGATCGTGGCGTGAGGGCCCCGCACATGCCCTTTGCCTCGGGCCCCGCGGGGGCTAAGAACGGGCCTGGTGCTACCACTGTGTTAGTGAGTGCGTGCATGCAGTACCCCCCCCCCCATCCTTTTTTACGTAATGTGCGAGTGCGAACGCCGTTCACTGTCAGCAGGGAGTTTGCCCCCCCCCCCCCAAGCCGAACATCTTCCTACGCCACTGCTTACGAAAGCAGTCCGTAAACTTGGCAGAAAAACTAAGAAGCTCCGATCTTCGTCAAACTAGCCAGCTTTGGCTACAACATGGAACTTGTACTGGGCAACAACGACTGCCAGAAGGAGACAAAAATGTGTCCTGACGACTCGTGGACAGCACGAAGTTCAAGCACTCGCAGTCCTGATGACAGTCGAGGAGAGAAGCAACAACTTTCTGACACAAGTTACAAACCTCTGAGCTCAAAATTCCAAGTGCAATGAAGCCAAAGCAAGTCTGTTGGTAATCTTTGCCCTGCCTCGCACCAGTCGTATGGAGATCCACTGTGGAGGATGGGGTTGCCGTGGAGTATTAGAGGTAATGTTAGGGTGCAGGCGTCTCATTGTTAGTCATCCTGAGCACGCGTTTTATCAGGACTAACGCTCAGACACTGAATATCTTACCAGTCGGTGTAGAGTAGCCTAATTACCGCGCAGAACCAGTGTTCGATTCCGCCTGTCTGAGACAGTGAAGTTTTCTTCCCTCTGTGTGTTCCTCCCGCTTTCCCCCAAACACACCCCACCCCAACAACAACAACTCTTGCTTTAACGCATAACTCTTGTTGACGAGTGCAGCACACAGTAAATAAATATTGTCATAACCATGAAAAATTTACATGACTGGTACTTACATCTGAACAAGAAAAGTAGCGATGGAATTCATTTGTAAGGATCTGCGTGCGTGCGTGTTCGCTTGCTAGACAACAGGTAACTTTGCATTAATGCCCAGAACAGGCAGGAGTCTGGGTGGCGACTCACATTCTAGGCACGACAAAGTTGTCCCGCTGGTCGTGAATCATTTCCCCTTGCCTGTCCACCCTACCCCCCTTAGCAGACTCCCCGTCGCGTGACTCCTGGCGTCGGTGACGTCACCCATCCGGAAATATAGGAACTGTCAGGACAGCCATGTTGCTGAAATGTGCCGGGTGCCTACCCACCTTGGTCTTGCACTCACCCGTGCTCGGGCCCCGAGCTTATCAAGGAATAATATACTGAAAGTATTACACCCTGTAAGTTGATTTTGTTTGCAATAAAGGTATTTATCGTGTCAGACGTAACAAACTGACTTTTAAGCTAACTTAAAAAAAAATCTTGTTGAATAAACAACAGTCCGTCCTTGTTACATGTTACGGGAAAGTTGATGTTGTTGTTGTCACGTTACGATTAAGCGAGAGAATTCTGACAGTCTGGACATAATATATTAAAAAATAATGTAGGATGACCAGAAAGGTGATGATGATAAAAACGACGATGGGGTTAGGACTGTCATGCTTGTCATTCAGAGGTTAGCAATACAACATTACCTCGAGTCCTACACCTTTCACGGAAAGGTTTTACATATCATCGCTCATTCACTCGCTCACTTGTTTGCTCTTCTGCGCTAGAAGAGATAATTATTGCCAACAATTATTATTATTATTCGGTTTTCTGAGGTAATTATGTGTGTGATCAAATAATTTTGTTACATAATGTAAAAAAAAGGATGACTATTTAAATGGTCACTGCAACAATGTTAATGTTCAGGGTTGTCCATGGGACATATTTTTCTATCCCGTCCCATCCCATCCCATGGCAATTTATGCCTGTCCCATCCCGTCCCATCCCACGGGATGTTTCCCATGGGATTCCCATGGTATTAACAATCCTATGGACAACACTGAAAACCACTTTTCGGCTTTTGTTCTATAATTCCTGCTACTTCACATACAATAGATGATTCAGAGGAAAGATTTAAATCCTTGATGAATGAAATAACAGTAAATTTATTTTGCAATATCAAGTATCGACTACCATGGGAAATACAAATGTGTGCTGTCCCATCCCATCCCATCCCATGGGACGTTTCCCATGGGATTCCCATTCCTATGGACAACACTGTTAATGTTCTTCCTGAAAACTGTAGGTGAGACACAGCTTACTCATTCTTACAATTACAGTCACACGCAGAGTTTGAAGATTTGTAAAATTATAAATAAATGACAGTGGAACGACATTTTGTTGAACAGTTTTGAATTTTCATAAATGCTCGACGAGGCCAAACGACGGTTTTATTGCCAGGAATACATTTTAGGTTTGAAATTATCAAAATGTGCAACTCCTTTTAAAAAAAGAATTACTCCAAGGAAGCAGATATTATGACTAGGATATAAGCCTGTGAGCCGCGGCTTGTCACCTCGGCCTTTGTACATCTACTTGGCATTTGGGTGTTGTTTTCTCTCTACCACCACACGACATTTTCGTCCCCACAACTTCTTTACTCTGTGCTTCTAGTGAGACTTCAATCTTTTACCAAAGTGGTCGTTTAGCCTGAATACAGTTCATCTAACAAATAATGAACTTTTTGTTAAAGTTAGTAAATATTTATCGCTGGTAATGGACAAGTTCGTTCTTGTTCATTCTATTTATTTTGGTTTTGTTTGTTTTGTTTTTTTTAATGTCTGTGCTTATGCACCTGTGTGTGTTTCGGCAGGAGAGGAGTTTTTCGATTTGCAAGAGGTAAAATGCTTTTACTAGCTTCGTGCTGGGGGTGTCCACCACACCTCAATAATGTACATTGTGGGCAATTATCTGAAGATAATTTAGCTGCGATTTGTTTATATTACTTGTACGATCGTGTGATCCAATTGTTTTACTCAGCCGTAATTTTTGTTTTTATTTTCAGTCGTATGAATAATGCAGACTAGAGATTAAATACAAAAGTATACTTTTGTTTTCCGATTTTCATTGCACAATTGCCTGATATTTGCTGTCTAGAGTCTTATTGTTCTCTCCCCAGAGCCTAATTTTTATTCCCGATGCTAATTTCATCATAACCAACTGCCCCGAAAGAGCACCCAAAACCCCAAACAACTGCCTTTGAACTGACAACTGGCGAGCCTGCAATCTGAAACGAACTGTGGATTTTTTTTTCTGATTATTTGTGCTTTAGCATTTGTATTTGTGCTAATATTTTTTCAAAGTGTGTTAACATTTTTTCTTTGTGGATAGTAGAGCCATGGGTAACTATGAAATAGAGCGGGCTCAGCGTGACGAGGTCATACAAAATTTAAAGCGAGAGGGGGTAAGGAGGGGATATAGTGGTGATACCCTCGGTTTCTTTATTGTGGATGGACTTAAGGTGTTTGACAGACAAAAACAAGAGTTAGCAAAGCAGAAACACGAGTTAGCAAAGCAGAAACACGAGTTAGCAAAGCAGAAACACGAGTTAGAAATGCGGAAGATTGATGTAGCTTTACAAGGCAAAAGGCTAGCGGTAGACGTAGCGTTAGAAAGCGAAAGGCTAGAGGTAGGAAGTCAAAGATTAGCGCTAGAAAGAAGAAAATTAGAGTTAAAGGAAAGAAGTAAAAAGAACGAATTAGAAGATCTGATAGAAATTGAAGAAAAAAACCTTCTTCGAGACAAAATGCTGGTGGAACGAAAGTATTTCGGACGTCACTTAGTAATTGACACCGAATGGCAGAAACTAGAGCGCGCATCCCAGGAACGAATTTGGAAGTTTGAGAGAGAATCTTGGATAGAAATTGAAGAGAGAAGGCAGGAACTTGATAAGTATTAGGTTGAGAAACTCATCCATTAACTTGCCTTTCGAGCACGATTTATTATATGATCGTCACTACAAGAATGCTTTATGATCTCAAACCAAAGAGTGGGTACGTTTGCACCCTGTGAGGGGCTCCCACACCCAAACGAGAATCGTGCGCGACCTACTGACCGGAAATGATTTGTGTTTCGATGATCGTACATGTAAAGCTGCTTTTGGCCATTTCCCGTGTACCAAAGTTATTTTTCCTTGCAGGCTTCGCCATTACACTCATTTCAAACATGACAGTATTTTTTACATAATGCGACATGGCACATTCCTTCCACACCAATGTCTCTGGCTGCTTCTCCATTGACGGACAAAGCTTATTAGTTAAATAACCAACTTGTTACTGCCAAACAAGTGGCAGTCCACAGACATTATCACACAAGATGATGTTGACATGACATTTAAAGGTTTGATGCAGACTGAATATCAGCTGGACCGTTTTCATTCATCCTTAATTTAGTATTTCACCACTCCATGAACACTAATCACTCTCGTGCCTTTATGTCAAAAGTTTAGACATTGTTTTCTGTTTTTTTTTTCCTTTTTTTTTGTTGTTGTCTGTTTGGCCAAGAGTGTTGATGCACAAAAAATTATTTTTAACTACAAAAGTTCCAATTTTAAATAATCATTATGTTAAAATTAAAATAATACAAGATATGTAAGTTGCAAAGTCTTTCAGTGGATTAGTAGCAACAACCTCTACCGACAGGACGCCAGATATGACTCCACTTCATGATTTGAGAAATCTGTTTGACCAGATGTTTAAACAAAGAAGTAATAATAAATGAGATTGAGGTATGTCACAAACCTGCTGCGCTATATTTTTTAATTTTTTTTTTTTGAGCTAGGAAGGAGACAGGGAAAAAGTAACTGGAAGGGGGAGGTTGAAAGACAGCAATTACTGTCTGAGTGCGCGCCACACAGGGATGGCCGGCCGGGCTTTGTTTTTTTTTTTTTTTGTTGTTTTTTTTTTAATCAACTGGTGTTGATAGGTTGTTTTGTTCGAAGAACAAAGGAAAGAGTGTTTGAGTGTTTGGGATGTTGTTGTGTGAGTTTTTCCTTGACGGGGGCGGGGAGAAGTAACAGTCTCCTCGGTGTCATCAGTGTGTCCGGACGTTTTGTTTGCAACAAGTCTTGAACCGACTTGGTGTTGTAGTCCTGACCGGACTGTGCACATCCTGACCAGATTTGTGTTATTTAACAAGTCCTGAACAGAATTGGAAGTTAGCCTTGACTGGACTGGGCACATCCTGACCAGATTTGTGTTATTTAACAAGTCCTGAACAGAATTGTGTTATTTAACAAGTCCTGAACAGAATTGGAAGTTAGCCTTGACTGGACTGGGCACATCCTGACCAGATTTGTATCTGTTGAGGTGAGTGTGTATCTTTGTTGATTGTTCGGTGAGCGTGTGTTTAATGTTTGAAGAATGTTAGTTAAGTTTTGAACTTGCCATTTAGCTAAAGACTTTTTTTCTCCAGGTTTTTGTGGGGGGTTTTTTTTCTCACTTTTGTTGTTTGATTTTCGCTTATTCATCGTATCCGCCTCGGGCTCACCAACCAGAGCTGAATTAGAAATAACTTCAGGAAGAGCATCGGTGTCAGTGAAAACTTTGTGTTACTTTCAAGTGGACATATTTGTGTTACCTAGAAGTGGAAACTTTGTGTTATATTCAAGTGGACATATTTGTGTTACCTAGAGTGAGTGAGTGAGTGAGTGAGTGCAGATGCTCCTTACCACACCACATGCAGTTCCAGACACAGAAGAACGGATAAAATAGGTAGAATTCTGATTTTGTGCTGCTTGTAGGAAATTGCCTGCAGAATACCTATACGAAAAACCATATATAGTGAGTTCACAAGCCGTCGGAAGGGAAGCAGTGCAAATCCACCGATATATTTTAAGACGTTCAGTTCATCTTCATGAGTCGCAAATCCAAACGCTTTCGTATACCTGTTTAGTCTAATGCTTTATGAATTGCCGAAAACATTGCTATCATCTTCAGGACATCGTGGAAGACATATTTCTACAAGATTCTGCGTGGATACGTACGTTCGTTGCCTAGGCTTCGGACAAAGGGAGAGTTGCTGCTATATGATAATTGTGACAATCGCAATATCATGAGTTCGGCATCTTCCTGTGCATAGTGATGTTTGTAGGCGATCTCGAGGATGTAGGGGAGTTAATTTCCCACATTTGGGGAAACATTATCTTGCAATAAACCCAATCCAGTCATCTTAAAAATAAAGTTTTGAATCGTACTAAACCTTTATTTTGGTTGAGGCTGGTATATTTCGACAAAAGCAAGCACACCCTGCTGACGCCAGGGATAAGGTATTCATAAAGGATGCAATACGAAATATCGTATGTAGTTTTGTAATACGAATATAGGCAGCGCTTGCGTATATGCTGTTGCTGTCTGTCCCATGTATTATTTGGGGTTTTTTTTTTCTTTGATTTGGAGCGGGGGTAGGAAGGGAGGGATGAAATACGAAATATCGGACTCTCTGAGTGGGTGGTGGTGGTGGTGGTGGTGGTGGTGGAGGGGGAAATGGCTTACATTTGTTTAAGGAACAATAAATTATTATTATTTATTATTGTTGTGTGCAGATGCGCACATGCATGAAAAGAGAATGCATTATTTAAGTGCTGAACTAAGCATAATTATGAAAAACACTAATGCATTCACATCTGACATCTCTTGGACGAACAAACAAAATGATCTGAGTGATAGATGAAACGTGCTGTGTTGATTGGTCTCAAACATTAAAGATACGTTAATTGTTTCTAATTGAGGGCTGGCTATTATACGAATGAACTTTTACACGTCATCTGGTACAGCTAATGCCTTTGTAACCAAAGTTGGTTGACTTCTACCTGGTTCATTTCTTATCTGCCAAATTGCGATGCAAAGCTGTGTTCTTGACCTCAAACGTTCCCACAAATCCGCTTGGGTCAGGTCATCGCAAGCAGAACGTGTGTCAGCAACACTGCGGCCTTTTTGCAGAAAGAGTGACCACGTATGCACAGGCGAAGTCAATATTCTGCAAACCGACTTGCTTCAGTGCGCCTTTCACAGCATCATCAACACCGAGGGCACTCTTAAGATAGGTAAAAATGTGTTCAATGCCATAGGAATGGATTTGCAAGTGTAAGTGAGCGCGTACATGTTGTACATTACGGAAATGAATTCATATTGTTATCTCTGTGACCTGTCCTTGGGTGAAATGAGTGGATGCATTTGTTTAGTCCCTCGGATGTCAAAAGATATGACAAGACATTTTTATTTCTTCAACAACTAACGATTATGTCGAGTTACAGGTAGCTATCACATTTTGTCTCTCTCTTAGAAAAAAAAAGAAGCAAACAACCTGTCTACGCATAAGTATAAAATATATGTAGCTTCTCCCTGCTTGGCAATAAGTATTTAATTCAGCTACACGCCGACCAACCTCTATACATATGGATAAAGTGCAAGCGCTGCTGGCACAAACGTTGATGGAAGCTGTGATACTTGATGCTGCAGCATCCCTTACGAGGGTGACATCACGAAGTTTACTGGAGAAGTCTTTCAGCTTCCGTTAGTCCTTGTCAAGTTCTGCGACCACCGACAAGTCCGGCACACACTCAGAAACAGTCCGATACTCGTATTGCATTCCTCCCTTCCTATCCCCGCAAACATAGAATTCAGAGACCAATCTAAACAGATCTCTATAGTAATGTGTCCAACACTAGCGGTTCTTTACTCGCATATGCAAGTCCAACACTTTTTGTCTAGAGGTATGCCCCCCTTCCCCAACACACACCCACAAACACACCTGGCACATTCGGTCCCCATCCCCCTTATAAACTTGTACAGCATAATATATATCCACGTTCCTTTACCAACAGACATGTCCGAGACACGCGCCACTCCGCGCATCAAGTACGTGCGAGCCTACACCCAGACAGCATCTGCGGCAGGCAATCAGGGAGCTGACTGTCATGACGTGGCAGACGACCACTGGATCGACGGTGGCCTGGCGCCAATCGCCTGCCCCATGGCCACCTACCCGCAGTACCGTGCCTCGCGAAAGTCCTGGGGCATCAACGCTCTGGGCACCCTGGTTGTGGAGGTGGAGGACGAAGAGGGACGAGTGGAGTGGGGGTGACTATCGGAGGGTGGCGGGCTGCCAGCTGGTTGAGGGCCACCTCAGCCGCTTCGTGGAAGGCTGTGACCCCCGCGACGTGGAACGCATGTGGGACCAGATGTTTCGGGCCACCCTCAACTATGCCGCAAGGGTCTTCCCTTACAGGCCATCTCCGCTGTCGATCTGGCTCTCTGGGATCTCCTGGCAAGGTGAGCAAAAACCGCTGTCACACTGCTGCTTTTTCCAGCAAAGGCACTGTTTTTTCCCCATTGCCTGGTATGGATTTGCCTTGTCAGTCGTGTCTCTTCTGCTCCTCATCTCTGCCCCATACGTCGGATCTTTGCAAACCCTTTATACTCCACTGTATGTATGAACTTTCCACTATTTTTTTTTTTTTAATCACAATTTTCTCGCCATGCACTATGGACTGTTTGCCTTTTGTGATAATTTTTGTTTGAATATTGTTAGCTAGTTGTTAGTTTTGAGATAATTTTTGTTTTGTTTACTCTGCTGTTGCATCTTTCAGATACGTGGTGAACCAGTCTACCAGCTTCTGGGAGGCAAGACCAAGCAGAGGTTGCCAGTGTATTGTACCACCGCACGCCCTGACCTGGCCAAGGAAATGGGCTTTGTGGGCGCCAAGATTGCATGCCCATATGGGCCGGCAGAGGGCGACGCGGGGTTAGAGAAGAACGTGGCTTTCTTCCGGAACTGGCGGGACAAAGTCGGTCCAGAATTTCCGCTCATGCTCGACTGCTACATGGCCTTGACTGCGCCGTATGCGGCCCGCCTGGCACGTCGCTTGGAACCCTTGGGTCTGAAGTGGATAGAGGAGTATCTTCCCCCCGACAGTTACGCCGGCTACACACAGGTTTTTATATAACATTGTTGTTATGCGCGCATATATGAAGAACGGACAAGGATGAGAGGTCGTACGCAAAGTCGTGTCTTTTATGGAAGATATACACAATATTCTTTATAGAGTTCTGTACTGTGTAGGTACGCGAAGCTCTGCGTGGGTGCGACGTGCTGCTGACGACGGGTGAGCACGAGTACACGCGCTACGGCTTCCGCCAGCTGCTCTCTTCCCGCTGCGTGGACATCCTGCAACCAGACATCACGTGGGTGGAGCTTGACCGAGGCGCGGCGGGTCGTTGCCATGGCAGCGGCAGAGGACGTCCTGGTGATCCCGCACGGGTCCAGCGTCTATTCATACCATCTGCAATACGCCTTCACCAACTGCCCCGTGGCCGAGTTCATCAACCTCAGTCCAAACGCCGACAAGATCACGCCTTACTTCGGAGGTCTGTTTCCTGACGAACCATTACCCAAGGATGGTTTCATCGACCTGCCAGACCGCCCAGGATTTGGGTGTGACTTTAGAAAAGTCCCGACTGATCCGGCCGTGTCCTCGCTCAGAGGAACAGTCCAGAAAACAAGCCCTTGCCAACATCAACTGCCCCATTCCGATAAAGCATTTCTTTCCAGTATAGGCAACATAAACAGCATTAAAATGTATTGCTGTAGACAAATGCTAACAGAAAATCTGTAAAACATTAAAATGAAATGTTTACTATATAGCTACTGTGTGAAAACTGCTGCAAAGAAACTTTCATCTCCTAGAACATAAACATGTCTTTGGCTGTATTTTATTCATACTGTCACTCCTCTGCATTGTACATTATTACAAAACAGATTTTTAGAAATGACAATAAAACCAAAACCTCCCTGTAGTAACTGTTGCTGTATGTCATGTCAGCCCACATTAATGTGCCTATATAAATAAATCTATAAAAATATTCCCCCATCTCTTAAAACAAATTGCCTGTCAGCATAAGCAAGCATTTAAAAAAAAAGTAAACTGAGTCACTTCACACTTATGGCGCCTATAGTAGGTCACATGACTGAAATATGTCGATACAAACACCACAAGTAAAGAATTATATGGTGGAATGTCCATGAATCTGTTGACCCTTTGACAAGAAGTTTCAAAATATTCATCCAATTTTACTGTAATAACGCTTTAAAGCCTATGATGCTGATGTCAAATCATGACACCATCCAACCCCTGACACAAGTGTGATGCTATGCAACCTTACAACTGTATCATAAAGCCATGAAACTCCAACGATCAAGACAGTGCTGCAAGACCATATGATGCCCACTAGTGTAAAAGTTATGGCCATATTGTTCAAGAGATCATGTGATCTCTAAAGGTACTTTTCATTTTTCTAGCAATTAACAATACCATCACATTAGCGAAAAATTTCACAATTGAGTAAATCGGTGATCCCTGCTGTCAAAATCTTTATGAATTTAAATTACCAATTTATTTTTAGAGTGGAATCTTTGTTTAAAGGATGTGTCATTTGTTATGGTATTTCCTGCAGCGTCTATGCATTTCTGAGAAAGGATGTTATGCAGCAATGAAATCTTCCATGTTATGTTGATTCTTCTCCTGCAACAATCCTGGAGCTCAAAGCCCAAGTGGCAAGACGCAAAGAAAGTTGAGCATAAGGGAATTCTTGGTTGAGACGATCAACAATGGCATTCAGGGGCATGGAGGCGGCCTTCCTGTTTTGCCCTGCTCGATCTGCATGGCTGATTCTGTCCGGCAGATTGGGTGTAGCGACCTTCCTTCACTTGCTGCAAATACTTCATGCGCTGCTGCTTTGTTAACAGGTCCATTAGGTTCTGCCAGCAGAAAATTGTGAAACATGCGTTCAAAAGCTGTACAGTACAAATGCTGCACAATCACACCATAGTCATATTTAATGCTACTTGAGTAATGACAAATATAGTGCATTATGGACAGTAATAAGAACTGACAAGTATTATTTTATATTGGTATGTTTACAAAATCTATTTCGGTTTTCATGATGCTGTTGTCCTTTGCCATAAGGTTTAAGGTTTCAAGATTATTGCTTTGTGATCCTGTACAAGACATTTCTTAAGCCTTTGGAAGGTTAAGCTTGTTCAAACAAAGGTGAATGAGTACACGCTTATATCATTCTTTCAAAAAATCAGGACACTAATCACAAAGAAAAGAAAAAAAAACAGTTTCCCAACAAAACTGATGGATGCAGTCCACACATAGATGCACCACTAAATGCTCCACCTCAGAACTGGACATTAAGATGAAGAGCTTTAGATTTTCGGCTTTGTGCCATGCAAAAAAGTACACCAAGCACTACACCATGCTGTCCACTCTACCAAACAAGAGAGACAGCTGGGATGGTTAAAGAACGTTTCCTCCCACCTTCTCTCTGCCTTCCAAGGACAAACTCTGTACGTAGGAAGTAGAATCTTCAGCTCTCAACGGACATTAAATTTAACAGACACAAACTCACAATAGAAAGACCACAAAATAAAATTCTGTTGGCAAACTTCATGGGCTTTCCTGCTGCCTGCCATGCCTGAGAATGACATGGCTCTTCAAGAAACATGTCAGACCTAAAAATCTTACTTTTTGCCGGAGCTCCAGCATCTGCTGAACATCACCATCAATGTTTCTGCAGAAGACTGTAGAGTCTGCAGTTGACCTGCTTCTCTTCCAGATGCTTGCCCAGTTCCATCTGGTGCTCTCGCAGCTGCCGGATCTCCGTATCACAATCATTTGCATCCTAAGTGGACATTAATGCACAATAAAGTTTATCCTCATTTGCAGATTCCTAGGCAGTTTTCAAAATAAGTTTCAAGCTGGCACAGGATGCAACCAAAGAAAAGTTGCAAAAGCTGCAGACACAGATATGTCAACCATTTCTGGTAGGATTTTTTTTTTACCTGAATTGTGGTCTTGATTTTTTTGCGGAGTTCTGCCATCTGTCTCTCAAATGAACCCTTTGTAAGGATTTTCTTTTGCAGTTTAGACTGTGCTTCTCCTCTTGTGACAATTGTGTCTCTCCTAAAATGTACATGCCAGAGAGGTAAGAACAGGAATGCTGAATGCTCCCTCCTTCTTTCTCTCAAAGTAAGACTAGTTACTGACTCAAAAACACAAATATTAAAAATGGCTGGATCTCAATTCAACAGAAAACGGCATTCTTCTGACTTGTTCATGCTAACGTGTACTCACCTGTATCACCTAGAACAACCTTTCTCTGCATACTCTGTCACAGGGCATTTTTGTTCTTTATTTTATGGATCAAGCCTGCTTTATGCATCTTACCCACAGACTTAAGTACAGATCAGACGGTGCACCAGTCACTCTGATTCTCTTACCACCTTTAACTCTTAACTTAAGACCAGGGCTTCTGCTAAGCAAAATTCTTCGGGGTCCCAGGACCCCTTCTTCAGATTTTTAAGGGTCCCTGTTCTTCGCCCAAATTTGAAAGGGACCCCGTTGACGAAAATTGAACGGGTCCTCCGAACTTTTAATGCGTACTGTACGCAATTTTTTGCGTAAGCAGAAGCCTTGTTAAGACACATCTTTTCAGAATGATGACTTCACTGTGACCCCGTCCTAACCATGAGAATGCATACCTGTGTCTGTGATTTACTTTGTGTATTAGTGACTATATGTTGTAGAAGTAAGTGTGTCTGTTATATGCAAATATGAGTGCATGGTTGTAGATGATTTAGACTATGTATGATGTATGCACAGCACTATGAACAAATCTTAGAAAGGTGCCTATATAAATCCTCATTATTATTATTATTATCACCCACCTCGACACACTCTTTTCCATGTCTTGAATCATCTTTTTCCTGCATCTTCAGCAGCTGCGAATAGCGCAGTGTCATGCGGTGAATCTCGGACTTCATAGCCTTCATCTCCCCCTGTCCCACCTCTGTGTCTATTGCTGCTTTTGTCTCACGCATCAGTTGAGTTTTCTTCTCCCAAAGCATGATTTGACGTCTGTTGCATATGAAGAAAAATATCATTGAAATTACAAAAAAGATTTCAAGTAAAATATTAGTGTCCCCCCTTAACTGTGGCATATGGTTCCAATACATACACATACATATATCCCTTGGCTACTACCAAGTGATCAATTATTAGTACTAGAATGGGTGAGTGAAGGACAGCTGGAAAGATGCAATGGCTGACAGATCCTGCAATCCATGGTCAGCAGGTCCTGCATGAAACAACCAGCCCATTTTTTTGCACGTTTGCCAACTAATTCTTCCTCTGTCCACCTTGGCACTGAGCCACTGAAGAACAGTTTGAGACAGAGTATCATGCTGGGTCACATGCTTAAACCAAAATACTTGCTCTGCTTCAGTGCTGCAGAAAAGAGTTCGTAGCATCCTAAAATTGATGGTGACCAAAGTAATTGTACAAGATTTGGAGCTGCTGCCCAATAATGTGCTTTGCCTTGAAAGTACTTTCACTGCAAAGCACACTTAACTTTACCTTATAAAGATTGTGAAAAAAGGAATTTTCACAAATATTAAGGGGAATGTTGACAAAAAATGTGTTGCAACTTACTCAGCCTCAACTAGGCTGTTAAGCAGACGTTCCTTTTCCTCCTTTACAGACTCCAGTTGATCTGTCAGACGAATGGAATCCTGCTCGGCCTCCTGCAAGATGCATTACAACTAACAATATTTATCCACTTGCAAAAAGGATCTGTAGGAGCTTCATCATTATCTTAATCCTCTTTACACCATTTTGGTAGCTTGTTAACGTCACTTGTTATGGTTTTACATTTCATTATCCTATAGATGCTATGCTCACAAATGTACCATTCCTCATCCTTTCTTTTTTCTTTACAGTCCTATTTCTACTTTTGTATAACTTACCCTAAGCCCTTGACAAAATCATTCTCGACAGGATGTTGTCTGCTCCAAGAACATTCCTGTTGATGTCTGCTTTATAAAGCAGGGGTGTTGAGCTTGACAATATCATTCCATATCACGAATGTGACTTCAATGTCCTCCATCTCACGGTGCTGCTGGTCAATCTCATCTGTCAAATAATCCACAACACATTCCACCCTCAATCCACACTTTAGAAGTCTTTCCATGCATTTTATACATTTCAATTATATGATGTCTCAGTTGCACAAACATTTTTCTTTTATGCTCTCTTAAAGTGAGACAAATGTATGACGAAATGAATTATAGCACAGAAATGTAGGTTAATATTGTTTAGCCCACAGCCGTATGCTCCTTGAGGAGTAACAAGAACTAAGCTATTGCGTAGCCCTCTCTATGTGAGACTGTATTTACAAATGTGTCCCTTTATGCATGTTGAACATGTGTGCACGAATATTTGCTTTATAATAATAATACGTATACTTGTATCATGCAGCACTTCATGACCATGATAGTTGCACTCTCTGTGCTGACCAGTAATGATGAACATTAGGTAACAGACAATGGACGGTGAGATACATATAGGCACACTGAGCAACATAAAGATGAAGTACAAGAGTAGAATGTAATGCAATGGATAAAGGTATAAAGGGATATAGGGACTGTAAACAGTATAGAGATGGAGTAGTTTCATATCAGTACACATGACAGACAATACTGCAATACCAATTCCGCATAGTATAGTAACCTACTAAAATAAAAGAAAGAGGAGTATATACTCTGGTTCGAATTTCTTCTGAGACATTATGGTCAGCTGGCTACTCAGTTTTTTCCACAGCCGAGGATTGCGGGCTTCTCTATCCTTAGTCATCTGCACCAGTGCCCCCTGCTGCCGCAGCCACTGCTGCTGCTGCTCACTGATCTCATGCCTGCGCTGTTCCAGCATCTTGGTCAGTGCATTGATCTGGATCTCCATCGGCCCAGCTCCACACCCTGCAACCAAAAGCCATTGACAATGACAATGACCAACTTTATTAATCCCAATAGGCAATTTAAACATGTGAAATATGCTCAGTTACTATATATAAACAGTTCTAGATATATACAAGGTAAACAAATATGAGCAAGTGACACAATGTTTAAAAAAAAACCACCTTACATCTAGACTATTCACATGCACACCTACATCATTACACACATATCACTGACAATTCATCTGTGATTGAGCAGTGAGACTGCAGATGGCACAAGCAATTTTTAGGTGCCAATTGTTTCTACATACAATCATAGCATAACTGTAGCACTCTACTAGTGTACTAAGTTATTTCTTTGTTTTGTTAGAGGGGTAGTGGTCGAATGGCTCCCAGGACTGTTCCTTTCCACCGCCTGCATTACATAATAACAAACATTGAACTGTCACACCAGTGGCTACTGGCTACTGGACCTATTGTTACACCAGAAGTTATGATGTAGGAAGGCCAAACCAGACAGTGCGGGATGGAGGCGACCACTGATGTCATGGGGGAAGGGGAAGTCGAGGCTGCATAAACTAGTCATGGGAAAAGGAGAGGATGTTTGCTGGAACAATTTATGGGATAGAATAAGTAGTGCAGCTTTGCAGCTTGAAAGATGGGTTTTGGATTTGGGAAGTGAGAGTGGAGAGAAGCAGGTCAGCCGCGAGTGAAGTGCTGAATAAATCTACAGATATGCGGCAAACTCCATCTTTATTGTGTCTTGTTGCAAATAGCCCACCCCTACATACCCATCATGGACTGAAATGCTGGTTACAAACATTTACCTTGAACTTAATAACACAAGTTCTCCGGTTAATACATGTTCAGTACTGACGAAAGCCCAGTGATGCTGAAAGAAAGATTCTATCTCTAAGGGTAATGAGATCGTGTTAAAGCTATCCTCTAGTGGCTCATTGCACCTCAGGTTGTTAAATCCATAAAAAAATTTTCTACACTTCAAAAAACCATTGTAATCAGCACCCTTGATCAGAACCAGATGACAAAACAGATGATATCAGGGAGATGGTTAACACTGTTAGAAAATATCATATATTAAAAAATTTGTAAATAAAGAAAATGTTTTATTTCTGAGCTGTTTCTGTAATTGTATTGTATAAAACTCTGAATTACTAGAAGCCCTAAATTATATGAGATGCCTTTTTCAGACCCTTCAACAAAGGAAGAGATTATGTCATAACAATATTACCTCGACCTAGCCTATACTATCACAAATATAAATGATACAAACAATGCTGTTACTCACCCCAGCGCATTAATCATGCTCTCTAGCTCTTGTTGTACTGGTCAATCAAGCTCTGCTTGCGTTCTATCAGAGTTATTGCGTTTTTCAGTATCCAACATACTTTTAGTGATGATGTCATTTCTTGACTACCATCTCCTTGTCCAAATTTTCTTGAATTTTTAAAAGAGTAAGCTCAACACACGCTTTTTTTATATTTACTAGTCTCCAGATTTGAGCGAGCAATTTCATTTTTCAATTCTGCCACTTCAATTTCCTGTAAAACAATATGATGTATAATAAAATGGTTAGGCATATTCTCATATTGATATGAGTTGAGATGTGCTGGCACCAAACTACAAACAACAAACGAACTGATAGTCAATGCTAAAAGAAACACAAGCATTAGCAAACAGCTGACACCCATGGCAACATGATCTTTACCGGCATATTGCAGAACTAAGGAATGAGCAGACAGTATTTTGATTACTCAGTATAGTTCTAAAGAAATGGTTTCTAGCTGGACTTTAAGTTTCAAACATAAACAAAACATAGTTTATTTTACACTGGCCTGAAATTCTCTTCATATATACCGAGTAGCATCAGTAATTGTGGAGCCCCCCTGACATTATTTATACAGCCACACATCACCTCTCACAGCAACATACCACATTCTGGTCGCTCTCGAGTCTGATTAGGTCAGTTTCTTGGAGTACGGCAGCTTTATCCAATGTCAGCTGTGTACGAAGGCGCTCCATGATTTGATCTTTCCAGGACATCCTTTGCTGAAATTCTCTTCAGTCTGTTTCCTCAGTGCATCTAATTCATGTTCCCTCAGTGTCATTTGTCCTGTGTACAATTAGAATTAGTGCAGGCTTAAGTAACATAACAACTAAAATTTATTCAGTTTACAAAAGCAAGCATGCACGTTGCAAAAAACACTGAGGCATATCTGTTGACAGTCATATATACCATATCTATGACTCCTTGTCTATTGCAGCACCTTTCTGTTAAAAATCTTTGATAAAAGAGTAGCTAGGTTTTCAGAACAATGAAAAGTAGACAGTAGAATTAAAATTGTTAGTTTTCTCTTTCAGAAAGTAAACATTTGAAGACTACCCAATCATTTGGCATCGTGCATTAATTGTTTCATGTAGACAAATGGAATTCTGCTGCTTAGTGAGATGAAATAATTTATAAATGGCTTAACTGAGAAAGGAATAGTTTGCATGCAAATCTTCCCCACCTCCCCCAAAAATGCATAAAAAAACGAATAAAGACAAAACAAGAAATAAATATTTACAGCATTTGCTCTGTTCAGAGACTGCTCTGTCTCATGCAGCATACGAGTGTAGACGTGTACCTCAGCTTTTCAGGGCATCAAAACGTGAATGACACTGGGCCAGTTGTTTTTTTGACAGCCTCAATTTCTCGTTCTGTTTTTGCTAGGATCAGAGTCAGCATTCTCATGGTTTCTTGCTCTTTTTGAATAGACCTCTTGTAACCCTCCATTTCCATCTCCGTTGACAAAATTCTTCTGCTCTTGTTTTTACTGTAATGAATCTACTGCATACAAAAATAATTTCCCAAAAACTGGAAATATGGGAACTGAGGACGTAACCATCCAAACAATTTAGTAGCCTTAGTTTAAGTGCTTCTTTTTTCATCATCATTATGAACAACATCATTAAAATGTCTTAAATATGATGCACTAAACATTTCTGTTGATGTAACTTTAAAAAACAATGATAAGAATTTTCACATTTTTCTATGCACTATAACAAGTTATCTATTACTAGAAAGTTAACTTCGGAGCACACAAACCCATCAGACTAATCAAGAAGTTTGCCCCAACAGGTTAAGACAAGTAAAGGAGCTGAGAACTTGCTTATGGAACTGCTGTCAGAAATCAACACCTAAATGTTACTGACTTAACCCCAAGGCCTTCCTGCATGGCTGCATGTGCTTCATCTCGACGGCGCATGCGATAAGACTAGGAATTCCACTGTTGAAACAGTTGTTTCTTCTCCACCCCATAGCCTGCAATATAAGATTGTTGCCTACCATTTGTGATATAAAGGTTAATAAACTGAATGGCAGATGAATACATTAAACCAATTGTATGGTCTTAGCTGCGTTAACTCTTATGATAGTATCAAGATCATATCTGTTTACTTTATAATAGTATATATATAATTATTTACACAGAAATTAAACCTGAAATCTTATGTCTAGTAAACTGGAATAGCGTGGATGGTCTGTCATTGACTACTCCACAGCTTTCCACCAATAAAGATTTAAACTTGTTCTACAGGGGACCCAAAAAACATCTGTCTTGCGGTTCTAAGCATTGAAATGAAAGGTCCATCAACTTTCTAACTGAGCCTCCATCTCATGGTTCAGACTCTCCCAAGAGGGCATCCTTGGCCTCATGCTCGTGTTCTCTCTATTGGGCTGGACTTGTGTTCAGTGGACCATGGTGCACCTCTTCCTGCAACCCTTCAACCCTTCCGTCGACCCAACCGACCTCGTACAACAGAATCCGGCTTTGCTGTGCAGCTCTGCGTTTGCACATTCCCCTCTGCCTTTTCGCAGGCTCTGTTCGCAGGACAGCTATCTGACCCGCCACATTCGGCTTTCGGCTCGCCATTAAAGAGTCGTAGAGCAGATTTCTTCTACTTCCTTTGCAGCTTCAAGCACTGGGTTAATTAAAGGCATAATGTTCCCTTTATCGAAACTCCAATCGTCTTAGTACCCTTAACAGAACAGTTCTCTAGCGTTAAATATCACGAACATTAATCCGCTTTCCATTGTTTGTAAGGAGTCTTAATCGATCACTAATAAGTGGCATCTTCAGCCTTAATATAGATTTTAAGAGATTGTCGCAGAACACAGTATAGGCTCAGGGTGTGACATCCGACCTTTTGTCCCCTAAGCCATGTGGAAAATAGGTTTTGTATGCCTCTGTGGTCTTGAATTGTATTTTATGTCTTGCTGTGTATATAAGACTCATAGTTGACTAGCAATTAAATTATGGGTTACCAGTACTGCAAAGACAGAAACATTTTATTTTGTCATAATAAAAAAACAAAATAATAAGTAAAATTGGTATAACTAAAAAACAGAACTTCTAAGAAGAGGACATATATCCTATCAAAATAGCTCTATACAACTGTAGTTCCTATGTGCATACTATTTCTCACACAAGGAGATGGAAGAAAAAATAGTTCGTATATATAGTTGAGTTGGAGTTATATCTCAACATGTAACTGGGAGTAACCTAAGTAAATCATAATGCTAACATGGGAGCAGCAGGCCAAGGCTTGTCCACGATGAGAAGTCCTAGCTAACCACTCAGTGCTTGTGTTGCTCGACTAGGTCAATCCATATGTTTCATCTTGGGAGAGGCCAAATAACACGCTCAATTATGCCAATTTTGTGTATAATATGAGCCAGAGCAAAAGACCGTTTTGATACCAAGTTTGCAGGACTTGGTTACATCTGCTACATTTGCTTAGTCTTTCTTATTTTGTATTTTACTAATCTTACCAGTCATCAATGGTTTTAATGGATATAAACTGATTGGATTCAGCGAGTTTTGACAAAAACAGAGTTCGATATTCTTCTCCTCTGTGTACATGTTTTTGGTCTACCTGCCTCGATAAAAAAATAAGTTACTAATTTGTTGGTTCTACACTTATATCGTGTGTCAATCATAGATACTAGTAAAACTATTATTTTAACACAACATCTCTCTAAAACTCGGCCGTTTGCGTGTTCGCATGCATATTGTTGCTTATGAAAAAAAACATAGCGAAAAACATTTCCACATGTGTGAAAATTCTAATGCAAATCTATGACTAATCACCCGTGCTTAGGCTTGATGTTAGTGTGTTAACCAGAGATGACACTGCTTCTTTTAGATGCTGCTATGTATGCATAGGCTGTGTCTAATATCTCAAAGTACAACGCTATTCTGGCATATAGATAATATAATTATGTCTTGATGTGCCTTTGTCACGTCTGCAGAAAGACTCACACAACAAAGTACATTAATCTCTGTGCTGCGAAACGCCTCAAAGTATTTAAGACTATATTAACAATGTATCTGCGTGTGTTATGTGATTAGACATCTATCGAACAAATGAGGTCAGTGACGGTAGGATGATGGTTGTACCCAGTTCATGTTGGGGGCTTATCTATGTGCTTCTCAACTCGCGACAGAAATTCTGATGAATCTCGTTTGAACTTTCCTTATAAATGTTTACGTGTCTAACTGTGACTTGTGACCCCATTTGCCATCCTTGCTCCATTTTTTCCCACTGGGAAAGTTCTTGTGCATGGATAGTTTGGCTGAAACTGGAAGACAGCACACAGTATACTATTCGCCAATATTCATCTAATCATCAGACTCATCATTGGTACACTAAACCTCAGTGCTGTGTACTGATGCGCCACAGAAGACATTACTGGTCTCTCCTACTGCTCAATGCACTTTCACAATCTAAATGGGGAACAGTCTTACCCTTCTTCTTCTCTCCATGTTCCTCTCAGGCTGTAATATCTTTATAGATTTGAACGCAATTCCACAAGTTCCCTCGCTCTCACTGGATACTTAAGTTGCCGCTCTCGCACGCTCTCAGGCTTCTCTGTGAAAATTCATGTGGTTGCGCTACATCAACCGCTATCAGTTTAACAGGTCAAGAGAGAAGCCATCCTCTTGCTGCACGTCAATAGAAGGTGCCACTTCCATAGGTCTTCAGCACAGTTCCATATGCAATATATCTAAACAATATAGACGAAGGTGACTACAATCCTAGAGGCAGTTCGGTTATTTGAAAGAATTACATATATATCATATGACACATACACAGTATTACTTCTAGTGATTTATAGTATACTCAATAATAGAATATGAAGTGATATGATATTTTTATAGACTTCACTTTGATGTAGATGTGGTTTGTTAAAATATTATTAATACTCTATTAATGACATTACATTAGATATGTATTATTGATAATCATATGATGGGACATTAAAGAAAATGTGAAACATTAAGTTTGTGGCTGATTAGTTTGTGTAAGAAAGGTAAGAAATAAAGGGTGTGACAAATTCTATAAAACTCACGAGTTCCTCAACTGGCAAAGTAACGAAACATCTCCGCACCAATTTCACATAGTGTGTCGCGTTTGTCCAGGTTGCTGCTTTCATAGGCAGCTTGGAAGCGTGTTCATCAGAGGCTGGTTCGGAACAAGATGCAAAGTATTAAATAACGAAGGAGAGTATCATAACTCTGCAATGCTTGTGTCATACACCTCTGTCTGAAGAAGAATGCCGAAAGACATGAAGACTCCTTTTAAGTGATGTAGT